>NW_028186590.1:356683-374859 GCF_003343005.1 Rhea americana | reverse complement strand
CCTTACTTACTGTTGTTGCTGTTGCACCCATTTACAATATTCTCCCCACCCAGCTGCATCAGATCAAATTGAGAAAACAGCATAGCATAGTGAAGGTTAAGAATAAATAATTCTGACAGAGGAGGGGCAGGAAGGTTCTTACATCTTTGCCACTAAACGAAAGCACAGGCGAACAACACCCTTAGGCTCTTAATTCAGGTTTATGGATTTCGCTTCCAAGCTGGATGTCTAACTTTTCGACTCTTCAGTACTTGGCGTAGTAAGTGTCCAAGTCTTTTAACTCTTTTACTGGCTTTAACCCTTACTGCATGAATCTGTAACAAAATTTTTAAAATTGCACTGCCTAGGGTGCCTATGGAGGGGAAAGATCATAAAGAAGTACCTTAGGTGATAACCACTTAAGATAGCACTGGTTTCAAAAGTGGCAGCACATATTATATGTGTTCACAGAAGTGTGTACAAAGGAAAGGAGTACTCTTCTTATCTGTTTTGTAAATAAATCCCTTATAAAATAGAATTTTAATATGTGCTGGAAGTGCTAATACATCTCTCTGCTATCCTTATTCAAGTACCACAATAGAAAAAATATACAAATCTGTGTTACTTAAGGCTTAACTGTATTTTTTTTGAAATTATTTGTCTTTTGGTAAGTAGTTTAGGAATTCAGTCTACCCCAATTTATCAACAACTACACTTTGGATGTTGACATGCTTCAGTATACTGTTTTTTTTTTTTGTTTGTTTTTTTTTGTTTTTTTTAAAGAAGATTAAAATGAGAACCTTAGGCAAGTTAGGTTAATGTTTTGTTTTTGCTATTTAGTACAAAAAATCAGTGTGGTCAGTGTTGTATTAATGTGGAGGAAATATGTAGGTATTTTTTCAAAATATCTATCATACAGTTTTTATCAGTACGCCTACACAGACCTGCATCCATCTGTATTTATGCACCAGGATAAAGATGTGCTGGTTCCAGCCCCATGAAACAGTGAAGTTCTCTATCTGTATTTTTCTCTGCGTGGTAAAGAAGGTTTAGCAGTAAGTGTTTAGATCACATCTTTACCACCCCAGTATTACTATTTTTGTGACAATTCACAAAATTATGCAATCTTTTCATTAAAGAAGGTGGGACTGTGAGTTTGAACCCCTTCAGCTTTAAGAAGGACTTGAACCCTTGTGCACTGCATCCTGGACAGAGATGCTAACCATCAGGAAGAAGAGGTATTGTGGTCACCATCACTTTAAAAGGAGAGACATGGATGGCTTTTGAAAGTTTCTAAACTCCGTTTAAAGGATTACCATGGACAAGATTATTAGTGTCACTCAAATAGACTGAGGCACCTGTGTGCAGGAGGGAAGTGATCTGTAAGATTTTTCTGCTGGCTAAGCTCTAAACAAATTCTTTTCTGAGTGCCAAATGGGTTGTATTGCACCATGCCCTCCAACTTCTGATGTACTAGTTGTACAAATTAGACCCACATTAGCAATTTAACAGAGGAAGAGTCTTTAAAGGAATTGTAATAGGTCCCAGATGGTAAGACAGAAGAGAAGGCACTCTCTCCTGGCATCCACAGGTTTCTAAATTAACTCTAGAAGGCATTTCTCTTGTTTAGTGTTTAATTTAAGCTAACGGTTTCTGCCTTTTTGAGGCCTATTAAAATTATATTTGTTCTTAGTTTTATTTTGGTTTTGATTTTGCTGATAGACTGGATTGGAGTATATGATTATCTGAAGTGAAGTGTGTTATTTAGCTATTTGATGAATTTTTATTTAGAATCTGAGAGTTTGATTAGACTTATTTTTTACCCATTCATTTGCTTAGTTATATGTTTAAGAAAATATTTGTGTGGAGGCTTGGAGTCTCAGGATAACCTATTTTCTCTGTAATTATAAAGAAAGATGCTGCTCAAATCTAAAGTGTAGCCTAAGAATTTTTACTGTAGTTCTCTAAAACCACGTTCTAATATCATCCATACTAACTCATTTATGTAGAACAAAGCCATACAGACAACTAACTGATTATTCCTCCGTTTTCATATTCTGTTCTCCTTTTTAACTTCCATAGTCCTGTCATTCTCTCTCGTCTGTCCTTTACTCTTATTAAAAAAAAACCAAACAACAAAGCATTTAGCAACCAAAGCTGTGCCAATTGTCCCTATTTCATTTACTTGGAAGTTCTTCATTCCCAGCCCTCAAACTCTTTGTGGTGTTTAGATGGTAAGCTATACTGGCTGAAAACAGTCTCTTTATCTGTATTTGTACAGCACACAGCACTATTCTCACTGGAGCCTTTGGGTGCTAACATCCTACATTGTTTATGTACAACACCAAAGAATCACCATGTTTTTAAAAATGAGGAATGTACAGTCAGGTCAGACCTGAGCCTCTGGGCTACTGTTTCTGCTGACATTGGTTAGTTTGCCCTTTAGAGATTTGGAATGGCTTTAGAACTTCTGGGTGCAGAAGAGGCTCTTACCAATGATCCAAATATCTGTAACTTTTCACACAGCTCTTCTAAAACAGCAGAAAACATAGCAAGGTATAGCCATTTCTTCACTATGGCTTGCTATACTTTTTAAAAAAATCTCAATTTTCTAGCCTCTAAGCAGTAAACACACAACTCAAAAATGCTGCACAGGCATTTTGATACATAGTCAGATCAGCAGACTTAGCCGATAAAATTTTGGAGTGCAGTGTTCAAGTAGTTAAAGAGATGGGAAGGCTGATTTGGCCTTAGCTGCCTCAAGGTGTGTGAYGATATCAGGATATTCTGAAGCAAAACAGGAGGCCAACCAACAACCTCAATAAAAAATCATATGAGAACAAAGACTTAAGAAAATTCAAACACTTTTCAATGAAACAGATGAAGGTTGAAGATTGTTTAGTAGGTGGCTTGCTTACCAGTTAATTCAGTCAGGAGAATGCCTATCCAGAAGCCATCCAATACTCTAAATGTGTATTAGTGATTTGCAAACCAACTTAACAAAACAGAAGAATGTGTATGTGCATATGTAAGTGCATGTGTGATAAAAGTGGAAATCCAGATAACTGGATTTTTATGTGACTTAAGAGAAGTTTTTATAAAGATAGACATTTCCTGGCATATAAAATAACAAATTTGTTCACAAAGCACCTTAAGAATTAAACGTGAAAGTGCTATACAGTTTCTAATGAAGATGTTACTTTGTTTCTAAATCTTTTATTAGGAAAAAAAAAGTTTCATTTTAATTGCACATTGGTTTCACAAACTAGGGATTTATTCTGTTGGATTTGATGAGGATAACTGTGTATAAGCAAATAGAAAGGCCAGAAAAGTTATAGCTAGTTATTCGTGCCTTGAACAACACATATTCACCTAAAGCATACTTTTCTTAGAAAAGCAGCCAGGGTGAGATTCCAAGGCAGCCTAGGAAGGCGGGGGGAAGGGGAGGGCAGGTGAATGACATGGCTTCCCATGACTAAGAGAGTAATCAAGAAAACCTATTTGCTGCCAAAAATACTTGTTTGCAAAAATTAGCATTATGATCTCTGGACTGAAGACTTCTGCAAATACCTAAACAATGRCACTTGAGTATGCACAGGACTCTTATGGTTTGACCTTCATCTCCGTTTAGATGCCATAAAGAAATCTGTATAGAGACCTCTAGTATAGCTAAGTATCTGATCTGGTACGTTCACTCAAAACACACAGAGGATGATCTCTTTTTTAAGGATAAAGTGCAACAAACATTTTTATTCCAAAAAGTGTCAGCCAGATTTTTGCACAATAATGTAGTGATTTAAGCAGTTGCAGAAGTACAAATAATTCAAATATATGAGTCCCACTGCCCAGGTAAATTAACTAAACCACAATCTGTGTGCTAATTTGAGTAGGACAAGACAACCTTCAACCTTTCTTGCTGAAGCTGACACATTGATGCAGGAAAGCAAAAATTAGGGATTAGGTGGTGGGAAAAAAAAAAAAAAAGGAAGCACTACAGTTTACATGATAAAAGCACTCTTGGAGGTAGGTCTGGTCTGTGTTCTGGTCTCTATTTCTCCAAAGGTATATAGGTATGTATGTGTCTTGTGTTAGGCATCTGTACTCAAAAAAAAAAAAAAAAAAAAAAAAAAAAAAAAAAACAGTATTGCCCTTGTTATTGTAGTATTGGATTCACGTGTACAGCAGTACTTTCCACAGCTGAATAATGATCAGTTAGGTGACTACGTTCAGGGCAGGACGGCAGGTCTGGTCTTCTGCATCTGAAATGGAAAGAACACGTAGCGGTYTGGCAAGGGGGTCGTATGCACCTCTGTGTCTTCTGTTGATTATAGCTAAGTGGCTTCTGTCAGGGTTGGGGGAATGATCCTTGGCATCAGTATTGTGTTTAAGCATCCTTTATTCRACTGAGTTACACAGCATACTGCATACTCATGTTAAATACCGCACTGATTCATAAGCCAAACACCTAAAGACATGCAGTCTCCATCAAATAATACCTGGAGCTTTAGTATTCCTACTCGACTTTCTGGAAAGGATAATCAGTTAGGTGTTCTGAAAGGGGGCACTAGGCGGTGGCCCTCAGTCATAATTGAAGAAAAAAGTGTTCCAGTGATGGAAAATCTCCTGCTTCTTTGGTTGTTAATTGCAGCAGTTATTTGTCCTCACTGTTAAAAACCTGCATTTTCTTGTGTATTTGAATTAGTCTGGATTCAGTTTTCAGCCCTTGATTATTCTTGTGCTTTCCTCTGTTAATAAAAGTTTGTTTTCTACCAATGAAAGTACTTCTGCACTGTAATTAGACCTAATAGGGAAATGTTTTTCTTATCTCACAAAAGCTTTTGCCATTTTGAAAAATTCAGGAGAATAATATCATGAAAGAACCCAAAACATAAACCAAAATCAAATACTTTAAAACGTAAGAAGAAAAATCTGTGAATGATACTGAAATACTTTGTGAAGATTTTGACTGCTGGATTTTTTTTTAATGCTATCATGACGTTTCAAAATCCTATATTCATTAGACAAAACCGATCAAGCTCTTTTAACTCTCTCAGTCTTAAGGATTTTCCTCCACCCCTTGAAGTATACCTGTCATTCTTTGTTACTTGTGCTTCTGCTCAGTGATAGCACTAGGCTTTTAATTTTTTTGCTGCTATTCTCAAAAGTGGAGATGGGCAAGAAGACCTGCCTTCTAATCTCTGCTTTCCCACAGCACATAACAGTTAAATTACTTTTTTCCTTACAGCATTACTCTTCTAGCTCATGCTGAATGTCGTCTTTCACTCCCCCGTCTCCCATTCTTTTGGCTTACTAGATTCCCAAATCCCTTTTACAATCCCCCCTTTGCACTAAGCAGCGTTTCCATTCTGTAACAATAGTACATATTTTTAAACTTAGATTAACACATCCCAGTCAGYCATATTAAAAATTTTATTTTGATGGGTCTTTCGTAAGTAAGCTACRTGTGACCTGTAGCCCTAATGTCCTTATCCTTTATTTTTCAGCAKTCAGTAGGTTATTTTATACCTGCCGTCCTTGTTATTTCTCTCCGCTTTATCTCACACAGACCATACTTTTTCTCCTACATYCTTCTTTTGCTGTAATCCTGTGGGCCAGCTGACTAAAAGCCTCTCTAATATGCTTCAGTGATTCTCCTAGGAAGACCTTACCATATTTTGACTTTCTCCTAAGATACAGTCCCAGATAGTTCCTTTCAGTCAAATCCTGCTTTTTTTCAAAACATCAGAATTTACCACAGGATTTTCCACTGACTTTAACTGAATTGTTGTTCCCCAAATTATTCTGGTTACATATAACAGAAAGGAGGAGAGAGGCACTAGTAGATGAATAAAATTCTGGTTTGCCTCTCTACTATTGTTACAACACTTAGTCTAGCAGATTTAACCATCTTTATCTTTTTAAAATGCTTTCTTTGTCATCTGAATTAGAGATTCTTACATGAGAATGTGGTATTTTATGAACCTCTAACAAGACATTACTTATTTTGGCATTTGAAAAAGAAGATGAGAAAGGACATGTAAGTCTTCTATTTAGAACTTTTTTTGTCATTCTGCTCCTGGAACAGAATGTGCATCTATGTGTATCCCATTACCAAATGTAACTGTTAAGTTACAATATAATGCAGCAACAATCTAATGTAAGTAGTATTCAATTACATTTATTAAAGGTAAGGAGTGACAGAATTTAGATAGTTCAGAATAAAAATTTACCTGTGAAATTCAGAGAGGAATATAAGGGTGACTGCACAACCTAAGTGACTAACAAAGTTAAGATTTTGCTTGTTTTTGTCTATATTCTCTTTTTTATGCCATGTCTATCCAACATAAACATGTACAATTTCGCTTTCATGATACAGTCATGCTAGTATATTTGAACTGTTTACATCTTCAGGTATTATGTCAATCTTTCCCTGCAACTGATCAAATTCATTTTTTTTTAATTTGAGTTTTGAATCACACCAAACTGTTCACCCAGTCCCAAATGTTTATGTAAATATACTACATCTGATGAAGTGCCTGGTCACAGCAAAATATTTTTTCTTGCACACACGACTACATGAGCATTTCACTACATAATGGAAGATCTCACTCCTGACTCTCAAAGAAAACTAGGTGAGCAAACAGTGCTCATATACTTGTGCTTTGCTGGTATGAGGCTATCTAAAAACTCAGATAAAAACTATTCCACACACAAATCTGATGAGGGAGTAGTTGCAAAGAAACCTCCATCAAAAAGGAAAGTGCACAAGTTATATTAAAAGAAAAATGACATCTACAAGACAAATGACAATGAAATGGAGGTGAATACTGCAGCAAGAAGAACTAATCAGTAGCATATCTACATGACAGTCCAAGTGACAACAGCAAAGCTTCCAGCCCAGATGCCTGAGAATTCTGCCAGGGACCCAAAAGCATTTGTGGAGGAAAGATATCTTCACAGTTTGACATCTGTGCTGCTGCAAAAGATAAGGAGAATGAGCACTATAATGAGCTGAGAATAGTACGTAGGCTCCCAAAAAAGGTGTATGGACCTTTTTTATCTTCAGTTGACAGAAAAGACTGGTGGGCAAACGTTGAAAAAAGAAGAAGAACTGCTCACCTCCAACCCCAACTCTCAAAAGATGAAGCATGGAGTAATATGTTAGATTATTTTTTTCTAGCATGTGAAGGTACCATGAGCTCAGATATGCCTGAAGCAGGGAAGCACTATAGATACATGCAAAAGGAAGTTTTTTGCAGAATGTCTTCTTTTGTTTCACTCTAAACCACACCCACCCCTACTGATACATAACAACTTTATTTCTGTCTTTCTTATGTCTTAATGATAAAAGTATGAAATGTATAAATAAATCGAGTGCCTGACACTGAAGCGCTTGCAGTGACAATGTCCACATGCCAATACAAAAATGAGTTTTTTATTGTTAGCATCATGACCTCTCTTCAACCAAAAAAGTCTCTATGATATTTCTTTATTGACAGAGTAATTGGCTAGTCAGTGCAACTATTACTTTTACACTCAGTGGTATAATGTCAGTGTAAAATGAAAACATTTTAGAGGTTTAGAATAAGTGGGTGATTTTAAGATAATCAAATGTCAGTGGAGTTATTTCAGTTCCATTCTGATTTGTTATTTCTGTTACAGCAGAATGTAAAGTATAATAAGTTATCTGCTTGGCATGACCAGTAGCTATTTTTCAATGCTAAATAACAGCTATCTTAATTCTTTTTACCTGTAAAAATCAGAGGTTCAGAAGGAATGATTGAAATCTGWAAATAATCTTTTAAATATAGTAATGCAATCTCTTTTCTTTGTAAACATTTAAAACCAATAGAAATGCAATTTCAATATTCTTAATCTATGGAATGATATAATTAATTATCACCTGTTTATGAAAGGAGCTGACACTTTGTGTGATGTTGGGGGGAAAAATAGGTCATAAACTTACGAAAAAATTGATATCACAATGGAAATGACAAACTGACCTTTTATAGCAGCACTAATGAGGATCACTAATAACTTGATGTAACCAGATCTATGAAAGCAAATATTCACAAAGAATATATATTTTGGAGTAGTTGGACTCATAGTATGCATTAATGCTGGACATTATTCAAAGTCCTTAGTGCTATTGTGGGCTGATTAGAACTTTTAATATCTTCATTTTTTGTGAAGTGGTAAGGCTGGTTACTGGAGGGTCAGTACTCTGAAAAGTATTGAAGTGAAGCTGTGGACAAAGAACACTAGTATTTTTCATACAGGAAAACTGCAAAATATTGTAGCTCTGGAATTTAAGAATACACACAGCTCAATATTTTAGAAGTTGTGTAAAATCATTTAATCATGAAGAAACTCTTCAAGAAACTGAAGGAATATTAATCCATCACTGTTCTCTGTAACAAAAAAAAAGTCAGAAGTTATTTTTGATGCTGCACAATAATGATTACTGTTGTTACTCATATCTGAAGTGAGACTGTTATTGTGGAAAAAATGGAAATCAAAAGAAGTTCTAACAATTGAAAGCATTTTACAAATAAGGCACCAAGACTTAGAGAGACCTTCCATTATGCTGTATAGTAGGGAAGCTAACATTAAAGAAGTGATAGCAAAGCAGACACAGCAGTAACACAAAACTATGTGCATTATAGTACTTCTAGGACTATGCAGAAAGCAAGTAGGACCATGAGTTGCCGGACAAGTAAAGCTTAGCTTCCTGTGAATTTGTTACATGTTGAGGATTCTCTGATGTCAAATAAGGTTTGAAAGGATACAGAAGCACTGTCTTCAGCAGTGAAATAATAGAGTCTCTCTCGCTCTCTTTCAGCCAAGTACCTGTTTTCTCAAAATTTTCAAGAACTTAGTATCTTTCCAGAACATTAAAAAAAAAATCCAGCAGATGGAGATCTGAAAGAGAAGTACTTATATAAAAAAAAGAATCATTTTTAAATTCTGACTTCCAAATTTAAGTGCCTATATATAAGGGTTTATAGATGTATAGGGGTCTAGACTTCTATAGTCTATTTAGAGATCTAATCAATAATCTTAGTGGAGTCCTCTTCAGCACACCTTCAAGTAAACAGTGATTCACCTGTCCGTGTGTAGGTGTCTGGTGTCATTTGCAATGCTTTAGATATTTTCCCTGGCCTTTGGTTGTACTTCAGAAGGGCATGAGTCTCTCACAGGTCCTGTGTCAAAACTGACTGTCTTAGGCAATGTCTTAGATAGCCTAGGGTAGCTCAAGTGTCATTAAACATCCTGTGTGAGCAACTGAATTACACATCTAGAGGCTAGACAGCTGAATAAATCTCCAAACTCAGTGACTGTGCTGACTAGACGTCCTGTATTCTCTTCAGCTGCCCACACTTTAGTGTCTAGTGACATTTAAGATGCYGGAGGACACCCTGTCTAGCCTCCAGCTTGCCCTCTAGAATGGCACAGGTCTTTTGTAAGTCCTGCATTGTATCAGGCAGTCTCATGTGTATGTCTTTGATACTGAAGGGCATCTCAGATGGCACTGAATACGTAAATGCAGGCAACTCCATTGAGYCCCACTGACTCTACTGGAAGCCTCGATACCTAGGGCTTATATAGATGTTTGTGTAGACTCCTTGATTAATGTGTATTAATATCAAATCGCAGTTCTCACCAGAAATATATATACATGCAAATGTGTAATGAGGTAAGGCTCATTTCCTTAGGTTATGAACCAGACAGGCTTCATCAATATAGATTCTATAGAATAAATTTGCTGCAGAAAACAGTATAAAAATAATGTAAGAAAGATTAGATATAGGTCCACACTCTGTCTGTACTTAAGACCAATAGAAAAAAAAATTAGTGGTCATAAAAAGAAAACAGCAACAAGCTAAAGTGATTTATCTTGTATATGATCTATATTCTTGTTTAGTAAATGCAGAGCATATTATGGATACTGTTCACTAGCGGAACATTTCCAGGCAAGTAGGTACTGCAATATATGTGTATAGCAATATAGCTAAATGATGATAAAAATGATCAAGATGTCAAATTATTTTAAATTTTCTTTTATTGACTTCCTGAGCAGAAGACTGACCACTTCACAGAGAAATTTTTGCAAAGGGAACTCTATTAATATGGTGAGCCACAAGATTTAACAATGACCAAGATCAATCTTTTTTTTTCAAAAAAATAATAATCCTAGGTCTGAAGGAACAAAATTCCTGAACATTTCTTAATTGAACTGGTTAGGTTACTACTATTGCCTGCTGTTATGGTATTTGTGGCCAAATGTTACAGGTCCTACTTTTCTTTCTGACCTTAGGCATTACAGAGAAATCTGTGTGTGGTCTTAAGTAATAAGAGATGTGACAAGAGCCTGCAAAGGCTCAAAAAACAATTGCRTCAGGAGCCGAATGCTACAGAGTAATATAAGGATGATGATACTTTACAAAAGTCTTTTCTGGCTGGAGTAGGAACATGGGGAGAAATAAAAATGTAGAAGACATTGACATGGGCCAAACTATAGAAATCGGTAAGTGAAGCAACACAAACCAGTAAATGTAAGAAAATCATTGCAAACTCACCGTATGGCATTTATTGGATCTCCATTACTTAMTAATGATTTATCATCATCATCATCATCATTAAAACCAAAAAAAATTTGTCTCAGGTCTGATAGTAGAAAGCTGAGGCAAACTGAATAAATCACTATGTTGTTTTCAATATTGGTCTGATTCTCATAATTAAAGATTCAGCAAAGAAGTCCAAACGCATCTCTTATTGATGACATTACCATTCAAGTGTATTCTGGAAGTGCTGCATTAATTTACATGGCAGCAGTGAGAATTACTTTTCTTGAGAAAGTGATCTGGATATTGATGATGACACTAATGAGACAAAGCCTCAGAAAAGTGCTATTCAGTTCAATGAAACAAAACCAGAAAAAAAAATCAAAAGAAGTCACAGTAAATTGATCCTTATCTATATTTCCTGAGCAATTTGGATTTCATGTCATACATGTTTCCAGATATTCATCCAAATTATGGCAGTAAAAGATGTTGCTTTTTGTTTACCATCTCTAAATGGTAAACAAACTTACTATCAGCTTGTAGGTGCTGTTCAGTAACTTTGTCACTGTCCTTTTAGTATGGGGTTAAAAATAGCAATAGAACAGACAAGGTCTGTTTCTGCTAACTTTTACTAGAGCATATAATGACTTCAGCAAGCTGGTGGCCTAATAGAAAAGTACTAAGGAGAATATACATCTTTGCTTTTATTTTTGTAATATGCCAAGGTATTTTAAGGTTTGAACAAACATCTCACCAAACTTAATAGATGTATTGCTTCTTCCTTTCTGTAAAGGCAGTACTCAAGCAATATATGTAAGAAGAAATGTAAGATATGCTAGTATAATAGTGATAGAGCATCTAACATTTGGAAAACATTGAGGAATGGCGACTTAGGGCAAATCAAAGAAGAAGGAAGATAGAAATTTTAAACATTAATACTAAGACTCAAAAAGAAGGATTTTTTGTATAGTACAAAACATCTGGTGATAGTTTATCTTACTTCAGTTTCAACTAAAGTGCTTAAAATAAGAGCAAAGTTATCCTGGGTTCTTYAGTGGTCTTTTATTTGTTTTTAAATTACTCACTTCAGTGTCTAAAGTTAGGCAAGGTGAATCCTGGCCTTTGAGTACAGTCAAACAAAAGAATGGAATCTTACAAATTTAAATTCTGAGAATACTAATGTCAGAGCTATAGCAGAGCTTTTACAGATGGTTTCACAGAAATTTGTAAAAATTTATTTCAATTTATTTCAATTCAAGATGTGTCTGAAATAAAGGCTATCTGAACAGCAGTTAATGAAAAAAAATGAGATTTTTTTTTTATTTTATCTTACTGAGATACTCAGTACATCTTTTTGGAAAATGAAAATTCCAATCTCAAGAATTCTAAAATGATTTTTTGTTCCAATTAAAAGTAATTCTTGAAAGTGCCAAATATCTCTCTGAAGGAACATTGTAGAATAGACAAATGATTTTTTCATAACATGTTTTGGTAGTGCTTTGTTGCAGTTTTGTATTGTTCTGATTTTTATTTTTTTAATTTCTAAAAATTGATATTTTTTTAAGGAAAACAAAAATGTTTTCCTTGTACAATGTCAAAATGGAGGTTTTTGACAAGCCTGAGATTATCAAAATCTGATCTATTTGTGTCTGAGCTAGAGAAAAAGAAGACCTACTGAACCTTGAGTACTTGTTAAATGAATGCATGACATACAGTATGCATATTCCAGACATTTAAAAACAAATTATTTTGATGGAGAAATATCCTTATGGTGGGATCACATCATTCAAGTTTCTGTGTAAGTACCTATTCGTGAACTATGCTGGAGGTGTATATATCTGTGATGCAATGTGAATTTGAGCAGCACCTGAAACATGCCTGATTTCTTAGCGCACATATTTAATGTTTAATTACATGCACCTATTTAGACTGGGTTCTGAGAACCATTTCTTATTCCTGATCATATATTTAGAGAAGCCATGGTCAGTAGTAGCTGGCAGAAAATAAAAAGTCCTTTTCAAGACATGTGTTAATGTAGAAAGCTACAAGTAAGGAATGATAACAAATCTGTCGTTGCTGCTGTTGGTGGTAGGTTTTATCCATATTGAGAGAGAATGCAAAATAATAACTTCCAAAACTAATGTATAAACAAAATAGGCTCTATGATATAGACTCTGAGGGCTGTGGTACTGAGTTTTTTCATTTATTAAAGTCTCTGTTTCTGTCTATTTTCTCATTTTTTTGTATTGTGTCTCTATATTTGTTTATTATAATATCTAATGGTTGTGATATTTCTAATATTTTTAATTGGATTTTTCCTCTTTTTTGCCACTTCCTGTTCTCTTTTTCACTGTTGAGAGATGACCTAGTAATGAAAAAGAATTACAATCACAGTCTTTGGCTCATGCTAATCAGGAAGTTTACTGAAATGGAGTAAGCTTGGCTGGTTTTATAGCAAGTATATTACAGGCCTGTGCTTGTTTACATAATAAAAAGGATAGCTTTCAACAGTTTCACTAGAATTACTAATTTTTTTTACAGCATATTCTAATCTAGTCCATCCAGTACACATTGACTGTGAAATATTGATATTGTACTGTGAAGATAAATCTCCTAAATTGTAATATTTTAAAATCTGAATTTCTCCCAGTAATTTTACATATTGTATGTAGTTTAATGAAAGTTCAGATTCACAGATAGATTGAAGTGCTAATAAATAAATGAGGCAACCTAGTAATTTCCTAGTAATTTGTGTTTTGTACGTACTCAAGTCTTTATTCTAACTTCCTTATGGACATCTAGTTTTAGTTTCTTCTCAAAATATCCCATTATACTAATGATATACTTGATGCAGATGTGGAAATGTACTTCCCTCATTTTCTACAAAGAAGATCACAACTACGCATAGCTGTCCAAAAGAGAAAACACCACATAAGTTTCTTGGGTGCTTGTCTTTGATCATTAATCAACAAAGCCAGGCACAGTCCGTTTATGAAAGTCCATGGCAGATTCATGACTATGCAGGATATTCTATTCACGGTTTCCTCTGCTTCTCTGATGCAGGAAACTGCTGCCTAAGATGAGCTGAAGTGGCAAACTCTGCAACTGCAGCTAAATGTCACGACTGAGATACCACCCACTGCTTTTCAACCTGAGAAGCAGGTTGCTGAAGTCAGCTGAACCATCTTTCCAGGCCCTATCCTGCACAAGCAGTGGAGAGAGATACTTCTCCAGAGGGCTGGGCAGCAGACTAATTTCGGTATCTTGAATCACCTCAAATTCCTGTCTGCATTGAGTGCCTAGAGAGTCCAGTCATCCAGAGCAGCTGCCTGTTGGATTAGGTGGATATTGTTCCCATGGTACTGACCTGTGGACGTCTGTTTATTAATAGAACACCTTGTTTCCCTGGCCCACCACTGGGCAGATTCATGGCCTTGGAACGGTAGCTGGAATCTGCGACTGGTGAACACAGGTAAACCAAATCTTCTCACATGGATTTACGTTCCCCCCATCAAACCAGTAATTTTTTACACTTTTTCTTTCCTCTGCTATATTGGGATACTGGTTAAGTGGTTAATCCAGAAAAGAGAGTAGTTCTCAGGAAAATGATAAAACAATATTGAAAAGATCATAGTGGAGAATGTAAGTCAGCTCATCCTACCTTCACATCTTCATACCCACATTGGTTCATGATATTTCTTCACTGTGAGAGTGACAGAGCACTGGAACAGGTTGCCCAGAGAGGTTGTGGAGTCTCTTTCCTTGGAGATCTTCAAGGCCTGCCTGGTTGCAACCCTGTCTAACGTACTCTAGGTGTCCCTACTTGATCAGGGGGGTTGGACTAGATGATCTGCAGAGGTCCCTTCCAACCTTACTGATTCTATGATTTCCACATAGTATCTCATAGGTTGTTATGAGACAGTAAGGAGTTAAATTTTGAATGCAGAGGGGACAATCTACCAGTGATCATCAGGGTGCAATCAGCTTCTCTCATTGAATGTGTAACGAGAATATTGATCATATTTCATCAGCAATTTGTATGGCTAAATATGTCAACGAAAATAGTGATTATAACCAGTCACCTCAGTTGTAAGTCATTGTCCTATGCAACTGATATTATACATCAGTCATAAGTGCATAATCCCATTGTTTGGGGTTGTTTGATCTCTGGCCAACAACTTTGCTTAATTTTTTTTTATTAAATCAGTTTAACATTTGTTTTAAGAAGTGGCCAATGAACAGCCAATATATTGCCCATAATTAGCTCCAACATGTTAATCTCCAATTTAATTTTCTAGGCAGGATGGGAATTAGAAGGTGAAAAATCCCAAAACAAAAATACCTGAATAATTCTAATATAACTAGAACAGGAACAGTTTTCTAGGAATGTCATGAATATATCACCTGCCTTTGATTTTCCAATGTTAAAGTAATTCTGTCAGGAGTTCTGAATCAAAGCAAACTGTATCCCCCATCTATTTTTATTTTCCAGAAAGTCATGACATGGAACATGCAGATTTCAGCAATATATTTGTGACTTTGTCCAGTATTTTTTGTCAAGCACTTTGTCTGATACTTTGTTCAAAACATTATATAACCTGTTGTACCAAGAATTTTTTAATTGTAGTTGAAATCTCTATTTATTTATTTATTTTATTTATTTTTTTATTTATTTATTGGAGTGGAAAGCAGTTGATGCTCATTTTGGATGGTTGGAGGATCACAAATGGTTACAGGCTTTAAATATCATCCTTTTCTAAGTTCATTTGACTGCAAAAAGAATTAAATTGGCCTTTGGTAATRCTGATCAGCTGGTTTCTCTGACCTTTTCAACATATCCTGTTTAGAGTTAAGATGGAAAAAGAAAAATCCAAATGTGTAATGAGAACTGGCATATTATGGCATTTAATATCTGAAGAGAGAACAATGTAAAAAGTTTGACCATAATTAAAGCCAAAGTTATGTTCATTTGCCTGAGTTCATCAGATTTTTAGGCCAATATGAGAAATTATGTACAAAAGGTATTTCCCTTTAGACTTAGACAATTCATATTAAAAATACCCATATTTATAGCTTCAAATAATATCTCAGAATTATACTTTGTAGACGGAAATTTATGTTTGTCAGCTTACATCCAGGGAGATATTTCCTCCTTTCTTAATTACAGACATTAAAGAAACAAGCCACTTGCATTTCCTAGGTCAATAAACAACTAATTATTATTTATTTAAACTGCTTAAGTAACTGTAACATATCTGAAATATGAAGGCAAAACAGATACTGTAGAATCAATGCACATAAAAATGTACATGGCATAATGCTGAAATTTAAATATGCATCTCTTCCCAGTTTAAGATAGGTTATCAGTAACTCTTGTCAGCCAATAATTGATCAATAACCAATCATTTAAACGTTCACAGAAAATGAACACAAAAGGGGCATAAGCACAGCTGAAGTGAATATATTTGTTTTACTTGCATGAATATTCATGAACATTGATTGCCAGTGTCCAGTCAATTCTACTAGCTAGAAAATGTATCTGATGACCCTAGGGGATCTTTGTTTGTGATGCAGGCTGACATAGGAATAGCTTCAAGCTGGACCATAGCTATCCTAGCTTAAAAAGCTATGAGGATTACTATTCTGATGCAAGATAGTATAAGAGCATGGTATATTATAACTATTAGTGTTATTGCGGGACAAAACCTGTAATGAAACAGAAGTTCAGGAAATCATAGACACCAAACTGGAAAACAGAAAGGATTGAAACAAAGTAATCTGTCGGAGTGAAGGCTTCACTCCCTTCCCTGGCAGTGAAATGCTAACGTGGGACAACASAATGGTCTAACTGTGAGGTCTACTGATTCCACAACGCACAGTATCTGCTATTAAAAGGTGCAGTGTTAGTCATGTTTGGAAGGTTTCCTGGTGTAATTGGTGGAACATCTCTAATGAGTTATATTAAAAGAAGCTGGAACTGAAGGTATGASCTTTTAAGTGTAGGCCAGAAATTAAAACTTACAAGAACCTTCTAAGGAATATAGGACATGGTTACATTTTAATCTGTTACAAAGAAAGAGAAATTATTCAACTCACATAAAAAGCATTACTTTCAAGCTTGGGGTATGTTTCAGTATTAGCTGTATATGTATACATTAATGTTCATATTATTTTTACTCATCTTCACAGTTGTTACTGAATATTCATTTTTTATCACCAGTATACTAGTTTTTTCCTGCAGTTAAGTAAAAATGGCTTTTTAACACYCTTTAAAAAACTTTCCTCCAAAAAAACCCGAAAAAGAATGTGAATTTCATGTAGCATTTTTTCAAAAGTTTGCTGTCCTTAATTCTTGTTACATTGATTTCAGTCATGCAGTAAAGAATGTAACTACTATTCTAATGGTTGGGAACCCCTATGTGTCATATTATTAAGAAATTGCACTATATAAAGAAAGGTAAAAGGTATCTGAGATCCCATAAGTATTTCTAGGTGATTTACCTGAAATTTACTTGAAATGCCGAACTTGGAAGTAAATTTCCAAGCCCAGTACCACACTTCACCAAAATGGGGAGAGAACAATATGAACTTTGCCCAGGCTTGTTAGGCACTTTCCTCAATCAAAGTAAGAGAGATGTCAAGCATGATATGCAGTGTCAGCGAAGAAAGAGAGGTTTGAGAGAAAAGATAGCTATAGCATACTAAGATTATCATGCTTTTCAAAAACCTTCATTATTCCACTCTTCTAAGCTACAGCTATCAATATTTTCCTCTTAGTCATTCACATTTAAAGACTGAATCTTATGAAATTCCAAAGATAAAAATACTTTTGGCCTAATTTTCTAATGTGCTGACACCCAGTARCTGCCTATGAAATCAATGGAATTTCTGGGTGATCAAGACTTTTGAAAATCAGTCCACTTATTTTTAATTAAAAGATAGAGAAAGAAACTTGGGGAAAAAATACTATGTCTAGGCAGCTGGAGTACTGTGACCTCTGTTTCCTATCCTTTTCATAACTGCCTAGCAGTTATTTATGCTCTCCCCATCTGTTTCTTATATCTGCCTGGTTTTAAGGTATATATTTTAATGATATTGATATATAAGGCTTAGCACAAACAGGCGTTGATATTTAACAAGGTTTCAAAGCCTTTTTGTGCTAAGCCCTGTATATCAATATATTAAAACATCTTTTATATCATAAGGGACCTTCCATAATATCATACTATAATAATAATCAGAGAGAAAGACAGACTCCTCCACTTTGAGTTCTGAAGCATTCTCTATGTATACAGAAGCAAAATAAATAAGATTATTTTCAAAGATTTTAAAGAGCAAAAGGATGTCTATGTTAAGTCTAGACTCTGGACAATATAGGACATAGAATGTCATTCAGTGATGCTTGCATTGCAACAGTTTATTATAAAATGTGCTGCTGCTAGAACAGACTTTAAAGAAGAGGTAGGCATTATAGACATGACTATTCTTTCTCTGTGTTTGACTGAATCTATCCTCTCCATTATATACATAACTTTTTATACATATGAATGTTTTCTGAAAAAAATGTTGGATATAATTTTAAAATATTGGCTACACCTTGAAACAATTTCATTTCTTTCAGGTTATTTCTTA
>NW_028186590.1:254220-356668 GCF_003343005.1 Rhea americana | reverse complement strand
AAGGTACTCTACCTTCTATTTCACTTTGAATATCTTATAGTCAGAAACTTTTCACTGAGAACTCCTTTCCTCAGCTTCTTGGATTTGCTTTTGTAATTTTGGTTATTTGTCTCATGCATTTCTCATTATCAAAGTCACTCACTACATATCAATCTCTAAAATCTACTGCATATTCTTTCTATTTGTGAAGGTGTGAGTAACTGATGTGTTGAAAGATATCTATGATACATTAGKTTGTAAATCATAAAATGCCTAATGAATACACTAATTGTATACACTCACAGAATCTTGCCAGGTGAATCAGGCTAAAAGGCCTGAAGTCATGTAATTACACTCAGTGATAATTTGAAAGTCATGAAAAATTGAGAACAGATAGAAATTTTAAAAAGAGGAAAAAAAGAGTTGAAAGCAATCTAAAAAAAGCCTGAGACATCTGGAAATAGTTATTACTGATGCAAGATAAGGAATTTGCTAAAGATAGGTAATGTCAAGTAGGAACTATAATAAGCTAGCATTATAGCATGGCTGTCTACCTTCTGAGAAATGAATAAACAACTATAGATCTGTCTAAGTTTTTTGCTTTGCTCGTGGTTATCCTTGGCAGGAATATTAGAAGTCCTTATATAGATAYGCTTGATAAAGTAGGGTATCCTCTGTCATAATTCTTGGAGCAACCATAATTAATGCTAAATGCTATTTGTAGTGAGTGAAGAAAGGGGTAGAGTAATGGGAAAATCCCTGGTATATAATGATTTAYTAATGAACAAAGCTATTTGTTACATTTGGAATTACCAGCACAAAGAGTTAGAGCATATCAGTTAGCCTAAGCATCCATTGTAAAATTGATAATTTATGGATGAAATAGAATGAGAAAAATTGTAGTCCTTAATTGTTCTTTAGAGTATTTCTATTATTGATTCCAAACCCAACTTTAAAAAAGCTGCTGGAACACAGCACAATCAACAGAAGGCTCTTCAGTGACACACATACAGCTGTGCATATCTGGCATATAGCTGTTTGATTTTAAGATCATTACACTGCCAAATTTTCAAGTGAGAGCTGATGCAGACAAAAATAGTCATGTCTGTAGGCAGTAACTGTGTTTCTTCTCAGTAAGAGCCTGAACACTTGGACCAAGGCTGCTGATCTTACTCTCTGCTCCAAACTCTGAATTACTCTCAGATTGCCTTCTATTGTCTACAGCTGAAGACTTAGGAAAAAGCTGTKCTACCAACTGTGCATTGTTTTATTCTTTTTTGATCATCCAAAAAATGTGGGTCTCTTTCAGTTTATTCAATTACGCAAGAGGAAGAGGAGTAGAAATAGGTAGTTCATCTTTAGTGATACTAATTTACTTTGTAATTATTACTTCAAGATAGATTTCAGAACTTCAGAATTAGATTTATCCAAATATTCATAACAGTAACCTCAGCAGCAGCAGAAGTAGTTGAGAAGAACCTGGGAGTTCTGGTGGACAACAAGTTGATCATGAGCCAGCAATGTGCCCTTGTGGCCAGGAAGGCCAATGGTCTCCTGGGGTGCATTRGGAAGARTGTKGCCAGCAGGTCSAGGGAGGTGATCCTGCCCCTCTACTCAGCCCTGGGGAGGCCTCATCTCGAGTGCTGTGTCCAGTCCTGGGCTCACCACTACAAGAGAGACATGGAGCTACTGGACAGAGTCCAGCGTAGGGCTRCAAAGATGATCAGAGGGCTGGAGCACCTGCCCTATGAGGAACGGCTGCGAGAGCTGGGCCTCTTCAGCCTGGGGAAGAGAAGACTGAGGGGGGATCTTCTCAATGTGTACAAGTACCTGAAGGGAGGTGTCAAGGGGACAAGGACAAACCTTTCAGTTGTYGTGTGTGACAGGACAGGAGGCAATGGGCAGAAACTGAAGCACAGGAAGTTCTGCCTGAGTGTGAGGGGGAATTTGTTCCCTGTGAGAGTGACGGAGCCCTGGCACAGGTTGCCCGGAGAGGTTGTGGAGTCTCCTTCTCTGGAGATACTCAAGGCCCACCTAGATGCAACCCTGTCTACCATGCTTTAGGTGACCCTGCTTGATCAGGGAGGTTGGACTAGATGATCTCCAGAGGTYTCTTCCAACCTTACCGATTCTCTGATTCTGTAATAGGATAAGGTATTGGTCTCATATTTGTCTGATATTGCAAAATGTGTAGAGCTCCTAATGTTGCTGTCCATACATCTCTTTTGTATCTAACTTTTCTTAATTTTTACATGAAAACCCATAATCCTTGCATTTTAACCATCAAAGCTCTTTGACTCCATTTGGTTCAGTAACTGCAGTAAAATTGTTCCTCTTATTTCAAAGGGGTACACACTTGACACGAAGATTTAGTGTCACATCCTGCTTCTTGCTCACATACTGTTTCTTAGCTGCCTTTAAGACTTCATAATTTTTCTTCTGTCTTCTGTCTCAGTCGTTATTTCACATTATTGTTAAGAACATTCTAGGCATGTATTAGAAGTTTTTTTTTTTTTTGAGTATTCATGATATTGCATGTTTTCCAAAACGCCCTGATGGACTTCAGCTTGGGCACAATAAAGGACTTATTTGTAAGGCATTTCACTGTGGCTCTATGAGGGCATCTTTGAAATACAAAAACACTAAGTGAGCTGTAGAAGTAATGATTGATGAGTATGTTCCGAAAAACTCTGTATCACCTAATTTCATTATGATAAAGTTCCTGGATGCTGTGTGATGGGTACTGAAAGAGAAAGAAACAGAGGTCAGAAGAGCACTAAAATWGGAATAAGCCACTAATTTAACAGTTTTTGTTTAAGGCTTTATGAACCATCTGTATAAAAATGGATTAAATACTATTTATCTGTTTTTTAATATTCATTCAATTAGTGCCAACAAGCTTTGTATTTTACTAGATGAGAAAACAGATGAATTTCAAACATAAAATCAGTAAAGGGATCATAATGATATTCATAGTAGGCAGGAATCTGAAGTCTAAATTGTCTGACTAGCATTCAGATTTGGTGAATGGGGGACACGTATAAAAATATGTATGATGTACAGATGGCAGAKGATGATTATTCAGTTCAGCAATTAAATTAGTCTTAGTGAGGAAGAAGCCTTCTCTTTTTTCTAGTTTCCTCACTTCTTGACTGTTTAGTTTTCAACTCAGAAGCAGTTGTTGCTTGTCCATTCCCCTCAAAAAAAGTTCAATTTTTAGATTTTTAGTTATGTAAGAAGGAATCTGCAATAATTTCAATGAAACTGATGAATTTTCTCCATCTTCAGACTGTTTCACATTACAATAGGATTAGCAAGATAGAATTTTGCTTAAACTATTTAGTCTGTCTGTCTTTCACATTCCATGACTTGGATTTATCACCTCTAAGTTTAGGTATTTAATTGAAATACCTTAGTTAGGAGCCCAGTTGCCCTAGGCTCTGCATGTAGTCAAGGGAGAAAGTTACAAATGACTTTCTAGGAGCTGAATCATATCCTAGGGAGCTTATCTTTATCTGTTATTCCATGACAAGTTTAGGTCAGCTCCTYGGATTAGGCATTCATATCTGTTTCCAAGGTTAGGTAAGATGCCAGAAATACTAAAGAAGCACTAAATTAAGACATTATTTTCAGAACTATTGCTTAATGCCTAAAGAGGTAGTTGGAAAGAGAGAGAAGTAGGCAGATATCCAAGTTTTTAGTGCTACCAATCTATGTATTTCTTGGAAGGGACCCTCCTACATCATTTAATCCTCCTGCCTCCCAGGGCAGACCTATAAAGACCAAACATCACAGATGTATTAAAACTTATATATGTATTGTACTCACTGGGAAAGCCAGCTCTTCACTGCAGATTTAATTCTTGTGTGCTTTGACAAGGCCAATAAAGATGGCATGGACTGTGTTAAATCTACAAAAGGTAAATCTGCTATAGTTCCAGCAACAGGCTCTAATTCAGAATGTAGCCTATGCATATAAAGAATAGGCTTACATTTTTAAAAAGCATCTGTAGTGAATTATACCACTTAAACAATTCAAGGCTGCTCTAGGCAGTGTAATGCTGACAATGCTTAACTAAAGTCAACAGGAAGAACTGTCTTACAGATATTTTTTGTTGAAATATTAATTCAAATTCCAACTCTATAAATGGTAAATTCTTTTTAAAAGTATTCATGCTCTTCATCAAAGTTTGCAGCAGTCTCTTCTACCAATACTGCAGCATGTTCCAAATTCCAGTTTTGTACTTTAATGTAGATAGTACTGAACATTGCAATAAAAATTTTAAAGAAAGTCAAAACTGAGATAATAAAACTGAGATAAAACTGAGATAAGTCCCATAGTTTCTCTATTAAAAAAAAAAAAAAAAATTAAACTACATTTGTTTGGGATATATTTTCTTTTTCTTCTTTCTTTTATTTTCTATGCCAAACATTTTTTTGCAAGTATCTGCTCTTAGATTCAGAAGAGCCAAACAGATATGAGAGTGACAAAAAGGTTTAAAATGTTAAACTCTTGTTACGCTGAACTTGGATGATGGAACCAGTGGGTACTAAGTGCTTGGCAGGGAGACACTGTGCCATTCCCTGTATRTATGCTGATAATCAAAGCATTTTATGGAGTGAATGCCACTTCAGTTTTATGAGCTTTTTATGTGACGTGGCATATCAAATCTGCCAAGCAAAGGACCATCTGGAAACAGGTCATCAGAATGGACTCTGACACTGTCTGACAGGCAAGAGTGAAGACAAAGATGAGAACAGAAAAAAACCCCAACTATCCAGGTATCAATAGAAATGAAGTAAAACAAGCCCAGTTTCATTCCATATATTGGAATAATATGTTACTTAATAAACACGGGGATTGTTTTACTCAAGGGAATATAAAAATACATTTTAAAATGTGCTCCCATATGGAAATAATCCTTTTAGCTCTCTTCTTTCTTACAAAAGCACAAATCTTTCTGTATATAACATAAGTGTTATCCCTTTTCCTCTTCTTTCTCTACCCAGAGGGATAAATGTATTTTTTAAAAGCTTCCTAGCCTGATGTTCGACACACATTGAGAAATACTCATAGACAGATTTTTGATAAGTGTTCTGAAGCCATTAGGCTGCTGTAGTTCAGCTGCAAAGATACTACACAATCGTATATCACGGCAAAGTAAACTTGTGCTCTAAATGTCATCCAGCTATTAAAATACCACGGCTCCTGAAAACTTGACCAAAATGAAGACCAGAAAAGTGGTCATTTCACCACTTGATTGTTGGATTCTTAAGGAAGATGTATCATTTATATGGACATTCACATCAGGAACTGTTTATAGATGAAGACTCTTGATACTGGAACTGAAGTGTTAATATAGCCTTTGAGTTCTGAATTTYTGAGGACTAAAGACATGCTCTGCACTTTATATGATTGAGAAATTCACACAGACCCCCTTTGAAGAGAGTCACAGTCTAAAACATGAACAAAACAAACCACAGAGGGGTCTAATGGTAAACCACAATTCTCCAAATAAATCAGTTTAAGATGRCATTTACACGAGCTTGGTGCTGAACTGAAATCACTCAGGTGGACATGATTATAGCTCCAGATTCTGTCTCAGGGACTACTATAAATATCTATCTCTCTCTGTTTTCTCTGACTCTGTCTCTCCCTCCTGCTTTTTTGGAGCACAGCATAGGAAAATGAGTATTTCTGGGTTTTATATAGTCTTGAATGAGTGACATGGTAGGCTTTGAGTTGAGATGTTGCTGGAGAATGGAAGAGAAGAGGGAAGGATTGCTGATTAACCCATCAATGAAATGAAAATGAGGATTTTTAATTATATGAAGTTAGTTATAGATGGGCTATAGATGGGTAGATGGGTTGTAGACACATTTTTCCTTTTTTTTATATTTTTTATAGAACAACTCAAAGGTAAATGATACCGCTGTAGGATCCAAGACCACCTTTTTCCTAATGCAGTTCTATTAGTTCATAAAGTTGTTGGTGTTAGTGTGATTTATGGGGATGTACTAGGACTGAAAAGTAGGATGAAAGTGTAATAGCTATGTAACATGCTGATAACTCCCAAGAATGTTTTCCTTTATCCAATAATGTACTGTGTGTATTGTGTTCTGCTTTCTCTTTCATACTTTGTTTTATAGTGTAATTAATTTTCTATTTTTTTCTGAATGCGGTGACTAAACCCATTTATGTATAATGGTAATTAAGAATGTGTGAAAATTCATTCATACTTCAGTGCTATTATGCAGCCTGTCAGTAAAGACCAAATGTCAAAATAATTTTACAAAATATTGTAATGAAAATTACAATGGAAATAGTTTCTTCAGTATTTTCCCTGAAAAATACTTGAAGAAATATCATTTTGAAGTATTTCCTYGAGAAGTCTGGAAAATATTAGGCAGTAATAGTATTTTTTTAATCCATCATTTGCTGGATTTTTGTTATTTTTTCACAAATGTACTTCTKTGCCTTATTGCATGACTATATGGCTGTCTTGTACAAGATCAGATGGTCAGCACTTCTGTTCGAAGTTATCTAAACTTGCATTCAGATTCATACTGGGACTTTATTCAGCATCCTAATACATATATTCACCTGACTCGTAAGTCCTTGCAAGTAATTTGCAAACCTCAGTCGGATGTCTAAATTACAAATACAGTGTATTGAGAGGGTTAGGAGCTTCAGAATAAAGTTTTTAATAGCTGCTGAATGAACAAGAAGATGCTAAGCTTACTCACTGGACCTCATGAGGAACCAAGTGTGTCCAAAGTCTTGTCTCTGGAGTTAAGATGGTGCAAAGGAGACTAAATCCTAAACTGGGAACCTGTGTGAATCTCTGGATTTTTAGGTACTCAGGAAAGCACTTAGCTCTGATCTGTTCCATTGTGTAATAGGATTGAACTCATCAAAGACATGACTTACATCAGCTGGAATTGAGTGGGAATGCGCTCTGGACAGAAATAGACAAATCATGTTGTTTCTTTTTACAGCATGTACCACAGAAGCTGGGTTTGTTTCTGGATCCTACAGTACTTGAATGAATCCTTTTTCTAAAGAACAGTAATAGTTTTGTATTTAATGAACAGCATTTACCAATTTACCTTKGATGCCAGAACCCTGGAATGACTTTCATAATGCCTAAACATGAAGGTAACAGGCAAGTCTACAATGCTGAAGTTGATCTTTTGGATATCTATAAAAATTCATTCACTTCTTTTTAATGTATAACCCAAAGGAATTTGAAGAGTCATGTGGTATTATACTATCTTTAACCTGGGTGGACTGAAATTTGTGTTTTCTATTTGTCTGGGAGAATTGCCAAAATATTCATGGTAGGTAGAAAGATAGGGTAGAAATGTTCTTCATCCCTTATGTTGAAACTATGCATCTGTGCATACAAGATTCAGGGGACTAGAAAAAGGGAGAGATTATGAAAGAGAAAATTACTTAGTAGTGCAGGGTTGTGGTTATTCACCTGAGGGGAAAAGGTTTGTATTCTGAGCCAGCTCTCTACAATACTCTTATATTCATCATTGAAGACAGTTTAGATAAAATAAACATTATTTGAGACCAAAGCCCAAATCTTTTTCCTCCACATGATTGCCTACATCTCTGGGCTATTAAGTCAAACTTTCTCTTGCCTGAAAAGAYTCTTTTACTTTCTATACCTCTGAATTTCATGTTTCTGTCACATTTTTTTGCAGTGAGCTAGGAAATTTTCCTCCAGCCTTGTAGATGGAATGCTTAAAGAAGGGAGAGGTGATTCTGAACTTTCTGAAGAAGTATTTCTTCTCTTGTACTGGCACTGTGAAGAGAATAGGCATGGATATTGGTTCAGTAAGTAGCCTTGCTAACATATTTGAAGGCTATCTTGAGATCTATAGCAGCAGACATACCTCTCTGAACTGAAGAGGACATGAAATATACCTGTCTATATCATAGACAGGACAAAAAATATTGTGACTGACAGAGAAGAGGTATTGGCTAATATGGTAAAAAGAGCCTAGTCATAAAACAAATCCTAAAACTGAGAATCAGAAAAAAAATCTTTGCATCTGCTCAGGCCACTGTGTAAAAGAACTAGGGAAGTTTAGAGCATGCACAAAAGCTGTGGTTCCTTGGGAGGAGTAAAAACACAGAAATACAGATAGAATTACAGATAAAAATACAGGTACAGAAGGGGAGGGAGTTCCAAAGCATGTAATGATAGAACAGAAGACATTGCAATGAAAGTGAGATCCTTTAAATATGAGGGAGGATTCTGAGAGGAGAAAGCATCATTCCCAAATAGTTAATAGATCTCTTTCTTTTGATCTCTTTCGTTTGATTCTCCCCTTAGGAGAACCCAATTTAATAGATATGTTTGAATAGTTTAGTAGGATGTGAAAAACGGACTGAGATTCCCTCCCTAGTTTAACTAATAAGCTATTGATTAATGCAGGGTGATGTATATTATCTCTAAAAGACTTTTTACTATTCTATTAATGTGCTTTTCTTTCTGAGATGAATTCCTGATAACAATTGAATTGTTTTATTTCCATAAAGGGGAAAGAGTTAGTAAACAGATATTTTTCCAGACAGACAATAAAGGGAAAGGAAGTGAAGTSTGGGGTGGGGTTATTTTCTTTAAAGCTTCCTATCCTCTATAGTAATACAGATTAATGGATGACACACTGCTATTTTTACTTGAATATACAGAAATATAGAATTTAATCTTTGTGTTGCCATGACACCGACCAAAAATTGGGTCAGATGTGGTGTTACAGAAAGATTTAAACTGAATTTTAATGTAACTATATGACCTCTTTTATCATATTTATAGATATTACCAAATCTATACTATATACATATATATTTCTATGTATATTTATACTCAAAATATATATAAATATAAAGGACAAATTTAATCCCTCTTTTATATATGGAAAGCTAAAACAAAATATAAATAACTTATTTAGTATAAGAGGGGTAGCTGTGTTAGTGCAGGATATCAGCCCAGCAATCCACAGTCTAGGCCAGCAGCAACCCATTCCTGATCTAAGATCTGCATTCCATATTGAACACAATCTTGAAATACATAGTGAAGAAAATGGCTAAAAGATCATTAGAGCTATGCTTCCTAAAGAGGATTCAAGAGGCAAGATAAAARGGCAAAGTGATCTGGACAGGAAGAGGAAGAGTTATGCACTGGAAAGCAAGCAAAGGAAGCTTTAAACTAGGAATTGTAGGAGAGGTGATGTCAATGAATGGATTTGAAAAGAATGGTGACATAATGGGAATGATTTATTTAGAAAGACCTCTTGCATAAAGATAATATACAATGAATTTGAAGAAAGACAGAGAGGAGATGAGTTCCTCTGTAGTAAATGTGGAGCCTGATAAGAGCCTAAACAAATCAAAGCAGGGCAGAGAAGGACTTGTCTAAGAATGACTTCTTAGACAATCAATATATGAAGAGGAAGGAGAGAGAGGGAAAACTGAATTTGGACCAATTGACTCAAAGACTGTTCTTAACAGCATGGAAAGGGTGCAATGCTGTCAAAAATAGCAGAAGATTATTAACGACAAAAGTACTGAAGTAAGATGCTTATTTTTGACTATGTTATTTTAAGTTTATCATGAGACCTGAGGAAGAAAATATTTGAGTTACCTAGGGATTTGGTTAGAAGCAATGAAATGAATAGGAATGTAGCCATTAAGTGGGAAGAAAAGAGAAAAAGGGTTTAGGTGTGAGATGATGCCAAATGCAAACCAGGTAACAATAAAAGTTTTTTCCTGCTCCCTCCATATTATTCAGTGTAGTACAGCAAAGGGCAGATTGCTAGCATAAACTTCACCAAAGGAAACTTCACATACTCTGATAATAACTCAACAGTGTAATTCCAAACCACCACTTAAAAACTTTTGTTCACCAAAACTTTTTCTTTCAACTTTTTCATCAATGASCTGGATGAGGGGACAGAGTGCCTCCTCAGCAAGTTTGCTGGTGATACCAAGCTGAGAGTAGTGGCTGATACACGTGARGGCTGYGCTGCCATTCAGAGAGACGTGGACAGGCTGGAGAGTTGGRCRGAGRGGAACCTCCTGAGGTTCRACAAGGGCAAGTGCAGAGTCCTGCACCTAGGCACCAGTAGAGGTTGGGGGCTGACCTTCAGGAGAGCAGCTCTGCAGAGAAGGACCTGGGAGTGCTGGTGGATGACAACTTGACCATGAGCCAGCAATGTGTCCTTGTGGCCAGGAAGGCCAATGGTCTCCTAATGCAGCCGCATGAGGAAGAGTGTTGCCAGCAGGTCGAGGGAGGTGATCCTGCCCCTCTACTCAGCCCTGGGGAGGCCTCATTTGGAGTCCTGTGTCCAGTTCTGGGCTCCCCACTACAASAGAGACATGGAGCTCCTGGAGASAGTCCAGCATAGGGCTACGAGGATGACCAGAGGGCTGGAGCACCTGCCCTATGAGGAACGGCTGCGAGAGCTGGGCCTCTTCAGCCTGGGGAAGAGAAGACTGAGGGGGGATCTTCTCAATGTGTACAAGTACCTGAAGGGAGGTGTCAAGGGGACGGAGACAAACTCTTTTCAGTTGTCGTGTGTGACAGGACAGGAGGCAATGGGCAGAAACTGAAGCACAGGAAGTTCTTCCTGACCRTGAKGGGGAATTTSTTCCCTGTGAGAGTGAYGGAGCCCTGGCMCAGGTTGCCCAGAGAGGTTGTGGAGTCTCCTTCTCTGGAGATYTKCAAGGCCTGCCTGGAYGCAACCCTGTCTAACATGSTYTAGGTGACCCTGCTTGATCAGGGAGGTTGGACTAGATGATCTCCAGAGGTCCYTTCCAACCTTACTGATTCTATGATTCTTAGATTGGTATCAAAGGGGAAACTGTCCATAATTCAAGTACATGTCTGCACTGCTAATGATATTACAACTTTATTTTTTTTTCTTGAATCGCAATATAATGTACTGATGTGTTTTGATAATTTTTCTTTAATGACTTAAGATGCTATGGCAGGCAGACTGGGAGAATGTCTCATGTACAGAGCCACTGTATCTTTGTAAACATTTAACTTAATTATGTGGTTTTGGTGAGTGGTCTTTGAATGAGGTATAAAACATGACAGCTAAAAAACATATTTTGATCTCCTTTTCATTTATCATAGTGCACAATGTAATTGTCTTCAATACTTATGCAAATCATGTTTTCCTTTCTCAAATTTAAAGCTCAGAATTGAAAGATACCACAAATGAATAAAGCTCTTCTTCCCACATAGAATATTTTTCTGTGTAGGAAGCAGAGGGAAGGTGGAAAAATTCTGACAAAAGTTGGTTACAAAAGTGGTTGCACCCTGAAGCGGYAGTAACTAATCTCTTGATGACTAAATGCAGAGATTTTATGTTCCTGCTTACCTAGCAAGTCATAAAAAAATCATACTTTAGCTACTGTAGCCAGCTGCCACATTTATGAGTAAGGTCTCATTCTACAAAACTGCAGATGGTCAGGTATWACTATACCTATTTCTGTACAGCAGAAAGTAAATGTTTACTCACAGCTGGCAGGTCAACTCAAATTACCCGCAAAAAGTTCACTTCAAGTCATTTCTTTGAAACTAAAAAATAAAACCTACAAAGAGATAGTATATGATATTGAAGCAGGAGAGTAATTAAAAGTAGAAAGACAAAAGTTCTGTTTTTATCTGTTTTAACAGATTATGCTCCAGTTAGGCCTTTTTAAAAACAATGTTTGGTACCTTAATTGCCTGMTACTGTGTACACATTTTACATGTCTGCTATAGGAACTGAAAATATTGTACATAAAGTTGAGCAAGTATTCAGTTAGAAGTATAATAAGCAAGCTTGGAATCTCTGTAGGTCTAAAGATGAAAAAAGAAATAGGAAATTGAGTCAGTACTGTATCTGCTAAGACAATTTTATTTTGAGTAATTATTAATTTAATAATGTTTGTAAGATACTAGAAAATGTTATGCCATACATACAATAAATGCTAAAAGTTATCATCATCATTAGCATTAGAGGCCATTTAAACATGTTAAAAAGATGAAACTATGCAGAATTTTCTTTCTCCTTCATAGATTCAGATACAGATTTGATGTCTGTGAAACTGCAGTACAGTCCTGCATACTTAAAATATTCTTTAGCATTTGGATCCACAGTAATGTATCTGTGACACACAGACACATATGTATATATGAATATGTGTGTATATACATGTATACATACAAGTTCTAGTTTTCAGGAGAGCACCCTAAAACACATTTTGAGGCTAGTCTTGGGACTGGGAGGGATATTGCCCTCCCAAAGAAGGGATACAATTGCCATGGAGAGRGAAGGAGGAAGCGTCCTTCAATAACCTAAAAGTTAACCATCTAGTTAAAAGTAGTGAATGCTTGTTGTGTGCCAGAGATCTCTTATGCATTTAACTTTTGCACTGAAGCAGAACTTTGCCACCTAATAAGAAGGCTTCTTAAAAACTCTGGACATGCCCAGCTCTATAGGAGACCATAGGTAACTGTTTTCTGCCCAGAAAACGTAGTTATGGAGTTTACATCCTAATCTGAGCACTTGTCTCTTCCACAGAGAATCCAAATAAAGATTTGGGTGTATTTCTTAAGCAGAATTCCGTACTAGGTGAAGGATGAATTCTTGATGGGTTTTGGGGTGCAGTAAATATCTGAAGTCTGTAACAGTTTACTAGCCAAAGGTATAAGCAGACTCCTCATGAAGTTGCATATTTCCATTCAATTTCCAGTCCCTTTATGTAACTATAAATGTTATATTTCTTTGCAGATAATTTGAATATGTAGAAGAGGGCTAAGTCACTAACTCAGTTATTATCAAATTCTTCATTCAGTTATTTGTGGTATCTGACTGAATAATTATCAATAATTGTTCTTTATTCTTTTCTAAGTTGCTTGGAATACTGGTTGCAATGTATCTCTATACAGTTTCTGAGTAGAGAAAGGAGTTAGACAATTCTGTATGGTATACAAGTTATCCAGCTGGGTGATTTTTCTGTCTGCCTGATCTAGTTACCTTTATTACCACTTCCTCTGCAAATAAAGAGTTTACCTTGTCTTTTTAAGGATTTAGGACTGTAGGCATTTGATGGCTGCAAGGAATGCCTTCATTTCAGAGTCTGAAATCTTGAGCTGTGAATTTATTGAGACTCATACAGAAGTCCAGAAAGATCTGATCATTTTTTTTTTGAGTGATTAGTGTGGATTTGCCTCAGACTGTTCCTGATGGGAAAGATGTGGGTGCATACTTACTTCTCTCTATCTYTGCCTCTGTGTAGAACACAATTTTTTCTCCTTTTTCCCTGGTGCATAGTATCTCTGCTTGGTGTATCTAATTGATTTTTCTATTTCAGAGGATTGGAGCTTTGCCAGTCTTTTAGGGTCTGCCTGAAGCTTTTTATAGATCTCTCCTTCCTGCTCCCTTGGCTTTCCTTATGAGTCTTTTCCAATTGTCAGTTTTACTGTATTTAAGTAATTTTTCATTTAATTTTTGTCTTGTTTAAGCAGGAGATGAAAGGAACTACTTCCTTCAGGTTGCTGCTTTGGTAGGCTTTCTGGAATAGCCAGATGGATCCCCGTTCTTTCTGAGAATGATGGATAAAGACTACATCAAGGGCCTGCTCTGCAGATGTCACAGGGAAGTCCTGCGTTATTAAAGAGGGACTGAAGCTGTATTATTGCGTGCCAGAAATAACTGAATGACATCTAGAGCAGCTGATAGTACTGTCATTGGGATGATACTGCATGCTTTTACACAGAAACTGGCTTATGGCATCACTGAGAACGAGGTAACTTTTAAGACTTGCTGAGGTCTGTGTATGTGGAAAGTTACTGAGGTTGCTAAGGGTGGGAAGAAGGTGGTTCTTGATTTTCTTCCTTCCTGGAACTTCTGCCTGAGTTTTCAGGAGGACTATGGTCTATCATGTATAATCTCTTTTCCTAGGATGGCTGCATGTTTTGATCACTTCAGAGAGGGGAGAAAAGCAATAGAAATGGAAGAAAAAAATGAAACCCCAAAACTTGTTTCCCTGTCAGCTAGTTCAAACTGAAACACAGGATTAGATGTGTACTTCTACATGACCTCTTGATCCAGGAGTTTCAATAGCTTGATAATCGTAACTGAATTTGTACTCAGTTTTTAATGAGTGTAATGAAATGAACTTAATCTGAGATCACAGAAGGTGTGAGAGATTTTTTTTTCCAATTACATTGCATTATTCCTTCATTCGATCTAACTTGTAATTTCATCACTGATGAATAAAACTGAAATTTTAAGTCATACAAATACTTAATAATGAGAGTTTAGAGGATGTCTATTATGTAAATTGGATTATTTTTCTTTAAAGTATATAATAGGAAGCTAAATTGATGTATATAAAATCTATTCAGCATTACAATATAATTTAATAAGTTACTAGAAATGACACAAATTATAGTTTTAATTGGTTAGAAATCAGTATTACAGGAAATTGTAAAAACTAGGGGCTTTTGTTTTTTTCACTGTAAAGTCATAGTTCCATGCCCTGGTAAATTCAGTCTGAAATTTATTCAGTCATGTGGCACCAAACTATATGGTTAAAGAACCAATCCAAAAGCAAAACATGCAGAAACATTCTACCAGTCAAAATTGTCCTAAATGTTTTTAAAGGACTTACACATTCAATACACTTTGTTGTTATGTGCTTATACTGATTCATAATTTGAACCTCCTCAGGTAAGCTCCAGGCCTTCCCATCAGAATTTCCTGGTCTTTTCTCCAAAAGTTTAATCCTGTTACGTCAGTAAGGTGTTGCTGTCCTTGTCTGTGAAAGCACATGCCCTCTGTTCATTTTCTCGCATAGATCCAGTTCTCTCTTTTGTTGCATGAAGATCATTCTTCCTAGAGCTGTATTGATGTCTATTGCTTCAGTGCTGAACAACTAGACTCACCTGTAACCTAAAGACACAATATTGCTCTTAATTAACCAGCATGAACAACCAGAACCAGCCAGAAGAGAAATAGCCTACTCAATGATTTGTGCAGCATTGTGATCCCAACCAGACTCAAATATTAGATCTCCTCAGATGCTGAAAGAAAATTCCCTTTAAGAGAACAATTCTTAAGAGTTTGAAGAATGAGATAATGTATCATGCCATCTGTATACAATGTTTTCAGGTGAGAATTATGATAGATCTGGACTGCCCAGGATATAGCTATTGCAAGAAGAATAATAACATTCTCTTATGATGCAGACGGCTGACCCTCAGTCCTGAGCTGGGAACCAAGAGTTTGAGGAACTATTGACAAGAAGCAAACAAAAATCATTTTAAGAAAAATATTTTTAAAGTAAATTTATGGAAAATATTATGGAATTCATTTAGTGAAGCAAACCAAGTACAAATATTGCATAGAAGAAAGATTTATCTAACTATAAGCTGTTAGGAAAAAACTCAATACTGAAATTATCATAGATTTCTCTTAAAACTAAAGKTTATCTGTCCATCAGATGTTAGCTGTGAAGAAGCAAAAGTTCCTCTACACCTTCATATGAGAACTTCAGTATGAACTTSTGTTCGGTTCCAGAAGAAACAGTGAAACATACTGTCCAGAAGGGCTTTGGAATTTCCATCCTTGGAGATCTTCAAAACTCAGCTGGCCAGGGCTCAGAGTGACTAGATCTAGTTTTGAGTGAGAAGTTGGTCTAGATGACCTCCAAAGATCCCTTCCACCTAAATCCTTGACCTGGTGATTAGAACACTGTTTCAGGGCARAATTTATCAGGACTCTCCCTTGCTTGAGAAAAGTTCTTATCACAGTCTGCTGATCATCTTCTTTACAGGAACAGTGGAAACCAGGACTTTGCTGAAATACAGACATCTTAAAAAGATGCTCATAGTCCAGAAACTTTAGAACWCTAACATGACACCAGATAACAATTGCAGAGCATTTGAATCCCACCCTAAAAGTTCAGACCACTCCAAAAAGCTGAATTCTTCTGAATTTCTTTCCATGTCTTTGGTTTGCTCTGCGAGTTTTTTTTTTTNNNTATCCTACTTACAATAAATCAGCACTGCCGCTTAGGCTCATTGGCTCTTCCTGCCTGTACGTTGAATGCAATCAAAAAAAAAAAATGGGTAGAGCAGCTCAAGGCAGGCAGAAAGAAGGCAGAACTCATCAGATGCTACAGTGGAACTAATGCATGCTTGCATTCAGCATAAGAAGGAAAGCAGACAAGGTGATAGGAAAGACAGAGTGTTTCTGCTAGGTTTTATGTCCTCGCAATGGCCTTGACTTCCAACAACCTAGACATTAGTGATTTTTAATCCACTGCAGTTATATGTATCTGCAAATAGCTCTACATAAAATATTCMTTTGAGATAAGATTTATTTTTTGTCACTGCATTTTTTGTTGTTACAAATCATGTGTCTTGCATGAAGTATTTTGCCAGAGCCTTATGTACAATTTGGCACCATTGGTTCTCTTAGGAAGAAGAATGAGTGACAGCAGGCATTGGTTTAGGCTACTGTTTCATAACTTCTTAATCCCAGCTTTCTGCCATCTGTTCCCTTTTCTTCTGCAGAAACCAGTAAATGACCAGGATCCTGACAAAGTGGCCGGCCTCAAGGTTGACAGAAAAAAACAAATTTGTTTCTAGATGGCTGAACACTATTTTCACTGCGCTTTGAGAATTGCTGAAGTAGTAATTGAGGAAGTCCTGGTGGAAGTCAGGGTTCCTAGTGAATGCCTTCATTTGCCATGGCATCAGGTAATAGGTGTGTTTACTACATAGCACAGTAGAGATAGCACGTGGGTGCCTGCACTGGTTTCTACAGGATTGATAGAAAAGTGGGAACTGGTGATAGAGTCATATTACAAACTTGGGAAAGTCAGTAATAATGAGCGAATTCTTAGAATGGGAAATCTCTTTTAAAAGAGGATGCATTTATTTTCCCTGGCCAGGCAAGACTTACAGAAGCAGGAGATCAGAAAGATGACATAACAATTACTGATGACAGTAATAAGATGTCATGTTGATCCACAAAGGCTTGAATAATGACAGATGAATACCCTTTCTACTAATGACTCTGAGTTGAGAAGAAAAGGGCAAAATTGAAGAAGGCCATGAGAGGAAACTTTCTGAATTTCTCTTGTGTGTACATTATGACAAATAGACATAAGAATCTGGTGAGCAGCATCACTTGAATCATCTAACCAGTTTTTACATTGTCAGTGGCTACCTGACTAGCCATGAAGTTAGGTGAGGAATTAAGGTTATTGRCATTCAAAGAATGATAGCAATTGCCCTTTCCATGATAGTCATCTTCATTGCAAACTAACATACTCCCATCAAGAAGAGAACACTTGAATACAAAGGAGCACAGAGAATCAGTGACTCTGGTAACCTAATTAGGGAGATGGAGCTCCTGACTAAGCTCTTCCCAGGGCATTGCTGGAGAGCCATCAGCCCCAGAGTGCAAGAAAGTAACCCATCACGATGAATCAAGGGGCAACACAAGTGGGAGTCCAGGAGATGGACCTTGGGACATCACTGCAGCAGCCTTGACTCCACTGGGATACTGGATTTGGCAACTCCTAACAAAACAATGTTCCTCCATTGCTGATCTTCTCATATTTTCATCATGGTAGTCAACCACTAGTCTGTCCTGTTCTTCCTATAAATTCTACCCAGAACAGAAGGCAGCATCTTAGATTTATCTTAGCCAGATAAAATATTTTAAAATATAACCTTATAAGTCAGCTATATTTTCAGGTCTGCTTGGAGGCTTTCACACTGTATGAAGCTCATGAACAGGAAACAATATTTGCAGTTCTAAAAGTCCATACTCACCTGTAGAAAGGTCACCCAACACTTTTCCATACTGCTGGTTAGTTTGATCTGGTAAGATTTTACCACATAGTTGTATATACTGCCGTTACTGACTCTATTAACTATACACTTTTAAAATACATTCATTTACTAAACTTACTTGAATTAATGGGAATATAATTCCCATTCTTCAGATACTCTGAGACTGGCTGTAGTCTTGAACTGAAATAGAATTCCAAACATATTTTTGTTATTTTSCTACCAAAGTAAAATCCTCCCTGAACCTTCTCCAGGCTAAACAGTCCCAGCTCTCTGAGCCTCCACTCGTGATGAATGCTCTAATCTCATGATCATCTTTGTAGCCCTTGCTGAACAGTCTCCAGCAATCCATGTCTCTCTTGTACTGAGAGCCCAGGACTGGACCCAGCACTCSAGATGTGGCCTCATCAGTGCTGACTGGAGAAGAAGGATCACCACTCCAACCTGCTAGTATTACTCTTTCCTAGTGCAGTCTAGGATATTGTTGACTTTCTTTGCTGCAAGTGCACATTGCTCGCCCATGGTTAACTTGTCCACCAGGACCCAGAGGTCCTTTTCAGTCAAGCTTCTTTCCAGCCAGTTGGCCCCAACATATACTAATGCACGAGGTTTTCCTCTCCAAGGGCAGAACTTTACACTGTCCTTTGCTAAACTTCATGAGGATCTTGTCAGTCCATTTCTACAGTCTGTTGAGGTCCTTCTGAATGGCAGCATAACTGTCTGGACTATCAGCCACTGCTCTCAATCTTATATTGTCTGCAAAATTCCTGAGGGTGCACTCTGTCCTATCATCTAGGTCATTAATTAATATGTTAAATACTATTGGCCTCAATATTGACCCCTGAGGTACACCACTGGTGATTAGTCTCCARCTGGACTTTGTGTCAAATCACAACCTTTTGAGCCTAGCAAACTTTTCAGTCTACCTCACTGTCCACTTTATCTATCCTTTATCAGTATAATCTATGAAGATGTGATGGGAGACAGTGTCAAAAGTCTTATTGAAATCAAGATAAATTGTATACACTGCTCTCCCCACACCCACCAAGCCACTTAACTAATTGTTAAAGGTATCAGGTTRGTTAAGTGTGATTTTCCCTTCATAAATTCATTCTGACTGCTCCCAGTCACCTTTTTGTCCTACATATGTTTGGAAATGGCTTCCGGGATAATTTGCTCCATCAGCTTTCCAGAGATCGAGGTGAGGCTGACTGGCTTGTAGTTCCCTGGATCCTCCTTCTATACTTTCTTGAAGATAGGAGTGACATTTACTTTCTTCCAGTCCTCAGGAACCTCCCTGGATTGCCATAACCTTTCAGAAGTAGTCAAGAGTGGCCTCACAGTGACATCAGCCAGCTCCCTCAGCACTCATGAGTTCATCTCATCAGGGCTCAGGGACTTCTTTATACCCTGTTTATTTAAGTGTTCCCTTCTCTGATCCTCTTCCACCAAGGGTAATTCTTCACTGCTCCAGACTTCCACTCTGGTGTTAGGGGCCTGGGATTCTTGAAGGCAAGTCTTACCAGTAAAGACTAAGATGAAGAAGTAATTCGATACCTCAGTCATGCCTGTGTCCTTTGTCACCGGGTCCCCTGTCTCACTCAGCGATGGGACTGCATTTTTCCTAGTCTTCCTTTTGCAGCTGATATACCTGTACAAGCCCTTATTGTTGCTCTTCACTTCTCTCACCTAATTCAGCTCCAGATGGGCTTTGGTTTTCCTTACTCTATCCCTGCATACTCTGACCATGCTCTTGGTATTCCTCCTAGGTCACCTGTCCCTGCTTCCACATGTTGTATGCTTACCTTTTACATTTGAATTTTGTCAGGAGGTGCTTGCTTAGCCATGTATGCCTCCTGTCATTTTTGCTTGATTTCTGACTCCTTGGGATGGACCATTCTTGAGCTTGGAGAAGGTGATCCATGAAAATCAATAAGCTTTCCTGGAGCCTTATTCTCTCCAGAGACCATGCTGCATGGGATCTTTTCAAGCAGGTCCCTGAGCAGACCAAAGTCTGCTCCTGTTGAAGTCCAGGGTTGTGATTCTGGTCTTTACCCTGCCCTCTCCTCGCAGGATCCAGAACTCTGTCATCTCAGTCACTGCAGCCAAAGCTGCCCCTGAGCTTCACATCTCTGACCAGTCCTTCCTTGTTTGTAAGCATGAGGTCCAGCAGAGTGGACCTTGTGACTCCTCAGTCACCTGTGTCAAGATGTTGTCTTTAGCACACTCCAGAAACCTCCCAGATTCCTTGTGCATTATTATCTTGCCCTTCCAGCAGATAGTGGGGCCATTCAAGTCCCCTATGAGGAGAAGGGCCTGTGAACATGAGGCTTCTTCCAGTTATCTGAAAAAAGGAGCCTCGTCTACTTCTTCCTGGTCAGGTGATTTGTAGGAGACACCTACCATATTGTCACCCATGTTGGTTTGCCCTCTAATCCTGACTCATAAGCTCTCATCTGGCCTAGCAGAGCCACCTCACCCAGCCCCAGGCAGAGCTCCAGGCATTCCCACTGCTCCTGACTGTCCCAGCCTGTCCTTCCTAAAGAGCCTATATCCATCCGTTGCAGCTCTCTAGTCATGTGAGCTATCCTACTATGTCTTAATGATCCCAGTGAGATCACAGCCCTGCAACTGTCCTCCAAGTACAGCCTCTAATTCCTCCTGTTTGCTCCTCATCTTATGTGCGCTTGTGTACAGGCACTTCAAAGAAGCACCGAGTCACACTGATTTCCCAGGAAACATAGACCATATATTTATATAGCTCAGGAAAGTGTAGCAACATTTTAATAGGCCAAAGAATAAATATTTTTCAGTTTCCTGAACTAATACACAAATACATTTTGTATACCAGGCAGTCATGTAAATAACAGATACTAGGAAAAAAAAAAAAAAAAAAAAAGATTTGACTGAACGGGTGGCTGAAAGGAGCTGTGGAAGAATTTTCATTCAAGTCTACTCTGCATATTATTGAAAAGAATAATTAGCTGAATTTATTTTATCCACACACATCTTCAGTAAGCTGTACTGTTCTTCTTGCAGAGGAAAATAGCAAATATAGTGTATGAAGAAAGAGGTTCAAGAACAAGGTGGAAAAGTGTTTATTGATCTGTTTCCTTTTTTTTTTGTCCACTAGCTGAGTTCATAATGATCAATAAAATCTTATTATTTTACTCCACTTCCTAGGAAATATTTTTGCAAACATTATAGGTTAGAATCTCAAGGTTATTTAATTGGTTCTGACTAAGAAATAAATCAGAGCTGTAGACAGTTGATAGAAACATGTTACTGAAACATTAAAAAAAATCCTAAAATTCACACGAATTCATTTTATATGTAGTGCATGATCAGTTACACATGAAATAATACATTAAAGTCATAAACACAAAAACTGTATATTATTCATCAAGAAAAGGTAGCTATAAATTAGAATGTCTGCTATAAAAGCAGATGAATAGTGAATTTCAGTGGGAGGTAAATTAGTTGTCACTGATATGATGTATTTATCAGTGTAAAACTAATCAGTTTTCAAATATATAACAATCCTTACCTGTTAAGCCATATGTGATAAGGGCGAAAGGCACTGGAGTGTGGACCATCATTGCTATCAGGATTTTCYGATGTGTACACAGACTGTATACAGAATTTGTACTCATGCCACAAATGGACTTTTTACTTGTTGTCTTTTTAAATTCGGGGGGGGGGGGGGAGTGTAATACATCCCTCAGCCTTGTGTCTCATTTACTGAGTAACTCTCTGTGAATAAAATTACAGGAAATCTTGCAGAAACACTTTTCCAATGGTTTTTACTGGTGTTCACTGGAGCTATAAAGAACTGTAAAGACAGGTATTGAAAAGACAGAGGAACTCTTTAAAAATTRTTCTTCTGACACTTTTCTCCTTTCCTTTCTTTTGATTACATTCCCTGTATACATGTACTTTTGAAACATATGATGAATGATTTGGATGATATATATAAACTACCTCCATTCTTGTATGTATAGATCAAGAATGAAGTGGGTTAAAGAAGTAGACTGTCCCATTTGAGAGACTGTATCTGATTTGTACATTTTATGTTTTTTTCTTGTGTAACTCACCTTGCTGATTCCACCTTTCTCATCTGCCCTCCATAGCTCTCTTTTAGGTCACAGTTAAGTTTTTCATAAAATACCGATTTCTGGGTGCTGCTAGCAGTGAACTTTGAAAACTACTGCTTTCTTTCCCAGCCTCTAATTCCTTGTTTTTGTTCCTTCCAGATATTATTCCTTCTTTATTATCTGGAAATAACCTAGAATATTTGAATTACTACAGTCAATCTACATTACATAATTTAATAATGAGAATGTGAGGTCAAACTGCATGATGACTTACTTATGTGGAACTCTATATAAAACAATGGGTATCACAAGAAAATTTTTCTCTTACAGATTTTGYTCATAGTCTGCCTGCCCCAAAGCATTTTGCAGCACTTTTCTCTGCTATACTTCACAGACTACCTTACAGATAGAGCCATAAGAGTGCTATTGGATATAACCTTGATACGTGAAATAGTTGCAGTGCCTAAGCACAAGCACAATAAAAATGGTGTGCTTTTAGCCTTAATTTCTAAACACTAGAAGGCTGAGTTTAGACAACAGAACTTCAATATGTTGTTTCATACACCAGTGGACTATCAGCTAAATCAACTTCTGCTTGAAAGTTTACAGGTGAAGACCGACCAGTAGATTTGTCTTTGCAGTTCTTAGCTATTGCTCAGAAACATTAAAAATCTGTGGCATRTGAAAGACAGAAGCCTTACTGTACTTACAGGTTAAAGCATTAAGTTGCCACAGAGCAACAGATATATCTTCCGTGGGAATGGAAATCTTTTCATCAAGCAGACTGATGGTGATAAACAACAGAGTAATATATAGTGATCTTTAAAATCATTTACAGTTTGCACTTTGCCCAGTTAACAATATTATCATATTTATAGGCGAATGGTGGGTATTAGAACACTGCTGATGGTGGTAAGCCTTGAACAATTAGTAAGAGTAAGAATGCCAATAGGCAAAACAGTGAGACTAACAAATACTTTGAAGTCAGTATATCTGGGAAACAAGGTCAATGGTTGTACAGAAAAAAAGAAAAAGAAAATAGAACAACTTCAATCTGTTTTTCTGATACTTACATTGATATAATGTCTGGTTCTAAGGTTTTTTTAATACTAATTACTTATGCTAATTATTTTATATATTATAATTTTAATATATAATATATTTTAATATTATATTATAATAATTATTATTTTCTTATACTAATTATTATATTGCATGATTTTACATTACTCTTTTAGTAGTTTATTCTGCATCAATTGTCTTGATATGCATATTATGATTATTTTGCACAGCCCTGAAAACAAATCAATAAAACTTGCCAGACATTGCCCCATAAATGTTTGATACACACTGTCACTGTAACTTACTTCATTGTTGAAATAACTATGATTTGATCTGCTGTTCTAATATTAACGCAGGTAATCACAGGGACTTTCTGAAGAGACATTCAATACTTTGTAATGCTTGTCTATATACTCGGTAGAGAGAGATAGACGTGTGTAGGTARCCTTGATGTCATTCTGGAGCTCTGCAGAGCCTCGCTGCGTTCTGCCTGCTGCCTGCTTTGTAGACTATTTCACTAGGAGGACCAGATGTCCCACTGGAGGTTGCACGTTCCAATAGCTAGATATTCCATACACGAGTTATGTCAGGCAAATAAGGCACACTGAATCCCACTCTGATAAGCAAGAATTTCTGTTTCAGATAGCAATCCAGCTAATATTTAAAAATAGCATTCATTTATATATTTCAGTGTGATTCAAACTGAAAAGTGATCATCATAATCCAATCACAAGGTTCTGTGATTAATGTCGGAAGGGGATGGAAACTAGCTTATTCTTCCAGAGAGGAAAAAAACTCTTAGTGAGTTTATAACTTCAGTCAGAGTAAAACATTAGGTTTTACATAAGTAAGTAAATAACATAAATTGAAGAAGTGGTATGTAACTGAAATAAATACATCTGGTTTGCAAGCCAAATTCAGCATTGGTGGAGGACTTTGTTTTTCTCCATTTCTATTAGAAACAACAACAGCAAGCAAATGAAAAACCTGCATCCTGCAAAAGGATTGTTGCAATTGAGTTAGTAAAKTTACAGCAGGTTACCTTCTCTATTTGCAGTAGAGAGTACCTCTCTCTTCTTGCAGTAATGCAAATATTTCTAAGATTGTCTCATACTGCCTTTGATTATTAAGCCTGAAAGACTGGATTTCTCTTTACATCATTTAAAGGTAGACATTAAGACAAATCCTGAGTCAGGCTTCTCTCTAGATAATAAGACACCTTAAGTGTTTTCCATTCTCACATACCATCTAGAACGTAGACATGTTCATCATCATTACTGTTATCAAAAATAACACAAAGGAATTCAACAAACGAGAATGCATTGTTTCATTGTAGTTATCTCATTTTTATATCAAGCCTTTTCACACTGTCTTGGCATCTGAAAACAGTTCACAGTGACTGAGGCTGGCTGCCACAGGGAATATTAAGAGATAAATCCTGTACATATTCTAGGGCTATATTTTGCTTGACTGACTTTATTTGCAAAACAATAGAAGAAAAGATATGCATATATGTGCATAAAAATGCTAAGAAATAACAAAACAATGGAGAGAAGAGCCTTAATACGAGCAGAACAGTTGCTCTTACAAACAATAYTGTAGTGAGAAAAAAGAAGTTGAAAATGGCCATTTATTAAGAGATCAAGTCTGATTTAATGTAACTCCTAGGAAATGTAATCATAAACAAGAAAATATTGTCAATAAAAGAAGCAGTGAGCAACAACAGGCCAACGCATAAAYTGGATTTCCATGTTTGAAAGAGATAATTTATACTATGCAGTACCACAGAGAGCAGAGAAACCAGAACATCATGCATAGACAGTTTCACAATTAAAAAAAATAAAATAAAAGGTGTTTATTGATGCTATGTGTGCTTGGAGAGAATTTTAAAAAATGAACAAGGCTTAATTGTCTTCAGTGCTTCATGGAAGTCAGTGCCGTAACAGAGGAGAATCAAAGTTGCTTGAGTAACAAAACCAGCATGTAGCTTCAAGTCATTACAAACCCTATTGAGATCCCTCTTGGTGGTATGGCTAAATCTGAAACYAGACAGAATATATGAAATAATTGACTCTTCCTAGGGTTGGTTATCTATTTATAGATCATCTTCTTTCTGAAAACTTCAAAAAGTGAAGAATTCATTTTGATAATTGCAAACATCCAAATCCAATGTTATTCCACTAGGAAAGGAATAAAAACTCTAGACAGGCCCAAGGAGAGGACAAGGACAATTAAGACGCTAAAGAAACAATTTTTAAGCAAAGCAGAGAAAAGATATTCAGTTTAAACTGATACTTGTCTATTAAATTCCATTAATATTTGCTGATTTGTGTATGATACAAAATGACCATTGGTGTAATGCCAGAAAAGAGCCAATATCCATTTAAACATAAACCACAAGAGAAAATTCCTGACTGTATACAGAACAATTTTTTAAAAATCTTGAGATCAGTTTAAACYTTTTCTCTTTCATGCTAGTTGAATAAATGAGAAAATATTCCTCTGAGAAATGCAAGATGGGTTTTTGCAATGCTATTTCACAATGAATCACTTAAAGTCYTGACCCTGCCTTTTTGCACAAAGCAACCGGTGGACCCATTGTGGGCTAGTTGTGAAATCAGGCAGTGAAGTCTGCGAGATAGGTTAAAAGGGTAGGAGTGAAATTTTCCCTTCCTGTAATAGCCTCTGCATTTAGCCACATATTATTGTTAAAATAAATTTAAATGCTCTGGAGCTTGTTCTCCTGCTGAAGGATATACAACTCATTTTTATGAACGTCAAAAGGTTATTTTAAAGTCCTAAATAGACTTTGTGATATTGCTCAGTTTATGTTTTTCTCTTTTTTATTCCAAAAAGGTACTTTGTACTTGAGAAAAACAGATGTCACACTAAATAGTGCAATATGTTCTACCAAATTTTGAAGTAGCATTACATGTCTCTGCATGGACCTGACATTTCCTTTCATATTTAGTGCTTTTTCTGTTTTTTTTTTKTTTGTTTGTTTGTTTGTTTTAAGAAGAAGTTTTATATGGTAACCTTAGGGACTGAAAAAGCTCAACCTCATGTATTTTAAGTTTGGAATCAAGAAACATAAAGAGGGTGTATGCAGAAGTTTAAGACTTTGGTGGAAATGCTTCTATGTTGTAACTTTGTTGGTGCATTATATGCTACTTTTCAGCTTTTGTGGGACATTCTTTATTTCAATATTGTCTAGAAGATAAGTGTTAACGTATCTTGAGAAACATCCTTGAAATTATGTCAAGCTTTATTTAGGAAACATAATAAAAATGAAAATATAAGTCTAACTAAACTTTATTTGCAGCTCTTCTCCCTRGTAGAAGTTAGGTTTCCCTAAGGATATCATTAATCTATTTATTTATTTGTTAGTTCTAATACACAATGATATAGATTATTTATTTGGATGAACTCAAGGAACCAAAATGCATTTCAGTACAGCCGCGTGGAAAGCCATGCATCTAAGAAAAAGAACACAGAGCTGTGTTTGTGACCTACAGAATCTGAAAATGACTTGGCAGTTTTTGAGACCTATCAGCTGAACATGTACTCCTAATTCAGTACTATGGCCAACACCAGTAATGCAATCCTTAGTGYAACCATTCTTTGGAGGAAGAAATTAAAATTGCTTCTGTACTTAAATAAATATGACCAATTTCTGACAGTTCTGATGTCTATACTGTMTGAAGCATGTTGATGAACTGGAGCAGGTTCAGCCATAGCCAGGAGTTCACTGAGGGATTAAAAGTATGTTTTGTAATGCAGAGCTCAAGGATCTTAACCTATGTGGTTTATTAAAGAGAAAACATGTTGACCACTCAGTATTTTCCTGGACAACAAACCTCTTACAGCAAAGGTTTTCTAAGCAAGCACTGAGTAGCCAGGCCTGTAYAGTGAATCTGCCTGGATGTTATATTGAAGGAAGTTATAATATATATAGATGTGACTAAAGATCAAAAGGTTTTTAAGGGAAAAAAGAATGTCTTACTAGTATTTTTACRTTTTAAATAGTGATAGATAAGAAACGAAGAGGGTTCATAAACAGCTCTCCCCCTGCACCCTTGCAGGCCCTTATTTCAGGCAATTAAGGAGCCTTCTAGATTTTAGCAGTCTTTGCTTTCCCCTCTGGTCCTAAGGAAGAAACTGGGCTGGCTGCTTGCTGCTCCTCTCAGAGACTCTGGGACTTTGTGTGAGCCAGAGACTCCCAATTTCTTGCACTGGTTCCCTCACTAATAATGACCTTGCAGAAACACTGGCAGGCTGCAAGCATTTCCCCGCTAAGCAGGCTCAGTCACTCCCTTGGGACTGGGCACAGCCTATCCTCCCTCCTGACTGTGCTGGTATTGAAAGAGTACAGCACGCGGCTGAGAAGTCAAACAGTCCATCACGCCAAGATGTAAGACTTGCAGGTACAAATTAGATAAATTCAGACAAAAAATAGACTCATATTATAGCCACATGCTAAAATAAATGACAACAGAATACTTTTCATTACTCAATTTCTAAATCAAGATTTGATTTTTTTTCCTGGTTCAAAGAAAGGTATTATTTTGCATCCTGTACTTGCATTATGAAGCACAATAGAGCTATGTAATCTAAATAATATTAAAATTTCAATGATAATGATGAATTTTTTATTTACACTTTCTAATATTTTGTTATTGTCTTCACTACTTATGAACAGTGGGAAAATCTTAATTTCCACAGTAAATGTATCTCTTTTTTACGTAATCATTTACACAAGTCCAATCTGAAAGCAACAAACTACTGTGCTTATTACTGTTGTAATGCTTACTGTGAAGGGGTGAAATACTGTAGATATAAACTAGTACAGAATTCATCCYGTAGTCCTCATAGGATGTCATGTCATTATGTGTTTTCTACAAATAGCTATGCATCTGTTTAATATGGTCAAGTGCTTGCCAAAATATTTGAATATTTTAGAAGGCGACTATAAAATAAGCCAACAAATGAATCTTCAATTTAAGTTGCAATATCTTGTGAAAGAAAGAGGCATAAAACAAGATTTTAATTTCTTGAGAGTAAACTTTTGTATTATACTACAGATACAAATTRTCCCCCATGGTAACTTGTAACTACAAGTTATTACTTTTTGCTGTACATGAGAACATAATAAGCATAATTTTTCCTTATTATCCAACTATGTAAACCCCTGTGACTAACATACACTTCTGATGAGAAACTCCCTCTAAAATATTTAATGTTTCACATTATATTTGATATGATCCGTTGGAGAACTATATCATACTTCTTTAGAAGAACTAGGGCTCCTGATTAATAAAAAATATTTTTTCCTATTTGAACATATTTTTTTTTCTAATTATTATTCATTGCCATGCTATTTAGCTAGCAAAAATCACAGAACAGTGATCCACAAAACTTTCTGCAGTATGAATAAGTTTTGTGGTGATAAAATTGGGATATTTTCATTAGCTGTTAATTATTTAACAAATAGAGAACCCTAATTTCTTATCTACAGAAACATTCACATCTTAGGAATGCAAATGTTTTGGGGACTTTCTAATCATAAGACAAATACTTTGTCCAAATATGCCATTTTAAATAGTCTCCTTGTCAGTGAGGGGGGCAGTCAACATCTGTAGGCCAGATCCTGAAAGAAAAAGAGAAATAAGCAATGGGATGTATCATCCTATATTATCCTCTCAGTGTTCTTGGTGTAAGTACAAGCAAGTGAAACAAAACCATAAATGTATTTAGCAGCACCATGAAAAAAAATTGATAAATTATTGTAATTAGAAATGTCTATTTTGAAAAGACTTTTTGTCCAAAAGCCAGTCCTATCAGATTTCCCTTTTTATTACAATTTTTGTGCATTTTCAATATATTTTTATACTTTYACTTACAAGTATTATCAAAATGCTTGCGAACCTTTTCTTTGGAAGGACTTGCTATCCATTAACATATATATAAATATGTCTTTTTTAACATTTAATAAATATATAAACATCAAATGTTTATTTAGAAAAAAAATAGAAAAAAATGCCTATTTCAAAATATGTGATATCAAAATAATAGCATTTGTTATCACCCTTTCCCACCCTTTCTTTTAAACCAATGGCACATATGTTAGATCGTTCCTGCTTTAAAGCTATTGTTAATAGGAACAAAATGTACAATAGTTTTTCCATTACCAGCATCCAAACAGGTACATTTTGTTTTCTTGTTAGTTCTCACTGTCTCCTAGGAGATTGATCAGATTGTCAAAGGGTATGCGAAACTGAAAATCAAGATAGAAGTTATTAACTCTCTGAGGCTGTTCTTAATCTCTACCTTTCCCTCAAGCAAAGCAAGGAACATGAATCATAAGAACAAGAATGTAAATATGGAAAGCAAAGAAAAATTAATCTAGTCATTTTTATACATCCAATTCAATGAAAGAATACCAAGATAGCATGAAATTCAAGAAGAAAAATAAAAAAAAGACAACTTCATAAAATAAAAGCAATTAATACATAAGGAGAGAATTTATCAAATCCCACAGAGAGCAGTAAGTTAGTATCACCAAAACAGCAGGATTTCTGAGACCTTAGCATAATTAAAGTACTGCTGGTCTGTTCCAGCGTTATCAGATACCTGCACTCTTATCCCCTGAGACTGCAGCCCCCAAGACTTCCAAACTCCTTGACCACCAGACTCTTGGACTATGAAATTCTCAGCATAGCTAGTCCTCGATGCAGGGTAAGTCAGAGGATGTGGAAGACGGCTAGAGGGGACACGTGAAAACCATGGCATTTGAGGCCTAAGATCCCAAGAAGGCTATCAGGGAAACATCTGGGAATACAGAGAGGTCTTTATTACACTTTTTACTTTTTTCAGAAGTTAGTAGAATCCAGAAGTTTCTCACAAAACATTTCTGTTTGACAAATCAATATTTTRCAGTGAAAAATTGCTCCATTTGGGGAATTCCTGGCTGGGATTATTAAGGTTGGTTTTCAAGAAAAGAACAGACACCTTAAATATTAGCTGTCCCACTCGCTTTTTGATATAACAGATTCTGAAGTGTGAAAGAATTAAAAAGAAACACTTGTCAGCTATGCTGATGCATTATTATTATGTTTTTGAGAACGTTTATACCAAAAAGTACAATTTTTCTCTTTTTTGCACTGAAGTAATTTTTCACTAAACATATTAGTCCTTCTAAAAAAAAAAATTGCAAAAAATGTGGTCTTCTTTCCCTCATGTTTGTGTTGTGCTCTCTTTTTCTCTCTTATACTTGCRCACAGAAAGCCACACGCACATCCAGCACTCCCCCCCCACACTCTCCGGGGACTTAGCTGACAGCTAGGCTTGTTCCAGAATCCACCATTTTATAAGAACGATGTATTTTCCTTTCCCCCATAGCACTAAATGACTCGAAAAGGTTCTCCTTCCACACAGCTGTCACTGAGCTGCCATGCACTTCTGCCCACTTGCCTCGTCTGCGGAGGGGAGGGTGAGGAGGAGCAGGGGAGGGCGAGCGGATGGGTGGCTGCGGTTGATTTCCRTCTAGAGGAAACTGCATGGAAAACTGTAGTATGCTTTTATCTGTCAGTGATGTAACAGAGTCTGACATGCCTAGCAGTAGGCAGAAGCAGCTGTCAGTAGTAGTATAATTTATTAGCATCTCTTTTTAAGTAAGAGGGCTGACAGGCTAACATGGGAGCAAAAGGGAACTCTGCCAAACCCTTGGCTTACACCTGAGGCTCAGACTGCTGGTAGCCCACCATGGAGTGTGCACAGCACTAAATATGTATTGATTAATTCAGCGGCACGACCCACTGATGGTACTGTCAGTGATAAGAAAAAAGGCTGAGCCCTTACCTCTTCTCCTAGCTGTGAAAGACAGACCCAAACGCAACGTGCTATCTCTAAAAATCCTCACCAGGAATAGCCAGGCTTGTTCATAAACATGGTGCCGGGAAGATGATTTTTGTGTGCATATTGTAAAGTAAAAGCAAAAGCAGATTGACAATGAATAAAAAAGAGTGACGAATAAGGAAAGTGATTTTTAAAAAAACACACAAGTATGTCATTATTACCTAATAATTATAGAATAAGAAAATCAATTTGATTGATGACATTGTGYTGCTGCTGTTAGAGATCTAGAGTGAGTATTATCAAAAAAGGGGGAAATTGATTGTCTACATTTATTAGATGAACGCTAGAAAATTGTAATGAATAGAAAAGCATTTTTTTTTTCAGTTAACATCACTATTAAAAAAMCCCCAACATTTCCTCACATTAGTTCCTAAGATATGTAAGTTGCTGTCTTCGCTGTTTTGCTTTTTCTTTTTTTCTATAGCAGTTCATGAACAAAAAGTAACTATAGTAACTCCATGGTAACAACTAGTAAATGATAACATCTTAATGGTGAGTCCTAGATGTGTTACAGAGAGGGRGAATCAGGACATAAAAAGACCAAGCAATTTTTAGGAATTTATACCTCCAAAAATCATGAACATGATTGCAGGCAAAAGGTGGCTCAGGACTTCAGGCTCATTATCTCAAAGAGTTTATATTGAACCATTTAAAAGTCTTTGCCAGGAAACAGAGAAACAAAAGCTGAATTAACAACTACATGAACTTGATAATGGAGCCAAAGAGCAATTTCTAATTCAATCAATTGTTAATTGATACTGTGCCACTAATGTTGGAGGGAAAAAGTAGTAGTGATTTAGGGGAATGCTTAAGCAGCAGTGGTTCAGTTTGGATTCTCTGTGGTCCTACAAAAACACTGAAGCCTTGCGATGAAGAATTTTTGTACAATTCCGTCTTTTTAATCTTCTCAGCTGGTGCAAAATGTGCATCTTTAATAAGAGCAGCACAAATGATGATTGTATTCAGGCAAGGTCTGAAAAATGCATTTCAGTGGAACTCATGAAAATAATTTGTTGATCCTAACATCCTAATAGGTTCAATTTACATCGGCTTGACCATATGTCAGAAACAAGTATCCAGATCAACTTTTCTGCAATCCCTTTTCTGCATCGGACTCTGTCTTTCCTTTTACCCTCTCTCCGTGATAGGAAAACAACGGCTACTATTTAGTAATTTTATCCATTAAATACATGAATAAATATGGCTGTGATTTAAATTTCAGTAGAAATATTGGATTTATTTTTAAACCAAATAAAGAAACCTTATGTAATTTTAAAGCCTCTTTTTTATGTGGAATATTCTAATCATTTTTAACAAGCTCACCTTCATAATTGTGTAAACCTTTGTGGTGGTGGTTTACAACCGGTGGCTATTTAATAGAGTGTTTGTTACTGAACCTCTGACCTGATGTGTTATCTCAGCAATATTCTTTCTACAATACTGTAGTTATACATTTATCAGATGAATGGAATTGATTTTTTGCATTGTGAATGTTACACAACTTTATATACACCACACGAGAGGAAATAGCTTTCTGCTGCTGCTCATGGCTGCCAAGCTGTCCTTGTCTGTATGTGGGTATCTCCTGAGATATTTCCCAACAGAAAAATCCTATCCATAGATAATCCTATGGAAATGTTACCTATTCTTTTGATTGTTACACATACAACTTGTTCTCCATATACATCGTATTTAGAAATTCTAAATTAATCTTTCTCTTTGGGATTTAAGTGAAGCCTATATTCCGGGACATTACAGGCTTTGCAGAGACAAAGATGATGCCAGTACCAATCTTTTGTATGCACAGACATTTCCGAAGCTGAGATGTGACACAGAGTATATCAACCTCATTGAGAAGCAACAGTCTGTCTAAAAATACCTTCTTCTAAGCAAATATTCTTCTGCAACTAATAAGAATATTCAGATTTGATTTCAGCCTCGCAAAATACTTTTAAAATATTCTTTTGTCATCTCAGTTTTGTGATCATGTCTTAATTCTGGTGTGTGTTTTCATCTCTAGATTAAAGCAAATACAGGAAACAATATAATAAAAAAACTCTAAAATCCTATCACAACTTTATAAAATAAAGAAGCTGAAAATTGTCAGAAGGAATTTTCTAAAGCATTTCAATATAAAAACATATATTTTTATCCCAGAACCATTGACGCTTGAATGAAATCCCACAAACTACTCAAAGACATATCATTCAATAAATGTATTATATTTACTAGGAGAAGAAAAAAAAGTAGGCAAGTGAACTGTGATAATAACATACAGACTAAGAGTCAGCCTGACTCCAAAGGAAACAAGATATCATGGAAGTAAATGACTTTTTTTTTTTTTTTTTTTTTACTTAGACATATTATTTAGGGACGTCCCATAACAAATAGGTCAATGGTCCCATCACCATGGTTAATGTTAGGCTATGTGATTAAAGACTTGTCCCCACAAACACAAAGGGGCACAAAGATGCCAATAACCCCATCATGAAAGTGAAGTGCCTGAGGTGGCTTCCTCGAGAGCTTTCCCAGGGGAGCCACCAAGGATCCCTTTTTGGCTGTGACACCCCCAGGYAGAGCAAGGGGAGAGGCTCCCCGGCATTGCCCCCAAACTGAGGGGGCCCAGACTCCTGGGGCAGGGGCTTGTTGTGGGATGCTGGGGACCAGCAGCCTGGGGTGGAGCAAGATGTATTATGGGGTGCTTAGGGGGAGGAAACAAATATGGGGAATGGGAGGGACTCTGTGGCCATTTACCAAAAGGATGCATATCTGTGTGTGTGTATGTAACTATATGTAATATAATTGTAATAATTACGTATATATTATATAATACATACATAATTACATAATAATACATATATATAATTACAATATAATATGTAATGATTACACACATGCACACACACATATTGCATTAACTGGTTTTCATCCTGATCAGCCAGAAAGGGGAACAGAATGGCCACCAGTGCCATTTGCATGGGTGTTGATTTTTTGTCTGCACTGATTTGTGCAGCCAGCCACATGCATATGTACATACGTACTGTGTATATGTGTTGCTAGTGGGAACAYCTGCTCAGCCTSACTGCTGACTGGACCTGGGAACATGCTGTTGTGTCAGCCTCACATCTGTTGGACTACCAGATTCAGCAACTTTTAACAGTTAAGACCCATGGGACAGATTTAYAAGTACTTTCTTTCCAAGGAAGAACCTGAGAATTTCTTGTAAACTGATTGTATATGGATGCTGAGAAATCTTTTCTTAACCAGAAAACCTCTTTTGTAAATAATGACTTCTGAGACCTTGGGGAAATTCATTGCTGGCCAAAACACACAGAAAACAGGATGAGAAGTTGTATGCTTAAAGCAAGATGCTAGTTCTCCAGGGGCACAATCCATAAAGGTATTTAGTAGTTGACTTCTCCTTAGGGGAGCCAATGTAGATATCAGTTATTGAGAAAGACAATATGTATATACCCTCTCATTGATCGAACTGAGTAGGAATCCATAGGGTAAGTGGATATTTGTGCTAAGAAGACTTTGAGGAGAGCATTCAAACAATCAGCTAAAATGGGGTCCTGTTGCAGCAAAGTTTACTCACTGCACATTTGGATTTCTCAGAGCTTCATTTGGGGCTTGAGACCAGCAGCTTTGTGACCTCAGAATTATGACAACTTGTCTTTTTAATAGGATGCACATCTACTTGATCTATTTTTCTGTTGTGTTTATTACGATGAACTCTTTCCAGGTGAATAGAGTCTTCTTAGTAAGGTCCCCTTATGCTGTTTATGAATCTATGTGTATGCAAAGACTTCTGTCTTATTTATCCTTCTTGTTATTTTCCATATCTAGTGTAAATAATTCMGGTTCAAACTACTCCCTGTGTATAAAGAAAATTTAAGAGAAAGCTCCAACCTGTCTTAGATGCTTAGATGCTCAGGGGATTTTTTTAACTGTTATCTGATCCCTCTGAGGTACAGGCAAATAACCTACATCCCAAGTACAAGGTACCATTATTCCCAAATGTATGTATTATTTTATGAGTTTACACCAAGTGTGACAATTTCAGTGAATACAAAAAAAGTCATGATTGAAGAACCCTTGAGACCCACCCTACATTTTCCTTTCATGAAATTATTGCAATAAGAATACACTTCTATATTCTCTTCAGACTCTACCAAAAAGGATTTTTAAGGATGATTTCTTCAGCAGAAAGTCTCTGCATAGCACCATTTTATTAGTTCTCTAGAATACTTTTTCAGCCTCCTCCTGAGAGCAACCTTATTACCATTTCTCTTTAGAAAAGCACAGCCTTTCCTTATAATCCTAAGGTCACACAGTCCAGTTTAGTACTTGGCTGTTAGATGGTGTCTCTTTGAGCTGACTTTGTTCCTTGGCTATGAACTAACCTTATCCTTACTTACTGGCTAATGTGAATGGGCTTCCCTTTCCACTCAGTYTTAGGTACACTCCGTAAATACAGAAAAGCTTATATATCTCCTCATGTACCTACTTCCAGATAAGGGGCAAGACTTCCTGTATGATAATTTATTTCAGTAGGACACAGTGAGGGATTTTCAAAGGGAAAGGAAGAGCTGAGTATCYGTTGGGGTGGGTGTCTCTGAGTGATGCCCTTTGCAGTCCTCCTCCCTGGCTGGCAGCAGAGGCCCCAGCAGCAGCTGCAGATACCACCAGAAGTGGGACGTGTTTGTCACTTGGTACTTCCTTCTTCTTCCCTTACTATGGATATGGTTACATGCTATTTTGGGCTTTTTGTTGCCTATATTCATAATTTGTTACTGTCTTTTACAGATCTAGCATTTTATGCAGTCTCTTGGCTGTCTATCTCTTTCAGGTCAGCCATGTTTCTCCCTTGTTGCTTTTGATGAAATAACTTTTACTATTCTGTATCTATTACTGTCAGCATTATATAATGAGGATGTCAATCTGGTAAGAGAGGGAGAATGAAAGACAGGGAATTTCTAGATTTTTAAACTATGGAAGATCTTCTGTAAAATTTGTATTTAGGATTCTGAATGTTTGTGATCTAGATATCTTATTTCCTTTCAAAGAAATGGCAACAAACCCAGTTCTCTTTCTGTCTTCTTCAGTATACTTACCTGTCAATTAAAACCTGAAATTTCAACAAATTCTTTGGTATCCATTTTTCTACCCTCTTGCTTTCTCAAAATGAGTCTTCTCCAAATCTTGAGTAAATTTGGATTCAAGGCCCTCATCACTTGAATATTTTATAATACTGACTAATTGTTGCAAGTTAAAATTAATATTCTTCCTACTTTTCCTTGCTTTTGAATTCAACTTCACCTTTTTCCATTTCCGTCCAATAATTCTCAATCCTTTTCAGCATATATCCTTCCAACTTCATTACTCTCTGAAATCCTTTTTTTTATTTGTTGTTGTGAAACTCCTTGGATAAGTGTTCAGCTCAGTTTCTTAGCCTGGAGGAAGACAACTTACCTTACAGGTTTCAAGTGTTTAGACTCATTCATTCCAAGAAATGAACCACTCATGCAAATTRAAAGTAGTTAGAAGTTCCTCAACAGCTCCAAACATCAGAGAAACTGGTCTCAGTTGTTTCTGCTTCTGCTCTTTGGAGGGAATCAGACTTCTGCTTACAGCTCCTGTTTGAACACTTTSCTGGTGTCTTCAGTTTTGCAATCCAGAAATGATATGTAAAATGTAGTTTAGACAACTATTTTAAATCCTACGTCCAAACTGATCTGCGTAGTTTCTGCAAAGCATAATTCCAGATTGTCTATATCACATCTCTGTGAGGCAAAAAGATGTAATTCCACAGCAATTTATGTATGCTATTGCCTTGTCTTTTACATTGTTTTCTGTGTGACAATACTGAGTCTGCTTTATTGCTCTACATCAATAGTATCAAGAAAAAATATTAATTTAAAAAGAACTCTCATGGATAATATATGTTAGCAGCTCTTTTACACAGTTATTTTTTCAGCCACTGGAGTGCTTTGAGTTTTTTTGCATTTTTCAGATTGTTTATAACAGTACTAAAAGAACACTTCAAACTCCAGATGAAGAGTAAGCCTGAGGGCCTAGGGGCATCAAGCTTCTGAACTAAAATTAGCACCCTCTGAAGTGTATGCTTGCTGTAATTAAGAACTATGGTGAACTAAAACTCACCCATTAAAAGACTATGTCAATAAACAAGAGATTAATAAAGACTTTGATATATTTTGGATCAAAAAAGTAAAACATTGCAGAAATAATTTATAATTTTTTAAATAATCAAAAGTTCTTTTCTGAAGAAATTTTAAAAGCTTCAAAAGACCTTGCTTAGATCTAGAGCACCTATCCAGTAATTTMAACTTTTTTTGTTCAATTTTTGTTTTCTTCCTTTGCTACTATGTAAAGTAAAATATAGATGTTATTTTCATTAACTGAATGGCACATTTTTGCATTTTCACTTTGATAGCTTCTGTATATTTTTAATCAAACAATCTSTGTGTTTTTATTCTTTCTATGTACAGTACATCATTGTACTGATGTTAGATTTTCAGTGTATTTACATTTTAAACCTTTAATCTATTATAGCAGTATACTCTCTACATCAGATTCTGAGTCTAGCAAGCTATTTAATATCTAATTACTTCACAGCCAGGAAATTCCATCTTATTTCAAGGTTGAGTTTTTCTATTTTAGTTTTAAACCTCTGGATCTTGTGTGTTTGTCATGGGTGCCCTGAAGCACCTCTATTCCCTGCTATTTTTCTGATGTGTAAGGGCCTATGTTTAGTGATTGAGGCACCTCTCAAAGTTCTCTTTGGTAAGGTAAATCAAACTCCTTAAGACTTATATTATATGATTTATTTTACAGCCCAAGGACCATTTTTGCTATGATAACTCATTCTTGTATTTCTGTATTTCCTTTGAAGAATAAGCGTTAGAATTAGACAAAGCACTAGTAGCTACAGCAGCATTGYTACAAAATGACCAAAGCAAGAACATTTCCCTGTGCATATTTTTTCTCCTGCTTTTCTATCTCAAGTAATCTCATTAATCCTTGTGACATTAAAGTGGAAATGTATACTAAGGCTGTTATGTCTTTTAGTCACTGCATTGTAAGACAGTCTTTCATGCTGTACCTAGTCCTTATCTTTTTTTTTTCCCTCAGGGGACTAGTTTGTATTTAGCTCATTAATAAACATTTTATTAGAATATACCAGTCCACTGCATTTGAGAAAAAGGTTGTTCAGTCAGAAGGAAGAATAGTGATCTGATGGAAGAGCATGAGTTTCTAGTACTACAGCAGGGAAGCAGTAGATGGTAACTAATGGGAAAGCATATCTCCTTTAGCTACTCTGCACCCTGGTAAGTAGACATTTGAAACTCCATCCACAATGCTTGGGGAGAGATAGTCCCCTCTTGCAGTGATAATAAATCCAGTAATCTTATCAGGGAGTTTCTTAAATTAACTAACGGAAGATACCAAGGAAATGGCTGTTTTTAAAGAGCACATTCCTACAAGCTTTAGCTATCAAACTGGTAACAAGCTTTCTGGATGAAAAACAGAGGTCTACAGTTCTTGAGGTTTATTTTTCTTGAGGTTATCCATTTATGTCACATAAATTCTTCATCATKAGCAGAAAAAAAAAGAAAGAAAGAAAACAGTGGAGAGATATCACTTTCTGTCTCCCCATTTTCTCTTATTCCACACACCAGAATTGTAAGGAAAGTAATTCACGCATGGGACTTAATAAATGACAGATAAAAGTGTTAAGGTGTTATGGGGATAAAGAGCATAACAAAAAGAGTTGGCATCTAAGAAAATAGTAAAGATCTCTTAGTAAASATCATATTCTAAGCAATTGTGCTGTGGATTTTTTATAAATCAATTCAAAATTGATGATTCCTCTTCCCTTCCWTTTATGATCTCCATCAAAGTTGTCTTAAATATAAGTGCTTTTTCCATTAAAGAGTAATCAAAAGGACTGTGACAACAAAAATATCARGGACAAGGCCAAAGACCAAGGGACAGACATGAGGAGCTATTGAAGGCGAAAGTGTTGCACTCTCATGAGTTAATATCAACTGCCACATATAAAGATCTATTAAATTTAGGCCTTCTCTTCCTGYTAAGCCTAATAAAACTCTAAGTTTTAACTGAGCATACATATATGTGTATATGGATGAAATATATGTATATATGTCTGATTATACGTATATATCTAGTGGTTATTTTGAAGGAATATTCAGCTCATTCAGATCATGTGGAAAAGCTAATTCATTTGTCCTATTTGTTCAGGAGGTAATAAACCACAATTTCTACCAGGACAAACATACAGGAAGTACACATTCTTCTTTTGCAAAGTTGCATTATTCATTGCAGTTATTCTTTACCAATACTATTCATAACTTACASCTTGCTTATGCTTTCCTTGTGACTTTTTCTGAAGTTATAAATGGTAATGTTTTTGTAGTTAAGTTCTGAGCTATAACTTGACTTTCAGGAAAAATAAAAGGTGGCTTCTAGAAATGTATCCACAAGCAATTGGCAAACTTAACTCATTTCAGCTTAAGGGCTGGTGTGCACCAAACCTCTAAACACTCTGATGGAGTTTCACAGTAACACTTAAAGTCAGTGGTTACTGCTGTTAGAGCCCTTCCAGAAATTGCCACAGTCAAAGGCAATTCAAGTGGTATATGTCTCTGTATAATGCAGCGTGGGAGATTCCAATCACTGAACGCGGTTTTCAGACTGTTAATTTATCTAGAACACGGAAAACAACAACAATAAAAATGATGCTCAAGGGGTATTAGCAACAATGAAACAGKCTGTTTTACAATTAATGCTGCCCTTCTGTAAAATTGCATAAAATAACAAGTGTGTCTGTAATTTTAAGGATGCTGAATGCAGATAGCACCATGCCTGGGTTAAATAAACCTTTCTTTCCAGAACAGAAAAGAAATTAGAGCTCCAGTTTTTATATTAACCCTTACAAAGCTACCAACTTCTCACTTTGCTGCTGAATTATTTGTTAAGACTGAACTTTGAAAATCTCAAAAACAACTGGGAAATTTATGAAATCAGTTCTGAACTATAATTTTACCTTGCTATTTTTAAACAAATGATAGTATACATTTTGTAATTGAAGTAGTGATGACAATTATTAAAATTGGCTACTTTAGATTGTAGAATATGTTTTCACTTGCTTACTATTTTGTCAAGATTTAATCAATTGGTCTGATATTTTCTGTGCTTGATCTTTATATATAATGTTACAGAAAAAAGGAAAATCAAACCCTAAACACTCCTTCATCCTATAAGCTCATTACTACTGAGAAGAAAAGTAKATTAAAATAAGTTTGTTCCAAATATTAAATTTCTTACATGTTTACATGGAGTTCTAGTACATCTGAGCTTTGTAGCAAGTGTTTGGAAGGTAACAGTGGCAATCTCTAGTGCAAAGACTATATACCTCAAGGGCACATCTACCCAGTTTTCTTCAATTGCAARTGTCCGAAAACCATCCTGTAAATGTGCTCCATAAGAAAATTGCCATTAAATTATGTGATAATTCAGTTAACTGAGCAAATTCTAACTTCATTGACCTTCACCGGAACAGAGCATACTCTCAAGCACTGCTGATCTTGAGTCTGGGTACAACTGTAGCAGTTAGCAGACGTGTCTTCGTGCTGCAAATGATATATTGTATAGGAAACCTTGGAGGAGCCTGTGGGTTTTTTGGCTTGCTGATGTTATTAACGATGAACAATTCACAGCTCTTTTACCAAGCCACTTATACTCCTGCATTGTTTGAAAGGAAAAATATTTTTCAGCTTATGCAATAATAAAAAATGCATATAACATCGCTRTGGTTGACAAGGAACATGTCATGATGAAATCTTAAGTTCAAAACCTGTTGATGACCTACATAGCAAAGGAACTGTCAGCCTAAGTCTTTGTAATTCAATTTACTTGTTTCTGTTCTTCCATAAGCAAATTGACCTGGGAGTTTACTAAACAAAAGAAGTGTATTTAAAGAACATAACATCTGAAAAGACCATCTCTGATTCTGTCACGTTAAGAATGTCAGAATTAATGTTGCAAGGCATTAATAACTGCCCCTCCCAGGTCAAGTGCTTTACAAAGCAGTCTTTAATTCAAAGTTTTATTTTTTTTCTTCTTCATCTTTGTCTAGACTCAGGCAGTTGCAATGTGCAGCATAGGTAGCACAGGAGGGAATGGCAAAGCCATTCAGTATTTATTTTTGTTGTTGTTTTCATCTTGTTTTGTTCTGTTTTAAGTGTAATACAACCTCTAAATGACTTACCACCCATCTGGGAGYGCAACACCAATATCATGCCATTTTACTTTTAAAATAATAAATCACATTAGCCCTGCTTCTTGACCACTGAACTCTGTCTCGATCCTGTCGACTTTAAAATGAAGGAAGCATGTAAAAATGATCCAGGCTGCATATGTTTTTGAAGATGTTACTTTGTGTTGGTCTGTTCATTACACATCCCGTTAGGAAAGCCTGTAGATCCTGACAGATTTACTGAACTGTATCTGTAAGAAATGTGGTGGCAGCTGTAAAATGTAGATGTTTTGCACTGACTCGTGTGGTATTATATAGCTGTAGCTGACATCCTCAGCTTAGTATATCAATTAATAGAATAACTGAAATAACATGAATAATTGAAGGGTGAGTTTGAGTGAATAAGCACAATGGACAGCTTCTCCTGGAGAAATAATGAGGGTCAAATTCAGTAAGATTTTGTAACACATTGCAAATAAAATTGCATATGTGATAAAAGAAGAGTCTGGGAAAAAGAAATTCTTGTGTGGGTACAAGTGTACTCATCAGCACCTAATGAGTTCCTAAATGGTAAACATCTCAGGTAGTTGCATGTAAAATGTAAAATATTTGCTTGGTAATACACGTTACCCTGGAAAAGGTGCAAAAACACAGGAGAAATTATACAGTTCCTTCTAGTAGCACACAGTCTATATCACTGCTAGATCAATGGCTCTGTCTGATCAGATTTTTTACCATCATGATTTCCGATCAGTCTAATCTAATCATATTTGAAAAAATATTCCAGCTTAAAAGATAAATTATTTGCAATTCTTTAATAAAATAATGGTATCCGTGCCTCGGGTGATAAAACTAATATCTTAATAATCTTAGAAAATATTTTGTTTTCATCATCTCTAAGATGCTCAACATTTCATGTAAGCAATTCCATTCTTTTTTTTCTAATACTGCCATTGCTACTGATCTAGCAGCACACTAACTTTTTCCAATCAGCAACATCATTCTCCTGAAAAAGTGCAAAATTGAAATTAAAGACAGACAAAAAGAAAATATTTAGAAAATAAACAGCAGCATACMTGTGGGACATAAATGAAGGCTAACACAATAATAATGCTCTTCTGTGCCTTCATCGTACATTTCCTGATCTTTTTGTTGGTTTGTTTCTTTGTTTTCATAGCTATATAAACAATTTTACTCCATAAAATGATCTTTAATGCTTGATTTTTAGCTACTGAGTAGGCGTGAATGCAATTGACTTCAGTATAGCAATTCAGCATTCCTGTTAAGCAGTGGGAATTTTAGGTTGCATAGATTCTGAGAAAGTCTGGCCATTATAGATACATTTTCTTTACTAATTAATGCCTTTAACAGGCAAAATGGCTGAGAGTAAGGAAAGTCTCTGTGTAATGAAGCAAGGTAAATGAAAGAGAAATGAAGCAAAAAATAAGACTAGTGGTATATCCAGCGGGTACATATGAATTAGACAAGGGGGTAAAAAGTACGTGAATAACGGCCACTAAAGATACACTACTAAGATATCACCAACCTTTCCATCAACATGATACCTAAAGCTCTAGGCTGCTACAGTACAAAGTTAAAAAATAATGGGTTTTATAAGTATTGGAGAGGGAATGTGGAAGTCCTCTGAGTGAAAGGTAATATAGGCAGAAGCCAGTGCTGAAAAGTGAAGGAGGAGGTTATTCCTTTGGGTAAGAAATGGGGTCAGGATAGAAGATGCTGCTGTAGCTCATGGGAAATCAAATCCTTTACTACATTGCATCAGGGAGGAGGARACAAGCAGTCCGGCCAGTGGGTGCCACTGAGGCTCCGTGGCCATGAAAGGTGCTATGGTACTCTGGTGAGAGCCTGGCGGTAGGCTTTGGGGACAATTAGGGACTTAAATTTTTCAGAAAAGGATAATAATAATAATAAATTGTAACTAAGTAGTAAAGAAATACTTTCAGGACACATTTATCCTTTCATAAATTGGAATTCWTACTCTGTTTAGCAATACCTTGTTAATTCTGTTAAGTTTCTGTTTCTTCCAGAGTTGATCTGAACTTGTATTTGGCCTGAAATGTGTGTTTCTAGTGTCCCTTTTCATTCATCGAATAAGTTTATTTTTGAAAGTTTGCACTGACGAAATTCCCTTGACACTATTCTCCATGAGTACTGCTGGAATTATGTTATCCAGACAGCAGAGAAATTAGTGTTGTGAAGTTCTTCCAGTCCACAGTGGAGCTGTAGAAGATGGTGCCTTTCAGCTTGTCAAAGTACAAATAGAGGAAACAACATATTAAAAAATGAATCACAGAATCACAGAATGGTTGAGGTTGGAAGGGACCTCTGGAGACCATCTAGTCCAACCTCCCTGCTCAGCAGGGTCACCTACAGCATGTTAGACAGGATCGCGTCCAGCTGGGTTTTGAATATCTCCAGAGAAGGAGACTCCACAACCTCTCTGGGCAACCTGTGCCAGTGCTCTGTCACTCTCAAGGTAAAGAAATTTTTCCTTATAATCAGGCAGAAACAGATGAAGAAATCAGATGAAGGAAAATTATCCTTTCAAGACAGATAGATAGGTGTGTGATTATTTCCCTTATTTGTAAATAACTCTTAGTAGAAGCTGAATTCCAGTCCTTATCAGCTGTAATTTATTCCTATCACAAGTAGAATGACAAATCACCTTAGTTTTGTGGAAAGATGCACCCCTGGGACTAAAACAAAAATATTCCTTTAAAGAGAAGCAACTGAAGAAGGCATTAATTTGTTGCATGTTGCAATTATTTTGAGAACTAAAAAACAGAAAATATATGTATGCTGCTTCTTTTATTTTGAGAATTGGAAGCTCCTTGGGAGAAAATTTGAATGCCTGGAGTTGTATCGGCTATATAACTCCCTCTCCCTTCACGGAAGCTTGAAAACCAATGAATGGGATGAGTTTGTTTATGCTACTATCCCCTTATACTCCTTGCTATGAGAGCAAAATAGTTGTAATAAGTGTGATTATCATGTCTTTAGCATAATTATTGACATGTACTTAAAATAGGTTCTGATATTTCTATCACTTTAAATTCATATTATTAATAGTAATGAAAAAAAAAGAATAAGAAAGCCTATGCACAAGAATCAGGGCTTACCTTAAATTACTGATTTTTCAGTCATTTTCCTTTCATATTTCCCTTTCTTTATGATTTCCCTTGTTCAACTATCTGTCATACAGCTATAGTTGAATGTACTGCATAAGAGTCTGCAGCTGCTGAAGATCTTTCTTTTGATCCTCTTAACACAGTGGAAAATGTACATTCAGTATTTCCTTCCCAATAGCATAATTGTCTTTTTTTTTTTTTTTTTCCTCCTAGCTCAGTGTGGGAACTGAAGCTCCTATAGTTTGTGCAGTTGTCAAAATAAAGATGAAAAGTCTACACATCTTTTTCATTTTTCTTTACAATACAAGTAATATTAGCTGAGGAGATCATATAATATGTCCTGTAGCTGCAGAGTAAACTGGAACCCTCTTAAATGGCACGCCCCAGTGGAAGCAAAATGTGCCAATTAAATGATCATCCCAGTTACAGGAGACTCGTGGGGATACATTGTGCTGGTGTGGTTTATAATCATTTTCATTTCATGGATTGATGAAAACAAGCAACGGCGTCAGTTCCCCATCTTGATTGCCTAATACAGATGATTTATCTTTACCCATACAGGGATTCTTTCCTGTATCTGTGGCAGAACTAGTGGAACTGATTGTACGGTGTGTGCCAGAACAAAAAATAATATTTTTATTCCCATGTGGCTCCATTGAATTCTTTATGGTTTGTGGATGAAACCTCCATTGTCAGAGTAATCTCTTTTAATATCATGGAAAAAATTAGATATTGAGCTCCATCTTGATCCCAGAGGAATAAATGGGAGTATTTACTCTTAAACTGAGGACAAAGCTCAACACATATGTCTTAAACACAAAAGGTGAAATCAATGATCAAAATCATTAGACTTCAGTGGAATCAGATTTTTTTTCAGAGAAAAATATGGAATTAATCTTCCCAAAATAGGAATAAATCAATCCATCCTGTCTTCAAGTTAGATCTCACTCCCCAGAGAAACTAAGAATTAGAAGAATTAGAAGAGCTGTGCACTCCTTAGGGAAAAGTGAATTTTCTCACTGTTAAATAAGTGTTGAAGAAGAGACTTCTCACATGCATATGGTACTGTTTTACTGGGTTATGTAAAAACATAACCTTCAAAAAAACCCAAAGAGCTCCCAAAAGGAAAGAAAGAAAGATCTCAAATGGTTCTGTGCATTTTCACAATGGGCATTAATCAAAAAGGAAGTTATGTTATGGAAAGGGGCAGTGTGACTGAAAAGGACTAGTTACCTGTGGAATGATTTTTGTAGTTTGTCCCTGACCTCTAAAATCTGCTGAATCTAGTCATAAGGTGAAGGTATTCTTATCACCCACTTTAGATGTTTCATTTCTATGTGCTGCAGCATACCTAAAATAAGGAGTCTATACTCCTTATAGAATCAGTAGGTGACTCCAAGCAGCTAAGTCAGATGCCTTAAATTAGATGGTGTGACTCCCTTGTTGAGAATCAACAGGGAGGTGTACACCTGTAGGTTTTTTGGTTGTGCTTGTATATTAGATACACACAGCACTCTAGAAACTTTTAAAACACTATATTAGGGAAAATTCAAAATAAAAGTAGTAAAGTATCCTTCACCTTTAGGTACCTTCAAAGTAAGTCACCAGCTGATCAGAAGTTTCTAGACTGGCACCTTGACATTTCTCTTCTTAATTATACATCATTTCAATTTTAGGCACTGCCTTTAGTTTAAATTACTTATAGTCTCATTCCTAAACTCCTTATTAAATCTTACCATTAACTCTAAAGACCTTTAAGATTTAGAATAAGAATATGCTTTGATGGGTTAAACATTGGTTTTCGGCTCTAAACCTACTTTTATTTTTAATAAATTACATCTATGTTCAGAACATTCATACTTTACAGTAATTTTCAAATCAGCTCATCAAAAACTTAAATTAGAATAAGTATTAACAGTGAGAGTAAAATAGTAAGAAGAAAACAGAAGAGTCAATGAAAGACTAAGATACACTATATAAGAAAGGAAAAAGATATTTCCACTTGAAATGAGTACAAATCAGTAAAATGTAGAGATAATATAGAAGTAATGCAAAAGAATGTGCCTGCAGAGGAGTGATTCGTGTGCCAATGAGGATGAGAATGTGTGGGGTGAAGCAGAAGATCCTAACGTTCAGTGAGCGTGTAGAGGAAAGAAGGATGTAGAAGGAAGTAGGACATGCAATCCTTTCTGCGTTTAAGTTAATAGCAGAGCTGCTTCTCACTTCCACGGGGCCAGCATTCCACCCAAATTCTGTAAAGTCAGGAGGCATGAGTGCAAGTTCCTTATTTAGATATAGGTAAAATGCTTCACAGACACTTATTATTGTCCTCCCTATATATACCTATTAAATAATAAATAGGTAGAATCACTGTATCTTCCTTCTCTCTGTGAATTATTATTATAGTCTGCTGTACCTTCTTCCCTAACTTTCCATTTTTCCTAGTCTTTCAGTAAAAAGCCTCCTTTAGGAGAGMCTCCTATTCATGGGATCCAAGAATAACTGCTCTTACTTCTAGCCCTCAGCAATTTAATGTTCCTTTCCAATCCCAAGGGTGAAAACCTGTTCCTTTTATCCCTTATATTTTATCTTTCTGTACAACCACTGCTCCTAGCACCATTTTTCTAGTATTATTACTTATCCTTGTGTAGCCTTCTTTGGAATGTAGTATGTTATCAGTTAAATACAGCTCCTGAAATTTCATTTTCTTTTCTCTCCAGGTATCAAAATCTAGTTAAGTAGTCTATTACAAGCATTTCACCCCCATGGTAAGTTTCATGGCTTTTATGACTCTTTAGGGTGAAATTTTCGGAGTGGTGAATGGGGAATTAGATGTGCAACTACCATTGCTGTTAATGGAAACGATGGTGTGATTTCTAACACTTCACATCATTGTCAATTCACCCTTTGATGTTTAGGTCATGCTTCAGGGGAAAGACTATATTTAAAAACATTATAATTGACAGTGGAAACTGAAAGGAACACATATACAATTTCTTAAATTCAACTTACACTGCCTTTCATTGGCTTCTTAAGATATACAAAAAAGCTATTAAAGTTGATATAATCAAAAAGATACCAGACAAAAAACTTTCCAATGTCTAATACATGTAATTTTGAGTAGCATCAAATCTGAAAATGTATGAGTCCCTGTTGCAAACTTTCCTAAAACATTTTGGATATTTAGATCCTGTGAATTCAGTATTCAAATATGTCATTAGATTATTTGATATTTCACAAAAAACTCATCCCACCCATCAGCTTCCAAGCCCCAGTAAAGGAATAGGAAGTTATATAGCTGATGTAACTCCAGGAATTCAAATTGTCTCCCAAGGAGCTTCCAGTTGACAAAATAAAAGAAGTAGCATACATATATTTTCTGTCCTTTAGTTTGCAAAATAATTGCAACATCTAACAAATTAATTCCTTCTTCAGTTACTTATTATCAACAACATCATATGTATTCAAAAGTATTCACTTGTTTTTATGCTGAAATTTCTGTATGTCTACTTTGCTAAGAGTRTTTCATGCCTACAGTGGTATTGCTATATAAATGATATTCTACAAATACAAACAGCAAGTCCCAACTATAAAGCACAAAACTGTAAAACAGTTATATATTATAGCCGGAGCTATAATCTAGTGTACCATCATTTTACATACTTAAGTGATGAAAGTTACCCCAATTTGATAAATAAAAAACTCATGACTACTCTTCAGGAAAATTCAGAACTTAACAGCGATAATAGGTCACAGGAGAAATCAAAAATATCTCTACTAAAATAAGTGCAATTACTTTTTTTTTTATATACATATAAAGTAGAAGTGATGGCAAAGCCATGCTATATTAGGCTGTGCAAGGTATAACACAGAGCAACAGGAAGCAACACTTAAGTAACCAATGGATGAGATACAGAGTAAGGCAAACTTCGTTTTAATGACTTGTATAGGAACTTTCCTTTCTGTGGGTCTGGATGTGATCATAGGTGATTTCTACTGAGAAAGAGTACGAAATGTAATTATATGTATGCATATGTATATATATGTACTTCTCTAACTTTCCATGTGGTAGTAAGGTAAATAAAGTAAAGAAAAATTATCTTGTGTGACATTACTTGGATATCTGCTTGGATTTAGATTTTATACTGTTCTACACAGCCAGAAACAGGATACACCTAGAACGTTACAGATTTTGTAGACATGAGAGTGAATTCATCCAGAATGGGAATGCTCTGTAGCTGATGGAAATACTTACACTTCCACTGAACTAGAAGAGAGAGAGTAATTCCTGCTAGAACATCTCACAGCCTGGTAGTTAATGATTACCTGGAACATAGGGAAAGAAAAACAGTTTCCAAAGCATCTATGTTCTCTGTCATATTTTTTAATGTGTTCTGCAATGCTCTTTTTGTGTTGCCCACTCAGGGAAAAGTCATATGTAGGAATATATAGAAATATTCATAAGTATTAGCTTTAAAATTTTCATATAATACAAAACTGAGAGGAGTGGTTGGAGCACTAGGTGATTGAGGTGACATTCAGAGACATATGGAYACACTGGAGAAATAGAACAGCAGGAACCTGAAGTTCAGCAAAGGGAAAAGGCAACTCTTATACCTAAGGAGGAATAACCCATATACCGGTATATACTTGAGGCTGGCAGTTGGCTGCAAAGCAGCTTGACATAAAAAGATCTGAGGGATCGTGAGCCAGCTATGTGCATTTGCAACAAAGAAGGCTAAAAACATCTTGGGCTGCATTGGAAAGAGTGTTGCCAGCAGGTTGAGGGAGATGATCCTTCCCCTCTACTTGGCACTGGTGAGGCCACACCTGGAGTGCTGGGTTTGGTTCAGGATTCTCCAGTACAAGAGAGAAACGGACATGCTGGAGTGAGTCCAGTGAAGAGCCATGAAAATGAAGAAGGGACTGGAGCATCTGTCATACAAGAAGAAGCTGAGAGAGCTGGGACTGTGTAGCCTGGAGAAGAAAAAGGCTGAAGAAAGATCTTACTGGTATGTATAAATACCTGATTCTTAAATGAAATGCAGGAGATTCCATCTAAATACGAGAAAAACTGTTTTACTTTGAGCATTGTCAAAAACTAGGACAGGTTGCTGAGAGAGGTTGTGGGGGTCTCCATCCTTGGAAGTATTCCAAATCTGAGTGGACATGGCCCTGAGCAACTTGCTSTAGCTGACCCTACTTTGAGCAAGCAGTTGGACAGTCTCYGGAGGTGTCTTCCTACCTCAGAGATTTTATAATTCTGTGACTCTATATACAAATACCRACCTCTGAAGTGTTTCTGAAGCCACTTGCCCTCTGAAAGTTACAGTTCCATGGGATATCAACAACCAATCAGAGGTGAAAAACATTCCTATAAAAAAGTACAAAAGCTCTAAAAGTATGACAATATATATATWTACAAACAAATACATTTTGTGTAAAATAACTTCCATCTTTGCTACTGAAGGCCAAGAAAAGACTAGACCTTGTAGGTAAATTATTGATTTGGACTTTTCATTCATTTGCAAAAAGTATGCTAATAAGTTTCTATGTTTTTAAAGACAAATGTTCACAAGAATTTTCAATTTTGTTATAGCTGTTCTCCAGTTTTTATTATTGTTTCTAACCGAATTTCTRTGATGTCCTTTGAATGCTGGTAATGCTGGATCCTAAGTGCAAATAGCTGTGCTGGCAATTTATCTCATCATCACCTGTTCCTGCCATATTGAGAGGTAAAAGTGATTTGTATGGATTCATATTACCACAAAAAATACAACTATCACAGAAAGCCTGCCATGTTSTTGTTATAATTCATCCACCTGCTCAGTAAGTAGGAGATAATGCTTTAAGAATTTGATGAATGTAAAGCAGGTTCTGTTCTAATCAGTCTCTTTGGACTCAGAATCCACGTCATTCCCAACTATACACCTTCTGGATGATGGATAATGCCAAGCTACTGGGCACGTTTCATTCCCTGGTGTTACARTGCAGTGGTGACAGAATTAGGGAAATGCCAAGAGATTCACCTTGCAGATTTTCCACTGAGGACTACCTATGCACAAGGAGGTAGAGAGAACTGCCTCTTCACATTGCTAGCTGTATCATTTTTCTAGTATCAACATATTTATCCCAGATGTTGTACTGCTGTTGGCATGCCTACCATGCGTACTCTCTGCCATCTCTCTTGGGGTGCAGTGRCATAGTATTTTATCAGTTATGTATAGTTATGAGCCTACTACAATTGCTACCTACCACCCCAGTGAGGCCTGCCTAAGGTTACATGAATAATCTTCATAAATTCAGTTAATAAAATGCTTTTAAAATTATAAACCTACTCTCTTATATTTATCTTATTTGACTATTTTTATGCTGTATCTTTTAAATTTATTTTTAATCAAAAACATTCTCTGAAAAGCTTACAGGTTAAAATATTTGCCAGGAGGAGAGAGACATTGCAAACCAAAACAACAAGAACTGGTTTTAAATTATCAATAATATTAGGCAAGGAATAATAGCAAGGACTGAAGTATTAATAAGCCATTTAATGCGTTCCTTTGTACATTTAAAGCTTCCAAAAGAAATTGAAAACAAGATGTATGAGATTCTGTCAAAACAGATATTGTATAACAGACAAAAGAAGACTCTTTACAGAAGAAGATTAAAGTTTCAATGAGATGGAGGAATGGAAGATAATGAGGACTACTTTACACTATTTTCAGGGCACAGAGCTGTAGGGAAAGGTACATTTGTGTTGACATACAGTACAACAATTTGTTAATAGGCTGCACCAAGGCACCTGCATAGTCTTCACAAGAGAATATATCCGTGATGAGTGTTCCAAAGTATCAGTCAGCTCTATGTCATTGCAATAAATTATTGAGAATATGTGGAATCATTTCTGGTTAATAAACAGACTCAGGCTTTGAATAATAAGATTAATTTTGCATCAAGATTATTTGTTTCTCCACTTTGACATGTCTGTTCTTTTGCAATCTGAGAAATGCCAGCATGCATTTGAATGGCTTTTCTTCCACTTATTWTAGGAATTCATCAGTACTCTGTGTATTCAAAGGCATAAACTGTGAGTCAACTTCATCGCTCATATGCCCTAACGTAAAAAAAGAACTTTCAGTCTATAGAAACATACTTACACTCCACATTCACATTTTTGATGCTATACCATAATCTGTCTTTTGCATTTCTCACTTAAAATATCACAGTAGATTYTACAGTGTCTTTTGGTTTAGAGAATTGTTCTGATGTGTTTCTGCTGTCCTATCAAGACCAACCTAATGATTCAGTGACAATATTTTTAAGGTTTGGAAATACATATAAACATATTGCATTTATGAGTTCCATCCAGAGACTATTTAGGCCATATAAGTGGCTGCTTCATGTTACTTAGATAAATAAATAAATAAATAAAAATACAATCATGGCTCTAAATTAGACAAAAAATGTTCTAAATTAGAAAAGTATAAGTCCTAAAACACATCAAAATTTACTCACTAGAAAGAGTATCACTAAAAATAAAGTAAAACTTCTGATCAGCTGCAAAGGAAGGGAATAACTTGGGATTAAAATGTACGTCATGTATGCCATGACAGAGCATAGGAGAGGAACAGTTCAATTCCCCATATTCTTCCTTCATAGTTAAGCACATTTGGAGTCTCTACGTTTGAGAAAATATAAAAATTCTTCAAAGTTAACTAAAATGCTAAAAATAGGAGCCGCCTCCCTCGTTGCTTACAATGCCCTGGCAGAATAGATCAGCTGTGCTGGATGGAGAAAAACAGTGCAAAGCACTATGTTTAGGACCKTCCTCTCCCCTTTAAATAACAACAGTGTTAGAACTGAGCCTTAATGGCCTTGATTTTACAAATAAAAATACGTAATGAACACATAATAACTTTATAATAGCGCTATTACAAAAAGTGCAAGATACTTGGAAGTCTGCTTCCTAGAATTTACTTGGATTCGCAATGCCAGTGAAAAYGACAGACTGTCTTTGCCATGAGTATTTACTTCATGTTGTTCAACATCTGAAAAGATTTTTTTTTCCAGTAGGGTTGGAGACTTTCTCAGCAACTTAGTGTTTTTACTGCATATATCAATTTTATATAATATGAATAAGTGCATAAAACCCCTAAAATGATGAAAAATGAAAACAAGTCCCTCTCAATTTATGTACGAAACAATCATAGAGCCTTTACATATATACATATATATATATGTGTGCATATGCATATGAATATGTATACATGCGTATGTGCATATATACATACATACATACATATATATATATATAAAATTGCCTCAGGAAAATTTGTATATCACCCTAAAAGGAAAAAAAAAAAAAGAATATTTGCTTTTGTGAATTGTATAGCATTTCTGATAAGTCACCAACATTTTGTTAAAGAATTAAAAAAGAATAAGTTCAATAAATGTTCAGTCTCATGAAAAAGAATATTTACTTTTAAAACTGTCAGGAGAGTAACTGAATCTTTAAAGATGTGCCTTTTGCATTTGTTTTCTAATCAGGAGTCTGATTAGACTAAAGGATTTAGAAACTGAAGCAGATTGGAATCAGTCCTTTAAAGCACACAGGTATCTCATTTCAATTAAAATAAATGTTTTATAAATGTAATATCTTAAATAATTTTACRGTCCTTTCTCAGGGCTAGATTATAAATGCCAGCCTAGCAGATAATTAGGAACAATGTCTCTAAACATCACTGAAGGTAAACCATCTATATTGTGCTTCAAAGTACTATGGCTGCACGTATACGCTGGGGAATAGTTTCTTGGGGTTCCCAGCTCTATATGTTAAAAGAGCAGCTAGTATCTAGCACTGTCTAAAGAAGTCTGCATAGCACTTGTCCAGACTTCCTCTGGGATCCATGCATTGCTCCCCAAAATATAACTGCTATTCTATGTAGGCGTTTTCCTGTTCAGTATCTCTGAAATAATAGGAATTCACTGCTGTACACAAGATTAATRTTTTTACAGCATAAAACTGAGTATATCTGTTGTATCCATTCTGTAGAAAGATTGGGATAGAGAAAGTCAAACTTAATATTRTTTTGTCCATACTTCTGTCAGGAGCAGTTAATTATGTCAGGACCATACAGTTCTTTCTTTGTGTAGGGAGCTCATTAATATATTCCAAAAGATTTGTTTTGTTAATGAAAATATAGGTAATCCAGACAATCATGGGTGATCTGAGAAGCTAAGGTTTTGTATAGGTTTAACATGTTTAATGAAAAATAAACTCAGCTGGGTACCAGAAGCAATTAGACCATATTAGCACAGAGCTTTCTTTTAGCAAATGTGTGATACTAAATATCTTCCTAAGCTTCGCTGCACAAAAACCTGTTTATTTTGATTGAATTATATGACAGAGGAAACTGACAACTATATAACTGTTTAGATTAAGTGTATTCAGCTTTGTGTAGATTCATATGCCAAGCTGTTCCTTTGGAAAGTGAAAAGTTCACTTTCCGTTTTCAGGTATGCTCTTTTCAAATGTATGCATTAAAGCTAACCAAATGGCAGGTAAATTTCTAGAGCTTAAAGCAATTTTGTATTCATCTGACATGCTCAGTGAAACACTAAGCTCAGCCAAGTAAGGAAGAGGAAAAAAAATGTCTTCTGCAACTTTTTCAGTCATTTCAGGGGATTAGTTTCAGAGCACTTTTTGCTGATATGTACACAAAATGACTTCTCTTTTGTCTTCTTCTTGTGCACAGGTGCTAAAAATTATGCTATGTTTCCAGAGAATACTCTGAAAAATAACAAGCTCCAGGTTTTCCTGGTCATCTTAAGCAGATTTACATGTCAGCTTAATGAGACTGAAAGATGAGCTGCTATTCATTGTTGGAGACCATATGGCTGTGGTTCTACTAGTAGATTAAACACAGCCTGGAATATTCCTAGGTGCTGAAACTCAATCATCTCTACTGTTAAACGGTTAAAAGAGATCTCTGCCAACTAGATCTCTTCTAGATGATTCCTGTACCTAGCCTGGGAACTAGAATATTCCATAGACCATTTCCAAGAGTTTACTAGCATGGATACAGACTGCTTAGTGCCAGCTGTACTCAGGGCGTTGGAACATATCCAGAAACATTTAAATTACTACTAAAAAGGTAATCTACAGGTCCATGTGATGTTTTGGTTGGTGGTCTTTTGTACTTTAAAGTTTGAAAAAGTAGGTGATGACAAAATTGATCTCAGGAGACATAAAGCTAGAGAAAGGCAAATGGAAAAAATAGCCTCTAGTAACTGGTTTTGGAATATATACGTCTGGACAACATGGGTGGAGCCAGGCTGATGGAAGCTTGATGTGTTTATGGAGTGCATTGGCTCATGAACTTTCATACCTATATGGCGTATGGATTGTTCCAGGACTCTGGTTTTGATCACTGCCTCAGTATTTCCAGAGGAAGAGCTCAAGGTTGCCAGTGAAGTGTGCTAGACACCTTTGCATAAAATGGCAAAGGGTGAAATTCAATTTGAGAGGAAGATGTCCAGATAGAGATAAGTATGTTTGTACTACTTCMTAATTAGTGGAGACTGCAGATTCAGTGGAACAGAGGGAGATTCAGCTATTAGCCATTAAGGAAGGCGTTCAGCCCCTGATTTAGACACCTCCTTATCTCCACCCATGTTGTCCAGATGTATATATTTCAAAACCCATTACTAGAGGCCACCTGCTTCTTTAAGTACCTACATGTTAGTGTCTAAATTCTGACTGTAGTCAGTGCAGATCTAGGTCTTTATTCAGTTCACTGCATACAGTATTGTTTGAAATGTTCTGGCTTTCCTTCCAAGCTTGTAACTGCTGGCATAGAGGGAATGGTGTTTTCTCAGCTCCTCTCTTGTATCTTCTAGAACCATCAAATACTGGATATCTTCAGATACCTTAGGTTCTTTGGATACTCTGGATATCAAATCCTTCTGAATATCTATGTTGAGGCAACTGACTTGTTTAGGTCTCCCAGTCTGGGACACAAGAGACACATTGCTAGTGAACTGAACTGTCCATGAGAAATTACTGGACATGCCATAAGAAACTACTGAACATAACAAATAAGAGTGAGAAAAGCTCACTTAGCAGTTACAAACAGTGCCATGAGGAATGGCTAGATTTCACAGATCATTAAGGTGTAGTTATGAGAAATGGCAAAACCTCACAGATAATTGAAGGGAATCTTTCAAGGTCAAAACTACCTATCAGTGATACCATTAGAGGGCGAGATCACCTTGGTAGTCACATCAGAAATAACAAATTTCCTATATCAAAGCTGAGACCAATGGCAAAAAAGTAGTGAAAGGTGGGTTGTTTATTTGTGAGAAGACAAAGGTGGAGAAAGACAGGGATCAAGGTGAATGGAGGAAGAACAAGCATGGGCAAATGGAGAAAAGAGAGTAGACTTGTCTGGCCAGCATCTGATTGCTGTAGTCTGTCCCTTCCAGCTGCCCTTCTATATGAATATGTTCTCTCTTTCTAATATAGATAATTATAGTGACTTCCTGGGACAGCTTTTGGTGGGCTCATCATGTTTAGTCTTGACAGGTTCTCTGAAAAATAAACAGGATTACGGAATAATACAAAATGTCATGGACTCATCAATAGAATGAAAAGTAGAATAAGAAACAGATTAGGCGGTTCGTCATAAACTTTGATTTGAGTGCAAGATCACCATTTTTTATGTATTTTTTAGTGAAAGCAAACTAGCTTATTCCGAAGTCAGATCTATCAGGAATCTCTCATACCTTTTCTTTCATTTAATTTAAGTTACATAGTACTTTTACATAGTTTGCATTTTTTTTTCCTCCAAGCACACTGTCCTAACTTTTGGTTAATAGAAAAAGAGCCAACCTTTTTTTCAACCAGATGTGGCAACCTGTTTTTTTTTTTTTTTTTTTTTTTTTTTTTTCATATTTGAGCTGAAATAACTCTTTTCATTTCATTAACTGCCAGCTAGTCATGCCTTTCTGATATGAGTTGAAATATAACTTGGAAATATAACCCCTTAAAACTCAGAATACTTGCAGACTTCAAGAGAAGTTTGCAATATTGGAAAGGATAGCTCATAAACAACGGGCAAAATGCAAGGCATAAATGGAGCCTGTATATCCAGTGACATAGCGTTTTTTATATGAAAGGGAGTTTATGGGATCAGAAGCTACAGTGACATTTTATATTGACTGTAATGGCTCTCAGAAAGCTACTAAAATGCCAGTAAAAATGCAAATCTTTCTGGTCCTAGTTAACAGATATATTTAATCTTGCTGTTTTTTCACTTTTACTCCCCTGTTTTCTGTTTGTGGATGAAGTGATACATAAGAAATAGRCTTAGCAAATAGTATATATTCAGGAAATCTAACAGAAAATTGCTAGGAGTAGAGGCATGTTTGCAAAGGAACTTAAACCAAGTAGGTGTCCCACAGCTCACTTGAGATTTCAGGTACCTTGGGTTTTTCAGGACAATCTGCTGAAGGAAGGTTTTCAATCTGATTTTACAGACAGAGGATATGAAAGCTTGCTTGCAAAAATGTATATATATATATATAAGTAGTTCCTTTTCTTTTAAAAGTTCTTATATCATTTTTGGAAAACTTCATTTTTTTAAAGAAGAAGTGTTTTTTCAGCTTATTATCCTTAAATATATCATGACCATAAGTTAGCTCTGCTGTTCCCTATTTTTCTTAGAAGTTCTTCTGAGCCTCAGAATAGTAAATTTAAAGTTTTATCTCTTTAAATCAAGAGATGGAGTACTAAACCTTTCATTGAAGCTTTTTCTCTCCAAAATTTCATTAAGAGCATCTTGTTTTTAATGAAAACAGAAAAAAAAATCAGTATTTTAACTTCCTGACTTAAGCTTCTTCACTTTGCAGTCCAACTTGCTGTTACGATATTGTAAGTTCAGTGATTGGCTAGCTGCCTAACTATACAAGATATGGTTTTCTAAATTAAGCGTCAAATAGAAAGTTAGAAAATTCCTACATTTCTTTGTTATTCATCATAAAGGAGTAAAAAAAGAACAAATCCAGCCTTCTCCCTTTAGATGTCACCTTCCTGAATGCTTTTAGGGTCAGGTTCACTGTACAAAGATACATAGCTTTAATAGGTTCATGGAACTAAACTAGATCTCTGAACTTTTTAAAATGTACCTGTTGCTAATTTTATCCATTAGTAAAACATTCAACTATTTGACTGACAAAAGAAACACTGAAAGAGCCACAGATTTTATGCTTAGAGTGGTCAGAAGCCAGATGAATTAAGTCTCTAACTCAGGTTCTGCAATGCCAGGTAGGTAACCTGACCCAGACTCCCACGTTCATCCAGTGGTTCCATGAAAACAGTCCTTATAGCTGCTCCAGTAGATCAATTCAGAGTGAGTTAGGCTCCTAACTTTCTCTATGGACTGTCTTGAGAGCCTAGACCCTCGCAGAACTTGAGATTTTTTTTTTCCATTTGTTGGACAATTTCCCAATTAAATGTTTTTTTCCCCCGCTATTTGTTCTATAAAACTAGGAAAACTAGCCCTTGCTTATAAACAACCCCACCTTTTCCTTATTTTCTGTGTCAGTTTTCTACATGTTAGGTTCAAATCAGAAGTCTTCCTTGGCTGCATGACTAAAATCAACCAGAACATCCTTTCTGTCTGGAGACACCTACTTGATATCCCTTCCATTGCTCTTGGTAGAATTTAAATGTCTAATTGCTTCTTTCATGTAGTTTTACCAATTACACTATGAAATTATTTCCTGAAGAGAGAGCACTCGTTAAAATGCCTCCCTGCTAATTCCCCATACACACTTTCACTGAAATATGCAAAGCGATGGAAAAGATTCTAGTATTGATGAAAGAGCACACTAAAAAAAAAAAAAAAAAAAAGTTCTAAAAGAAAGATGGTCCTTTTTTTTTTTTTTTTTTTTTTTTTTAAAATTTTTTTTTTTTTTTTTTTTTTTTTTTTCTATTGGGATGAATGAGTTAACATATTGCTTCCATTCACACAAGTCTAATATTTTCAGACAACACCTGTATTATCTTCAAAGATGACTCTGTGTTTTTGAGAATGGCGAGCTTCATGTAAAAGGCCTGAGCTTGGCAGAAAAGTCAGTATCAAGCACTCTGGATTTATTCCAGGGTCTACAGTATCTTTTTCATGCTTTATAGTGACATCAGCATTTTATACCTCAATATTTATTCTAGGGAGGAAATATTTCTCAAACAATATAAACAATGATATCATTAAATTGGCAACTTTGTCAAGGAAGAGAAATAAAAAGCTTCTATATATTGTATATATAGAATGGCCTGAAAGAAATATATGTTTGTCAAAATAGCTGCTCCCCCTTTTTTTGGCCTTTTTGAAATGTTTGATCAGATTTTAAAAATGCAATGATTCACACAATGCTTCCTGAATTTTGATAAGTGGTTCCTGAACATGTTGCAAGCTGGCAAAATGTAAAGTAGTGAGCTCTGATCTTATTCAAAGGCTGTTATTCTCTGGTAAAGCATACGTTATATCTCCTTCTGGCATCTGACTCCACCTCCAAAAAACATTAAAAACAAATTATAGGAAAAGGATCTCAAACTTTAGTGTCCTTACACGTGACTTCTGCAAAGTTACATAAATGTTGGTAGTACAGTAGCTGGATTACAAGTAGTTTTGGTTGGTAAGCTGACAAGCTGTACCACCGAGGGCAGTGAGCTAAAGGAGCGGCTGTGACCAGTATTTACATGAGCGTCCTCCAAGGAGCTCCTGGAAAATCGATCCATGGATCAGCAGGCCCATGTCCTCCCTGAGGACTTCTCTAGTGCTCCAGTACAGTGATGAACGGTTTGATGTACTGTTTTCAGGATAAGACAAAACCAAGGTCCTGAAGATCTATACTTTTTCATGTTATTGTACTGCTTTGGCTTATCTACCTCACCTTTATTTCTAATTGGTTGAAATAATCCTGATTTGGAGTTTCTGTTTCTTTTCCATTCTTATCTCCCATTCTTTATCAATCCTAATTTATTCAGCTCCCAAGAACTGGTGAAGACATTTTCTTCTTAACATTCATGCTTTATACAGATTTTTCACTTCTGTTTTAATTTTCAAAAAAAAAAAAAAAAATTTATATCAAAAATAGGAATGCAGGAATATACCCAGACCATTTTTTAGTCACCTTAAAAGTGTCCACAAGCCACAGAGCCACAGCCCTGTTCACTTATGTTACAACTGTGTAATATATGTATGACCATTCATTACCTCATGTGTGAGCCAGGGAGAGATTTCTAAATATTTTACAGGGACAGTGGTAGGAATAATCCAYTTGTGCTAGTTAAAATGTATGCTACACCCACTTATCTTCACTGTTTTCCTTCCAAAGATATTTTGCTAAAAGCACATGCATTCTCCTTTTGTTCCTGGTAAGACATACCTAACACATTTTAAGGATGAAAACAATGGAAAATGATGAGGTGTATAATTTGACTCTCAACCCAAGAATACCCAGAAGTGCTGTAATCTATAGTCATTGCTGTTTGTATGGGTGATTTATTTTAAAATATTTTAGGAAAAGTGAAGGATAATGTCCCTGTCATATTGTAAAAAGCAAAACATTTGGTTGATTTTATTCTTTTAATGTGGTATTTCAATTTTCACTATGACATAGTTTTTTTCTGATGTCTACCAGCTACAAGTAGCACTAGCTTTCTACAGGGAACAGACTGTTCTTTTTTAACTGAAATTATCTAAAGGAATGACTTATGATCAGTTAATCTGGTACATTTACTAATCATTTGCATCCATTGTGAAAGAAAGATAAAAAAATATTTTTTAGGACTTAGAAGAAAATAATTTTTAAAAGCCTATATATATATATATATATATATATATACACACATATATATATATACACATATATATATACACACACATTTTTTTTTTACTTTCCATTTACTTCAGAAGCAGCTCCTAGAATGAAGTCACTGTGAATTATTTTCTCCTATAGTTGATTTGGGAAGCTGCAGATAAGAAGCAGTTATATAACTGTGTCTTTTTTATCCAACCGAGGCCTGCCCCAGAAAGTGTTAAAGCAGTAACTATGCATAGATATATAATCACACAGAGACAAATGGGAAAGGTAGCCCAGTTTCAATGATTGTAATAGTAACTTTATAGATAGATAAGTGCAGACATTGTGCCACTATATAGGACAAAAACATGAAATATAGAAAGAAGAAAGCTGTTATGGTAATATCCTTTTTATGATATATAAGTACACTCAGTTCAGCTTTTATTCATACAATATAAGCTTCTCTCTCCCTCTTCTTATGCTCTTTAAATATATATTAATATAGAAGTGATATTGTTGCTGAACTAGAAGGCAGCAAATTTAGATTTCAGAAGAAGATATGAAAAAAAAAAACAGAATGATTTCAGATAAAGATAGATAAAGTAGATGTTCACAGAAAGAAATATTTCCTCAAACTTCCAGATCCTTACATCCCCTTTATCCCAGATAGCCTTTGTAGTTTCATAGGCTGTTTAAGTGAAATCATACCACATTATTTTACCAATACCTTTAATACTTTAGATCTGAAATACCCTCTGGAAGTATCTGTCTTTTTTCCATGACTCTAAAGAGAAGGTTGAGATGCTTCTGTTCAGTGAGTGGAGTTAAATGGGAAGTATCCAATCTCCACATCTAAACACAAGCATATAACTAAACCTTTTGGGGACTTGGTCACTTCTGTCAAAATGGTTACYACGCAGGAGAGAAAAGGGACCTGAGAAAAGGGCCACGCTGGAGTCCCTGCTGCCAGAAATCTCAGAGGATTCCTGTGGGACTTTTCCAGGGATATGACACCCCTACTGCCACAGCCTACATAAGGAAAGCAGTGTGCCTCCCTACGGTATACCAGTCCAGACAAGCATACGGTTTTTACATGCCTGTCTTTATGGTGGGGGATGATGCCAAAGACTTCTGATGGAATTMGGTCAGAGCTGTGGAGAGACAGTATTTTTCCCTGGTTTAACCCTAAGAGCTCTTATGCCTTTAAAAGCAATTGCCTTAGGGCCTATGAGCTACAGAAGAAATCTTCCATCTGGCAGCTAGCTACATCAAAAACCACTTGACCAGTTCCCACCCTTGCTGTTCTCCTCCTCTGTTCTCTTACCTTTGCTTATTATGCCRTTCTCTTTCCTCTTGCATTTTTTTTTCAAGAGCAATATTTTTCGATTCTTCTGTGGAGAAGTGCCTTTCTCAATCTATACACCTGTATCATGGCACAGTAAGAGAGCTTTCTGTATGCAAAACCCTGCCACAAATCTCTTCCTCTTCCAGGATGCCGTTGAGTATAGTCTAATGGCTGACACCAGCACCTCATGCAGCAACATTTCTGTATGACACATAAAAGATCCTATGGGTGGAGGAGATGTTGGAATACAAATTTAATTAGGAGTGCARAGCATGCTAGTGGCTAGTGCTAGAGGAAGAAGTGTTCTGTCACATTTGCTGGCATACCACTTTTTTTCAGAGAACATTTTTTCTGTGGAAAGTTATATCATTGACCAAGGCGAAACAGGGATATATGCAAGCTTCTGTGTGAGCAGGAAATCAAGGAAGTTGCCTTCTGGGAAGGAAGCTGGAGAGARCTGGAGCAGCACAAAGTTGTGCACAGGTGCTATAACATACCACTTCAGATCGTTCCAAGATCTGGATGGACCCTAGCATGGCATGGAGAAAACCCAGGTGAGATTCCACGTCCTGCATTCTGTGGTCTAATTTACTACCCAGGGGAATATCTGGAGCAAGAGAAAGATCTTAGCTCACTCGTTACTCAGTGATGGCTAAAATAATYAATGCAAAGTATCAAAAGTATTACCTCTTTCTATGCTTACTGCTTAAAACCAGTTCTTGTCCCCTTATTGAATACCTTGTTCCTGTATCTACTTTGTCTTATCCTGTTGCAAAGCTGTTGTAATCACAGGCAATCACAGCAGCATACTGCTGGCTGGGAGCTCTCCAACACCTGACAACTCATCCTACTCAGACTCTGGAGCTCAGATCCTCCCATCCCTCACAGAAGTTACCATGGCAGAAGTGGATCTGTCTAGGTACTGCCAATCATGTAGGAAAGAACTGTGTTCTGGAGAACATGGTGCTTCTGGGGAAGATAATCAGAAAACAGACCACTGCATTGTATCCTCAAAGACTGGCAGGCTTCCTTTTCTTTCTTTTTCTGATTCCTGAGATGAAATCTTCTTCAACAGCTTGCTGCAATTTGGCCTCTTACCTCCCAACCACCTCATCTCCAAATTCCTGGGCATGGAAGGATAAGCCCTTTGAGACCATCTTGGAGGGAATAATGTAACATTTCAAGGCTAAGGTGATGCTATGAAGAAAGAGAAGAAAAAGGGTAAGAAAACAATCATTAAGGCAATCACTGATGRAATCACTGAGGTCACTCAGCAGGGTGACATAAGTTTTTGATTCCAGGCAGTTTGTCAATCCATCTGATTGATCACAGTTTAGTGACTGCTGAGGCCTTTCCCACTCTGGTGCAATCCTACCACTCTGAATTCATATCCTATGTCCAGAACCTGTCCTTACCATCTGCAAAGCTATCATAGAAGTAGGAATTTCCATAAAGTAATTATGCGTGTCTTTTATCCTCATACAAAAGGCAGTTTAAGAGGACCAGAATAAGTTCATTTGGGATATTCTCAAAGACTTCATCTTTTCCCCACCAATGTCTTCATGTGGATGTTGACCAACTCAGAATTAGGAGTGGATTCTAGCAGCAAGTGCCCAAGTATCATTAGGCGACAAAGAGAAAGGTTGTTTCAACCTCCTGGATGAGAGGTTTTCTGTGGCTGATGGCAGCAAGGCAYTGGTGTGGCACAGTCGTCTGTGCCACATGCTCTGTGGGACTCTACAGGTTGTGAGACAGCTCTGAATCACATGTGTGATAAAGACCAGTAAACTGGTCCTCTTTGTTTCCGATTGCTTCTATTCTCTTACTTTACTGAAGAATGAAGAACATTGAAGAGTAAGGATATCCAACTGCAGACTACTTACATGTCATGTTTGGATGGTACAAAGCACATCATGGGATGGTCTTGATTACTTTGTATCTTTTAGTGTTGTCCTAATTGATTTAGTGTAAGCAGAAGTTTTATTTTTTCATATGCATATCAGATGCATGCATCTTCAGACACTGAAGGAGACATTAATTAACTATTAATGGGTTGTTTTCTACATCATTCCAGCTAAAAAGATATATTCTTAGGGTATGTCTTCACAGTAGTCCAGAAGAAGATTCTGAAATTCTTTTCTGGTTTATCATGTTGTATAATGTAAATGTTTAGACTGTAGTTGCTGTAGTAGGGGTGATTCTTGATTAAAAATATTTGTCAATCATAAAATTTGTAAGGAAGTTTCACCGCATGTGTGTATATTCTTTGACTTTTTCATAGCTAAAATCAAATTAAAATTTCTCAATGTATTTTGTATTAGCTAGAATTTTTCTCTTTCAAATAATAGGAAACATTCAAGAAGGCTGAAAGGCTATATAGGCAGCTATGCTAAGATTCTACACTATAATAGTATATTCTAAGAAGGAAGATACTGATTTGCTTTTATTATGGGTCTGCTCAAATGTTTTGATTTTACAAAATTTATCACCTAAAGAAATTAAATTATTTTGATATCCAGAGATACATGTAGTTCTGAGCTGACAAATTAAACCTCTGTGTCTGGAGCACAAGTTTAAATTGTAATTCTTCTGTGTGGGCTGGGATTTGGACTACAATGGCATCTTATACTGATATCATAAACTCTCAACTAATTGTGATGCCATAAAAAAAAGGGTGATTCTCCTGAGAGGGAATTTGTTTCTCAGACCTCAGAGGCTCTGTGGAGCTGCATTGCCCTGATCGGCTCAAGCAGAATTTCAGCTAGATCTTGGACACCAAGGTAACAAACAGGGCAGAGAGACTGACCTCTCTACTTTTTTTTATTTTTTTATTTTTATGTTGGTTTATTTGCTTGCTTTTGTCTGATGACAAGAAATGTTTACCACTTTTACCACTACTTCGGTGATAAGAAGTTGTTGAAACAAGCCAGCACAGGTGATACAATTTATGCTCTCAGCTAAGGCTCTTGCTGACAGTAAGAATGTTCCTACTAGTCAAATGACCTTGAACCTGAAGTGCTAACGAGAAGAAAAAAAAAAAAAAGTTACATAAATTACTCTACAGTGTTTAGATACGTTATGTACTCTGCCAAGGAGGAGGTACCTGCTAGTATGGAGAAGAAAAAAAATCTAATAACTGAAGGCTACAGAGAGGACATGGAACAAATTTGTTTAAACTATTAGAGAGGTCAGGCTGATTCATTAGCAAGCTATGGGAGAACGCTCTTTCACAGGTGACTGAGGGATGAGCACATCACAGAATAATTTCTTGAGGTATTTGCTTTACTCTTAACTGCTCCATCTTCTCAGCAGAATTGTGTCTTATATGTCAGGATGCATATTGAGCAAACTGAACAGATGAAAAATAGGAGTGTACAAACTGTGAGCTCACTGCTTTCAGGTAGTTACCTGCACAAAGGAAGAGTGAGGCACTATTTTATCCCCAAACWCACAAGGAAGAATCGTACTGCTCTTCTCTGGCAGATGGTGAAGCTCACTCCATTGCTTTTTATTTCACAAGGAGATTAAGCTGAAGCTTGACTGCTCCTGTTCTCCCATTTAATGCCGGTAGCTAGAACCAGTTAAACAGGCATGACACAGSCATTTGATAAATAAGGGTAAACAATGTGATGTTCAGTTCTGGAATACTTAAAAATATAGCATCCAACTCCACAGAAAGAAATGTGTGCTGGCTTTGGCACCCGATGGGGAGAGCATCAGCACCTAGAGCCATTTTCCCAACAGGAACTGGATGAGGGTGAAGGGATGGCAAGGTGGTCCGAGGGTCGCCATGGGAAACGCCAGAGAGACTAAAGCATCTGAAGTTCCACCTCTTTGGAGCCTGCTTCACTGTTGCATCAACAATTTATGTTGTTCACCAAGCCTGGAATTTAGAAGCTGAAATGGCTTCTCTTACATACTTAAGTTGCCTATCTTCCATTTATAGACTGCAATACCCACCCCCAGAGTTCARTATTTAGCTTTAAAAAATAAAGCCACAAACTTACAAACTCTGCAAGAAAAGGGGGAATTCTTAACCATATAGTTTTCCTGCTCATTTTCTAAAAATACTTCATAAACAGTTGCATTACCATAGCCAAGTAATGCACGGGAGATGGGAATTAAATCATTTTTTTTCCTTAAATTTCATGTTGCAGTAAAAAAAAAATTACTTTTAGCTCAATATTTATCTAATGTTAATTGTGACTTTAGCATGGTTAGCAGACCACATGTAATTCAATTTGCAGCAGAGCTGAGATTCTAAGTAAAAAGGATCTACTGGAAACAAATGTAGGGATTTTAATTTGCATGTTAATTTTTCTTTTTTTTTTTCTTTTATCTTTCTAAGATGATTTGGGCTTTCTCAAGCAATTACTTCCTCTGCACATTACTATTTTGTAAATATCCTCACAGTTTATCAAATTGCTGCAACTTGAAATAAGCGACATTGAACCCAGAAACACAGCAAAAGGCAGCTGGACATTCAGCTACAGCTTCAGATTCAGTTATTGTAGATGTTACGAGCAATGGAAAAAATCCTGTATCTTGTTTATAACTTTGGTCAGGTTCTTTTCCCTAAGGTCAATAAAGGGACAGTTCAGTGTACGTTTGATAGATCTGAAGAATTTGCCCTTTTTCTAAGGAACAGGATCATTAAAATTTCAGTGATACTGCACCCCCTCCAATGTCTCTTACAGGAATAAACTGCCAGTTTACATGAGCAGTTCTGTACCAAGGGTTTTCAGTTTTAATGTTGTGTCATAGGAAATGCAATCACTCGAGACTGTGATTAAATTCAGACTCATGTAGTCTGACAGTTTATTTCTCTACAAAAGGCACAAGAGGTTAAGCAGTTTCTAATGATCCTGATGGATCACAGTGGAAAGGGTAACTTTCCTATCCCAATTTAACAGAGGTTAATAATGTTACAAAAGTTCTTGCAATAGGGTTTCCATATGACTATAATGGACATATGGAGATGCTAGTTGAGCAAGTTTCCCCATTTATTTCTAAAACGAGTGTAACAGATAGCTTGGTAAGAAAGGTTCTCCTGTGCTATGAATGTATATCTATGTCACCCAGGGTCTTTGGATTTCATTGAAAATGCCACATATGAGTTTACTAGAAAGCAATTTAAGTTAGTTATCTATATTGCCAGTGGCTGATATATATAGTGTCTTATTTATATGTCTAGGCTCAGTATTAGAGCACATGGCACTGATGAATTACTGAATCAATACTATTACATTGTATTGTTATTAATTTGGTCTGTCTGGCAAATTAGGCCTGCTTGCAAATTGGGTGCTAACGGGAAGCTCCATTGACTTCTGAAGGTAGGCTATAGTCTCCGTTTTGCTATTCTCTCTCACTCATCTACTTTTTTCATGCCCTAGTAAGTTGACTTTATGACTGCATATAGATATTTTATCAACTTGCTGTGCTTCAGAGACACATAAACGTAAGTTTTTCTATTTTATATTTTATTCTCAACACATTACTATGAGAATTAATTAATACTTGTATGCAAGAAGTTTTCCAGGGGATAGAGAATGGTATTCATGATTGTATCAAATAGATTCTTCATGGCAGCGTGACATTTGTTTTTGTGCTATAAAATAGCATGAAACAATCTTTGTTGTATCTTTGCATCTACAGTTACATGTACTACAATATAATATTAAATGGCCTTATGTCATTTGGCTGCAAACATAAATATTTCAATGCCAGTTTCATCTTTATCAGGGACTGATACTTTTTGTTTATGGGATTTTTTTTGTGTGTTTGCATTTTTTTAGCCAATATAATTTAGAAGATTCAGAGATTCACTTTCACATGTACACATATTTAATTTCAATGACCACCTGAGTTACAGCCAGATAATCTGTACGGGAAAAAAAATCCATATTTGCTCATTAAGTGTACTTTTTGTGCTAATGCTCTTTTTAGTAAAATGTCAGAAAAATATATGAAAAATCTATTTATAGTATTTTGGTTATACTGAGTAAAAGATCAGATTTTGAAGGTAAGACTTACATTAAGACCATCAGAGCAGTAAGTAATGATAACAAAATACTTCTGCATATTTAACAGACCTATTTCAAAATGCACTTGCAATAATTTAATTTATTCATACTCTATATGCTCTATGCATACCATAGATGTACTGTAAGTATCAGATTTCACTAAATTAAACCTTCAGACCTTGCAACTTTAAAAATGTAAATGAACACTGAAGCGAAATTATTTAAAATATTTAATCAGAAAAGTATTCAGATTGTAGCTCTTAGTGTTTTAGGACATACTACATTTTTATGAAAACTGCTAAATAAGACATTTTAGGCAATACCATGGTCATATGCAGAACTTACTGTATCATTGCATCACACACACAAGGTTGCATGAGCAAGTTCTCCCATGTTAACTAACCATGCGAAAACACTTTATTTTGCATATGTGTACTAGGTTTAATGCTGAAAAATTATAACAATTTCCCCAGGCCTCTAAATTAAAGGAAAGACTGATACATTATGACAGCATGAAGAACCAGTGCTTACAGAAGTAAAACAGTAGTGCATACATTTTAAAGGCAACTTGTGCTGTGGGTAAACAAACCAACAATCAGATCACTGTCGAAAATTAAAAATAAGCACAAAGTGTTTCTTTTCTGAATAGTTTCTGAAGAAATCATATGAAGAAGAACGTGCAGGAAGTAGCTCTGGCAATTTTGAGTGGAGATGAGTGCTACCACCACAATGATTGGTAACCACATTGCAGAAAGCAGGCCAATGCAATGAGTTCTTCTCTCACATGGCCTTACCAATACTCTGGATAAAGGATAATTATTAGTCATGAATTTAAAAAGGGATCTGAAAAAAACAGTATAGAGGTATTAMAAAATTAAAAATATTTGTTGTTACCAATGAGATTTGAATATGCCTCTGTGACTCCATATTTATATATTTTATACATAATTCCTACTGCCAGAAAGTCTATGTACTCACCCATACTTTTCTATAGATATCACAGCTCTTAATATGTCTGAGATGAGACATATGAGCATATTTGAAATCCAAGCCTACAGCCAGCACTGAAATTTTGTTAATGTTCTCTAAAATCAGAGAGATACTTCATCCTGTTGTGAACAGAACCATARCACACAAGATTAGTTCAAATATAACTGATTTCCACAAGATGGATTTAGTAATTAAAACTAAGAACACTCATAAAACCATTGATTTCAGCCTCAGCATTACCTTCAAGGGATTGTTCTTACMGGGCCTCGATACTGCAGTCACAGTAATCTTCTGGGACAGAGAGTTACTCCCAACACACATTTGTACACTACTGCAGTTAGCAACAGATATAAGATATAAGTCATCAGGAATCAYTCAGCATTTTTGTAGTGTTCCAAAGCCAGTTACTAAGTAAACTTGTGGATTAGCTCTGCTACTCTGCGAGATCCTCATCTTTATAATCTGCCAAAGCTGTATCTTAAATTTTAATCCTTCCAAGACATGGGAATGAAAAACAGAATCCCAGTTTTAATTTTTAAGCTTATTCTGTTCCGAAATATGTGATGTTGTCATTAAAAAGTCAGTCTGCAAAAGTTAACAAACACATACTGGTATCTGAAACAGCTGCAGGAGCTCAGATTATACTGTTTGCTGTCTTAGAGTAAATTTTGACTTTTTATAAGTGATTGACATGAATATATGTATTGCGAATTCAACAGAAAGTCACATCTTGAGACATAAGAAAACYATTAACAGAAAAATAATGTTGGTAACTTCTAGGTTACTAATCTTTAAATTAYTTTTGTGTTTATTTCCTTTCTCTGATTTCTCCCTGGGTGGGGAGATACGGAAAAAAATTAGAAGCACAAGAACAGCATAATAAGTACTGGTGGAATAGCTCTTGATTACGCATAAAATATATTTCAAATATCATGAGGATAAATTTAAGGCTGAAGGTGCAGTAAGAAAAGAAACAAACATAATCATTGGCAGTAACTGTAGAGTTTAGGAGGGGAAGCAAGAAGTGACTAAAGAAATAGATGATACTTCCATTTCTCTGTCCATAGTTTGACATTCAGTCATCTTCTATTCTGCAAATGTCTAGCTGGGTCAGACTAGTGGTCTGTCTAGCTGAATCATGTTTCTGACAGTGGCACTAGCAGATGGCCTTTAGGAAGTGCATGCAAGCATCACGACCTTCTGCAGTGTACTTCTGCGCAGTTCTCCGATACCCATAGTTGTTTTCTGAATGTCTATATTCCTGCCAGTTCTCTTTACTATCTGTGTATGGATTTGCTGTCCAAGAACCTAATCTAATCTTTTTTTGAGCCTACTAGCTTTGTTTCTTTCTACAGCCTCTTGTGGCACTGAATTCCAGAAATTCAATACCCATTGGAAAGTTTTCTTTCTTTCTTTCTTTCTTTTTTCTTTTTCTTTTTTTCTTTTTTTTTTTTTTTTTTTTTTTTTTTNTTTTTTTTTTTTTTTTTTTTTTTGTCTGTTTTGAATAGATTATTGGTCTCCTACTAGTTTCAGTGAACTCCCCTTAGTCTGGGTACAGAGGGATTTGATGATTAATGGTTTTGCTTTCATCTTATCTATAACATTATGATTTTGTAAAACTCGATCAATCAAACCTGCCAGTCTTCTCCTATCCAAATTGAAAAGTCACAACCATTTTAGTGTCTCTTCATAAGGCAGCTGTTCCACCTCCTCAGTCACTGTTGCTGTCAGTCTCTGTACCTCCTCTAACTCTTTCTTGAGATGCTGAGAACTGCACACAGTGCTCACTATACAGCCTTGCAAAGCCTTGCTTTATAGTTTAGAGCAACGATTTTAGAGGACCATCAAGAATGTTCCTAAGATCTTTCTCCTGAGACGTAACTTTTAATTCCAACTTCAGAATCATGTAAGCATGCTTTGCTTTATTTTTCCCTAACTGCATTATTTTACATTTGAAATTCATCAAAAATCTTTGTTACCTTTTTACTTTTTTACTCAGTTTTATGAGGTCCTCTGGATATGCCTTGTCATCAGCATAACRTTTGACTGCTCAGAAGATCTTAGTATCATTTGCAAACTTGGAGAATTTGTTGCACACTATCATCTTCTGGTCATTAAAGAAATTGTTGAATGAGTGCTGGTACCAGCGCAACATTTGGAAAACTCCAGCAGATGAGTGAGGCAGGATTTCCCGTTACAGAATCACCTATTGTATCACACCAGAGTTTTCTTTCTGTGCAATGAATACCTATAACTAATCTCTGTCTAGTTTAAGGATTTTCATACTTGCACATACCCTCTGCAAAGGTCTTCACCCCCAATGGAATCGATCTTTCAGTGAGATGCAACAGTGCATTCCAAATTATTCAGCCCATAGGTCTTACAGGAGCAAGTCATTTATTAAAATAAATCTGCTGGCAAAGAAATAAGAAATCCCATTTAATAATTAAAAACACTTTTGGAGGTAAGATTTCTTTTAATATAAAACTTACTAAAACCAAAATGATTTAATATAAATTGATCAGTTACCAACTAGATCTTTGATACTTTCACTTTTAACCATATAGGCTATACAGGATTAAGTGGAATCTGTGAAATATTATGTTTTATTCCTGGATGTTCCTATTTCTGACTTAGTTCACATGAGTCCTCTGTGATACTGAAGAAATTAATCAAAAATTTTGTTTGGGTGCTAGACTTTCAGAAGACTTCTGCTAAAATGTGTATTAGATTTGTTACTTGAATATAGACAAAGATTTATTTATTTGTCATGTATATTTGCAGAAAAGGAGAAAAAGGGTAGCAGTATCAGTCCTTTTCATATGACACTGCTAGCAAATTATATATACATAGTCCTATGAATATTTTATTACATAATTGTTATGGAAAGCAATTAGTTMATGGTCAAAATTTGTGATCAGTAAAACTACACTGGAATACCTTTGAACTAACATAGTTAGTTCATAATTATGCATTCGGATCTCCAGTGGAGCAATGTAACTATTATTGGCTGCAGAGTAGGGTGAAATTGTTGCTTTAGAAAAAAATAAACATGTATGACAATTTATACTTAAAAATATTCTTGTTTATCTRCCTTTTTCTTTCTGAAGGAATATCACACAAAGTTAATGTACAAATAGCTGATTCTCTGATCTCTCATATCTAGTCATTTATTCTCTAAATAAACTGAACTGAATTAAAACCTTGAGGGGAAAAGTTTTTTTTTTTTTCTGTACAAAATTTTGATTTTTTTATCAAAGCAATAGCTGATCTTTTCAGATCTTCATTGAAAAAAAAAACATGCACAATAAAAGAATGGTTGATAAAAATATATATTTTTAATCTAGCATATTAGAAACATAAAGGACGATGATGAATGAATTAGGTTACTAAAATAAGCTCTTACAAAAACAACACCATTATGTCATTTTACATGCCAACTCAGTGGTTATTCCTCTAGCTCCTAAAATGCCTTAAAAATTTTTGTTTCCTGCCTGTATGTATATCATTATAATACCAGGAAACATCAAAAAATTCTGATTTTTGATATACAAATTTTAACTTTGTATCCTCAAGGTATTCCAATAAGCTGCAGACAGAAAAATTTCCACAACAATCAGAATTCAAAGTATTTGGAGTAACACTGAAATATGATTGAAAGAGTGACAAGTATACTACTGTAGAGTATTATTTGTTCTTATTATATCTCCACTTGTAAACTTTGTATCTATTTTTATCATGGTAAGGAATGGTATAACTCAACAAATTTCTACTCCCTTATGGCTAGGATACTTATTTTACAAGATATTCACAGAATATCAAGTATAAGTCTTGATTTATGAAGAATAACTTGACCATACACATACAAAACTCTAACCCTCAAATTTATGATAGTTTTATCTGTACGTAGCTCAGCTTTTATGTGCCAATTATACAAAATACCAAAACTTTTTTATGATAAACTTGTGTTTTTATCATTGTAGAGCTCAACTTAATGGTGATATTAGTATTATTTCAATAGGATCAGCACTAGCAGTTACAGTTTTTGGACAAATAACTTTCTAAGCTAATAGGTGAAAGTATAGCTTCTGCAAAGTATATTCTGAAAATTGTCTCTTTGACAAATTGTAAATACCCATGAAAAACTTATTATTTCAAATTCATGTATAGTAGTTTCAGAAATATGAAAAAATAAGGATGTAAGAGCTAAAGTTAGGTGAAAATATTTTTTTTAGTGATCCTTAAAGCCTGTTTTTAGAGTCCAACTGGACTTTCAGAATGCAGACACCTGACATATTTTACTGGGTTCTGTAGCATTGATCCTCAGTGCTGGTAGGGCTGATAATTTCCACATTTTTTTTTAAATCCACTTTTATAGCTCAGAATAAAAGTACACAACAATAATAAACAATAGTGAAATGGTGCCTGCTCCTGAAGATAGTGAGGCTACTGAAATTTATCTGGGAATTATATTTTGAGATTAAATATGTGAGAAATGTTCTCATTTTGAGACTTGAAAATTAGATTATTTTTCCCAGAAAATCTCTGAAACTGAGAGTAAGAAGCMCAGGACAGTGCAAGCGAAAAGAATGAAGAAAAGAAAAAGTGAAAAAGACTGGCCTATCCACAATAGACATCTGTTATATTTGTGAAAGAACTAATAAGAATTATTCACTACACCTGTGATAATAGTATTACAGTCTGTCTAGGGCATAAAGATATTTATTAGACACAGAGCTTCTTTTTCAAGTGTTTATTTTACTCTCTTGTCAATAAAGGACAAGTTCTTATCCGTGGGACTTGCACATACTTGTTTCCTAACGAGGAGCTTAGCTCAGAGTTGGCCAGGGTTTCTGTAACTTGGACAGGTCCGTGGATACTGTTGGCTGAACGCACCTACTAAGTTTATTTATTGCCAGGTTTACCAGGAAGTCTATTTCAGAAAGTGAGGTAGCAGTTTTGGTCATTAAACCTCCAAGAGCTCCCTGGCCCATACCTCAGTGCTTCTCTAAAGTGGCTAAACAACTTTTTAAAAAGTTGAACAGTTCCAACGAAGAATTTGAAARGGGGAACGAACAGGTTACACAGATCACAAGTATGGACAGGTGAAAGATCCTTTCAGCTGCTTAGAAAAAAAAAAGGGTATTCTTCAGATTGTTTGCTCTTTCAACTCCTCCTTGTCTGATGTCATGTTTGTCCTTCTAAGAGTAAATATTATCTGGTTCTAAGAAGRCTGTTTGAATTACTATATTAACTCTGTGGTCAAGGTTTCCAAAGAGAAGACTTACTGAGACTAAATCTAGATGGACTTGAACGAAAAGATACAGCTGTCTCTGGGTAAATGGTTTCAGTGTAGCTAGAGAGAAGCTGCAACTGCATGTACTTCCACGTGAGCAACTGAATATGTGCCCATGGTTACATAGGCAATGCTGAGGACTCCACTGCCGTGGTGCCATCGCACCTTCACTGTAGCCGTCTAGGTTGAAGTTAGTTCAGATATTCTTGGCTTATATTGTAGTCACAACTCCTGTGCAGTGCAACAGCTACTCAGATAGAAAGAATCAAGGGCTCTAAATCGATTCTTGAAAATGAAGGAATGATATTATGAAAAAAAAAAAAACCATGGAAGGTAGTCAAAGAAATGTAGATATATAAATCTTTAGAGCTTTTGCATATTTCTAGGGAATTTATTAACAGCCAAGTTTGGAGAGCTTGAACTACACGCTTATTAGACAGTGCTTTGGTCACTATGTATGTGGAAGGTAAATATAATTGTGACTTGTTCTAGATGTGGATATTTGCATATGGCAACCTCAACATTTTCTTYTTTATCTGTAAAGTTTGCTAAGGGAATGGTGTCTTTTTGCTTTGACAAGCTATGTTTAATTTTATTGTACTGTACAGCATTTAGCAATGGGTATTTTTCTGCTACAGCAAGATGGAGCCTGATTGTACCCAGCTGATTGCCATTCTGCTAATGTTCTGTGCTTTATTCTCATGTATTAAAAAAGATCTTTTTTTTTTACAAATACCTGCACAAGCATCTTTTGGAAGAGTGTTTGTAATTCCCCATATGTAGCCGTAGTTATGAATTGGGAAAATTCATTAAARCAAACAGTGAGAAACACCAAGGAGATATTGTAACTGATGAATGACTGGGGTGAAGGAGGGAGCAGGGGCTGTTCTGGCAAGAAAGTTCCTGAAATTTGTTTTCAGTAAAAGTTATTTCCATATTTGCCTAAATTATTTTTAATTGATATGCAGATATCTGTAAATGGAATATGTCATTTTAATGCTCAATCCTTACTCTTAATGCTGAGTACTTATTCTATGCTAAACACATTAAGAACACTGTAAATGATATCCAGATAAGATAAATGCATTTATTAATACTAAATAAACATTTTAGTAACTTTTAATGCCTGTATGTAGTATAAAGCTATGATTAGAAAATAAGATCAGTGTTTTTACAAGTGTCTGATTTTGAGCACTAAAATCTGTATTTTGTCATAAAATAGCCTTATTTTTCAAACTTGTTGAATAGCTACAGGTTCCAGTGTTGACAGTTAGATGTAAAAGTCAAATTGAAATAAGTCAGGTTTGTAGCATCTCTGGAATGTCTTTAAAAAGTTGACAGATAGATATTTATTTAGAGGCCTATATATGGWTTTAATTTTGCTTGAAATTTCTTTCTTTTGACCTTAGTGTCATAGCTGAGACTCCACTCAGCATAAACAACACGGAGGAAAGTAGAACTTATGGCCTGATCAGGCCACAGCAATCTGCTACCTCCTATGTGTCTAATTTAATGGCTTGTGACAGGTCAATTAAAGCTAAGAAACTCAAGGTTTGTATGACAGATTGGTTGTTTATGGAGTGAATTGATATGTGTACATAATGTAATAATTTGCATGGTTAATTTATTATTGTTGGGAGCATTATATTGGCTTGTGTAAATTATACCAGTTTGCTGTTCAGATAAAAATGGATGTTGATGGATTTGTTTTGACTCTGCACAGGTTGGCTCTGACTAGAGATTTATCTGGACGCAATTTTTTGCCATCTGGAGTCAGATGGCAGAGTGTGACTGCATATCAGAGATAAGGACATAAGTCAGTGGACACAGACAAAGCCGCCTTGGTCCTGATACTTCCAGAATTCAAACTTCTCTTCATTGCTCTGGAAGAGGAAGGATGATGAGACAAGGAAAAGACAGACCGTCTCGACAGGTCAGTGCTCAGGGCCATCACCARAGGATGTTGGGCAGTTAGCAAGTGCATGTATTAAAGATTTATAACTATTTATTTGAGTTACAATAGTTTTGTTAGTGAAGATTACAGGAATTTACTTCYAAAAGACTGATGGTTAGGACAAATTTCTGGAATATAATACACCTACATTTATGTTCATTCTACAAGGGATGTTTTTAAGATAGGTTTCTATTTTAAATCTGTAGCCACTGTAGTCACTATATCTCTGGATATAAAGAAATGCATCTTTATGTTTTTGTTCTTGTTTTTCCTTACTGAAATATAACTGTCTTAGTTAATATGTCTGATGTTGGTAAGGGTTTGTGTTGTCTTCTGTTCAAGAGCTAAGCCTACATGCTCCTTTTCAGTGTATGTTCAATATTTATACATAGCTACCTTAGATAATTCTCCATTCAATTTACTCCAGGCATCTATGAGTTATTCTATGTATTTATGAACTTTCAAGAAACCTATAYTTTTTTTCTGAAATAACAGATATTTTGGGGTGGTTTGGGGGAAAAATAACAGGTAGAAGAGTTGGTAGATTTATAATAATACTAGATTTTCTAATGATATAATTTGAATGGCTCTTTATTTTTTTACTGTAAAATTGGCTTAAACCAAATTAGCTCTGGCTACTGCTGAAAAAGGCTCTTTCCTGTTCTCGTTCTTGTATCAGCACTAGCAATCATGTGACTCAGACCACCTTTTTTTTCAGTCTTAGTTTTCAGTCACATCAGCTAATCTGACTCACTGCAGGGCAGTGTAATTGCTAGCACCGGCTGGAGCGAGGCAGCAAAAACTGAGCTGGAAAAGGTGACCATGTCCATGTTGGTAAAAGCACAGCCTTAATTTGGCTTAAGCTGATCACGAAGCAACACTCTCAGATGCATTTGGGATGGCTCCTCCATGTTCAGATAGCTGTAGCCAAATCCAAGCTTTTAATCTGCATCCAGTGACAAGAATGCAGCTTCTCCAGTGGAGACCCTGCCAGGTTTTCCTGCCTTTGTTATCTTTCTATTATACAGGTGTAATGAGATATACAGTGGTCACCACCTTGGGGCTACTCAGAGAATGAAACAACATAACCTGTGGATCATGCTTGTTAACTGCAGTTTCATGTTGTGTTCCCATCACACCACTTTCTGCGAACTAATGGCTTTTTAAAAGCTTCCGCAGGCTACACAGGGTCTTTGTATTAACCTTTAATACACCTATTATGTCTCAGATCCTCTGTTTTGCTCGCTCACTCATGAATGTAGTTTTGCAGTTGATGTCAGTGGCAAATTCTGAGCTGGTGTTTCTTGTTGTAAGTGGGAGGCAATTACTGACAGGATGTCATCTGCTGGATTTCATTCCTTGCCATGAGTCATTAAAGCCTACTATACCTTATGTGTATACTAGCAAGGCTATTTCTTTCCCTGTGCTCCCTTAAAAAACATATATATATTTGCTAGTATTTATCTGGAAGTAAAGCAAGGTGAGCAATCATTTCTAGCATACTTTGGTGTGTATTTTAATTAACGACTTGCATCAGACAGATGTGTGCATAGAAAAAAATAGCACTTAAGTGTGGAAAATACATAGCTTATTTGCTTTAAGATGAAGAAACAACAATGTTGACTCATTTTTCTGTAATAAGTATAAAGAATTAATATACTTGAATATAAACCTATTTGTTTTTTTCAGTCTCTTGGAGTGCTTTCTGCTCTCATTCATACAATTGCAAYTAGAGAGTAACTTTGGCGGAGGGAGAGCAATAGATAAGAATCTGCCAATATGTATGTTTGACTTGAATACTCTTCCTAATACGTTTAAATAAATGAATCCTTCATGCATGTCAGCTATAGCACTTCAGACAAATGAAACGCTAAAGTCTGCAAAATGGAAGCTTTCAAAATGGCATCTTCAATTTGCTATAAATTATTTTTTAGCATTACTTAATTTTCCCAGGCAAAAAAAAAATAATTTTATAAATTTTGAGAAGTCTGTGAATTTTAGTAGTTTGTCAATCATCTTCTCTTTATTGTTTTTAAACTTGATATAATTTAATGTTAAATTTATTTCAAAATAAATAGAATGAAAACAGATAGTCGCTTTGAACTGGTGTGGATCTTTCAGCATGATATTTCAAAATCTTGTTTATCATTTAATTGAATTTTCATTATATTAAAAAAAGTTATAAATACCATGGAATTTCAGAGAATTCCAAAAAAATGCTGGAAAAAAGTGTAGAAATCCGTAAGAATTCTATGGTAGAAAGACAGGATCTTCTTGATGTTCACATGAGCTATGAATTGCTGAGACAGGGAAAGCTTTCTGGTGAAGTATCACAATGCTTTTGTCATTTATAGAATTCTCTAAGCACTCTCAGCTGGCCATAGTCAAAGACATTGTATTGGTCTTTTTGGATCTATATTGATCTGACTTTRTGTGGCAGTCTTTATGTCTTGCATAACGTATATATTGATTTATGTCAAATAGGGACCTGAGCTCATCTTTTTTTGATAAATACAGTCTTGAATATCCCTACTGTATATTTACAGTACACTATCTACCTGCTTTCCAAACATTCAGCTTTCAATTCCCTATCTTACCTTTATGCTTGTTGAATACAAATTCTTGATACGTTAGTTCCTTGGCAAAAAATAAGTAAATTAAAAACATGTTTTCTTAAGGCCTCTGCCAATTGTGTTTTCTGTGACCCTATGGATTAAAAGAATAGAGTATGGATACTAAGAAAGTCTGCATTCTAGTTTCACAGCTTTTCAATGGCAAAATGAAACTGCACAGATCCCCAGCTGCAATATGGAGATGCCTCATCTATGAAATGAAATGTGAGAATGTATGCACAAGCTGTGGATGAGTTAAGAGACATAATTTTAGCTGTAGCCTGTAGGTGTTTATGTTCATATTTGTAAATTGAGAGTAGATCTAACAGTCTTCCAAAGGAACAGCACAGCACAGCACAGCAAAGGAACCATCCCYGAATAATATTTTTAAAGAGCATTATTATATAACTTCAGCAAGGAGATGGAACAGTTTATTATAAATTTTACTCTGTATTTTCCTGTTTTATAGCATAAGTTCATTATATGTTTCATTCATCTTAACTAAAAATTTTGAACTGAATAAAGATTTAACGGTAATTTTTTCTATGTTACTTTACTGGTCAGATTGGTTAGGAGCTGCCAAATCCTGTAGCCTGACAGAGGCGAGGCTGCCACAGCTGCATGCCCCCAGGTCTCCATGCCAGTGAGACCGCGTTTGCTCCTGGTAGGCACGCTCAGGCTCACAGACGAGCACCACACATACATACACGCACACGGCCAGCCGTGGGGAACACACGCAAATGGAGAACACGCACAAACAGCGCCAGCGGCCTCGTCTTATTTGCACCTCTCCTAATCAGGATGAAGGCATGTTGGTGGGTGTTGGTGTATGCAGTAACTGGTCCCTGGATCTCCAGTCTTCCTGGCTGCTGGCATACGAGCCCCACATGTATGGTCTTACCAGTGACTGACCCTCACGTCCTACAGTCTCTCTGGCAGTCAGGTCTGGACCTCCTGGTCTCTCCACTAGCCAGCTCTCAGACCATCTGGTGCCTCCAGTATCCATCCCAGGCTTATACAGCTCCAATATCTGTCTCTCAAGCCTCTTACCCTACCTGCTAGCTAGTCCAGCTTGATGCTCATAGCAATCACACACCGATACAAGCACCCACACCCTGTGCGTGTGTTCTGGTCTCTCCAGTTGCAGCACCCAGACACTTGAGTCTTGTGACCTGTAGTCCCACTCTAGTTGCTGCTCCCTTTTATCCCCATATCCCTCTATTTGCCATAGTTGTTCCTCCCATTGACTCAGAGTGATGGGTGTCACCTCCAGGTGGTGGGCCTGAGGGCTCCTTGGGGACAGCCCTGGAGCAGCTGGGTCAGGGGCCTCCGCTTGCTGCAGTTTGGTGATTGGTGTCTCCCCACCACCATGTTTTCTCCCACTCCTCTCTGTGCCTGGAGAAGAGTCTTTAATCACAAACTCAGCACTCTGAGTCCTTTTTGTTGCACTGTTTAGCCCCAGGGCTTTTTTTAGCTGCACTCTTTACGTCATGCAGGACCTCACAGGCTGAAATAGTCTGCAAACTTTCTGCCAAAGAAGCAGCAAGACAGGCATGGAAAGAAAGCCTCTAAAAATCATTTCTTCTACTAGATTAAAAAAAAAAAAGGGTTTCTAGTTCGCCGGAAGGGAGGGTTTCCTATCATCTAACTTTCGTGGTGGTGTTCTGCTCCATTGCCTGTACTGGCATGTGAACTGGGGAATTTAATTAGTTTCTCATGGATATGCRTCTTTTATCACTTGACATAGTTGGGGAGGCAACTGGCTGCCAGGTGGCATACCCTGGGACATCTCTAGTGAKAGTGGAAGCTTATGTAGGGGAATCTGAATTGAATGCCATCATAGTCAAGGAAATCTGGAAGGTGGTTCAGCTGACCAGTCATAAATGGTAGCTACATCTAAACCTGTTGATTCAGATTACCTTCACAGTCAGTGGAGAGGAAGAAACAGTAGAAGGTAATTTCAAAAAAATTTCTAAAAAAGAGATTGAAGAAGTATCCACTGATGATACTGTTTGATAAAGATGACTAGGCTCAGCGCAGATGGCTGAATGTTAGATGTAAAAGTTATATGATAAATCTCACTCATGGAGATGGTTTCATTTAGAAAGCAATGAAGTAAAATATGATTTCTGTTTGTTGTTGTTATTTTGTGTGTCTTCTCGGTTAGTACACACTGGACTACTAGCCTATAAATGTAGTCTGAAATATTTATTAGTATGGTATTTCTGAGTTGTAGATCTATTCCACATAGTCAGAAGCTTTCTCGCTACCTAAACGCAATCCCTCACAGAATTCTGGGGCATCCTCTTTAATATTAATTGATAATGGAATTATATCTTTAAGCATTTTAAGCCAGGTTTGGAGGTTATAACAAGAAGATAGACAAGAGTTCTTCCRTTCCTTACAAAGATTTGATATTAAGGATTATTTTAATATTTTAATATGATTTTTAAATAATAAATAATTATAAATAAATAAAAATATCAATATTATAATTAATAATTAACTTATACAATTAATATATTTAAATAAGGATTCATATATAATTATCATGACAACATAGTGATAACTTTAATAGACTAAAATATTGAATATTTAATGTAATATTTTAAAACACACATATAGTTTTTATATATATTATTTTTTATTTATGTGAACAATTAATACATTTATTGTAGTAAATATATATAGTTGAGCACATTTAATATATGTTTTTTAATTTAGTCATAATTAAGAACAAAGGTGTCCTATCTTATTTATATTTTATTTCCAGAAGGTTATAAATTACTTAAAAGCACCTGTATTAGTTCCTSATGTAGTCCAATTCTGAAGGCCTTTAAAAGCACTATAATCTCTTAATTGACTCAATGGAAAACTTAGGCATCTGAATTAAGTGGACTAAATGTAACTACTGTTATTATTCTCACATATTATGCAGAGATATTTAAGGAAAAGTTTATCTTATTTTTCAGTAAAGCCTAAAGATTTTCTATCAGATATATTATTTAGAATTTTYGTTTATAAATGTTCGAAGTCCTAAAACAGGTAAGGGTATTTTTGCTATTCTTGCCTCGTAAAACAAGTTGTACTCACTGACTTTAATACTACACTTATAAGATTAATTGCATGAATTTTATGAATTGCATGAATATGAGGAACGGCTGCGAGAGCTGGGCCTGTTTAGGCTGGAGAAGAGAAGACTGAGGRGGGATCTTATCAATGTGTACAAGTACCTGAAGGGAGGGTGTCAAGGGGACGGGCACAAACTCTTTTCAGTTGCCCCATGTGACAGGACAAGAGGCAATGGGCAGAAATGGAAGCACAGGAAGTTCTGCCTGAGTGTGAGGGGGAATTTCTTCTCTGTGAGAGTGACGGAGCCCTGGCCCAGGTTGCCCAGAGAGGTTGTGGAGTCTCCTTCTGTGGAGATCTTCAAGGCCCACCTGGATGCAACCCTGKCTAACATGCTCTAGGTGACCCTGCTGAGGAGGGAGGTTGGACTAGATGATCTCCAGAGGTCCCTTCCAACCTTACTGATTCTGTGATTCTATGATTCTGTAATTTTGATTACTATCAACTATAAATTTTTCTTTCTTCTTGTCATAGTTATTAAGAATAACAACCAGTGTAGAAACAACAACAAAGTATTTTTTACTTGCCTATTTATGSTTGAGTTTGTCATGTACTTGGATTTTGTGTCATGTTACCTTATTATTATCCTCCCTTTCATAGTCAGTTTAACTTTCCTGGTTCAGGATTGCATTAATGAAACAATGTCACAATATGTCTCACATATGGCACCATACTGCACAGTTCAATACTCTAATCACAGAGGTAGGAATGGGACTGTAGTACTTTTTTTATATTAAAAAATCCATTATTGTTGTACAAAAGAGCAAAGAGTTCTCAAGAATATTCAGGGTATACAGACAATATGAGACTGATATCTTTAATTATATGATCTCATAGTATTTTTTCTCATATATTGATATACTGTATCTTCTTTTGTACAGAACAACTATTTGCCTGTCAAACACGTTGATCAAAATACACTTCTGTGGATCTTCAGTGTATTTAATAAATTTATTTCTCCACAGCATTCATTAAAAAAAGATTTCTGAACATAGAACTGGTGATCTGTACGTAGCAGATTTATCATACTTACAGACTTAGTCTTAAATTAGCTATTTGTGTATGTCGGTTTCATTCCAYTCTAAAATAATCACTGCTGATTCATAGAACTACATATATAATCTAATACTAAATCAACAATAATTCATCTAACTATCTACATAAATGAAACTACTGAAAAATTTCATAATTTACTGATGACTRTGTAGCTTCCAGAACAAGGAATGCTAAGGTTAAAAATCCTGAGGTTATTGCAAAAACAAATCTTGAGGTTTTTAAATACACAGAAGTCTTTGCTTATTCTTAAATTCCTGGCATTCTAAAGACAACTTTATTTTGGAATTGAATCACTTTTCATTTCTGGAGGTTAGTCATGAGGATGAAATTAGAGAAAATTGTGAGTGAAAGATTTTACTCACTTAACTGATGTAGGAATTTTTTGATCTGATCTGGAGATCCAATTTCATATGCTCTACAAATTGTCAAGAGAATAAAGAAGGCTAATTACAATCATAGCATTGAAATTGTGATGGTAAAAGYAAGACACTGAAAATAAAGTGCAATTCAGTCATAAACGATCATTCCTTAGAWGCCAGCATAAAACTTCTGTCTTCCCCAATAAGTTTTCTCTGCATAGAATAATAGACTATTATCCCGAATGATTAAAATGTGAAATTTCTTTCTTTAATACATAGGATAAAAGACATGGAAGATTAGATAGGACTGATAAATCATTTTATCTGCTTAGTAAGAATTTTATGTATATTTGCATGCCTAAAATTATGAATCCATCGAAAGACTGTGAAGAAAACTTCATCTTMAGTTCTTGTGGAAATCTGCTACCAGAAAAATTCAAGGATAGTTCTGAGAAAGGTCAAGTTTGATAAGACAAGCTTTTAGATCTAGATACTTCATATTGCTGTAATTCACCACATCAACTCCAAAAAATGTTATAGACAAAGCTATTTCAAAGATCCATTACTCTTCTGAACTGCTTGCATAACTCCCCCTAAAAAATTGCTGAGACCACTGCTCTATTCTTCTATGGGAGATGTGTGAGATGTAGGCAATCACTTAAGCACTGTATTTCCACTTTCCTATAATGTTTACTAATAAGCATAAAAAGGGCATTTTAAAGGATTAAATCATTATTGAAACTGAGATCCTGTAGCCCAGGAAATACTGCATTGCCATGGCTAATGAGAGGCTACAGATTTCTGCCACCAGTGAAGCCTCAGGAGGTGTGTAGGCTTGTCTTAGRTTGTTTTAGCTGCCACGACAATTGCTTAATGGTTGGTTGATTATTCACTACCTTGGCTTTCTAGCTTAGCTTTGGGAATACTATGCATCGTAATGGTTTAACAAACCTATGTGCACACTGAAAGAACAATAACAACCCTTTATGTTAATGAAAGTTAGGTAGGCTATAGTTTAAATTTAACTAATAGCTAATGGGGAATTATATAGGCAAACTTTAGCTRGGGACCAGTGAAGCTTAAAGAGCAAGTAAGCAGACTGTATTAGTATATGTATAAAAATAACAGTATGTATGCCCAAGACAGAGGTGACATAAATCCCCCTCCATCAAAATCATATTCCTCCCAGTGAAGAACTCAGGACACAGAACTCRTCATAACCCTTCTAACCCATAACTATTACAGTGTTAGCCTTATTATTGATGTGAGTTTTTCTTTACCGATTGTATAATTTGGACTTAAGCATTAGTATTGTTGTAATTGGACTAAAAATAACTGTATAATAATAATTGGAACTTGATAAGTTGTTTGTTGATTGTTAAAACATTAATTAGGCTAACAGTAAGTTCTTGGATATATCTATAAGGCATGTTTCTTTTTTCCAGTAAAAGAATTTTGAATGCAACATGATATATGGGAAATGTAAATCCTATGTCAATGCTAAACATAGTTTGACATACAGAATTATCTTTGCCCAACAAGTCTGGTCTTTCCATCCAAACTTTGTTGGGATTTGTTGTTCTGTTGATCCACAGTATTATAAGGAATTCAGATTTTCTTTTATTTATCAGTAAGTGCTCAGTCAAAAATATTTTTGCCTAAAGACATAGTAACGATGATAAAAGATCCCATATCCCTACAGCATATTTTGTGTACAGGTGGTTTGCTCTTTTATCCTCTCTCTTTATACTACTATTCCAGATAATTTATCTTTACAATACTAATTGAAGCTTTGTACTGGTGTATATGGTCAAAATTTGTTATACAAAGTTAAATCAATTTCATACTGTATATTCCTGAGATTCCATCATAACTTTATTTAGTAGTTTTATCTAGTAGCTTTATCTAGTAGTACCTAGTAATTTTCCTTACTGTCTTATATAAACTAGTGCTTTTATTTCATTTCCAAGTTTAATGTACAGACTACTCTAGTTAGGAAGAGTTACTTCAATTATTTAAATACATTTATGACTGGGCCTGTGATTCCATTGGATCTGTATGTTATATGTTGCAATGGTTTCATTTTGGTCCAAATTTGGAATGTTTTCCATAACAGTATAGGGTCATAGAAGGAGAAGGATAAAATTATAATCTTAGTATTCTGAAAGAAATCATAGAACCCCTCCAGGCTGTTTACTTGCCTTTTYCCCCAACTTTTGTCAAGAACATTATTCAGGTTTGGAGTCCTTTGTGAACTTTCAAAGCTTACTGATCCTCTTCTTGTTTGCACTCTCCAAGGGTGATATATGCTTACTATGCAACTGATGATGTGGCAAAGATATTTTTAATTAGCAAGGTTCTTTGATTCTGTTAGTCTTACAATTTCCAGGCAGAATTGTGTTTGCTTGTCTCTGGAGACTCAATTCAGTGTTAAATTAATGAAGACTAAAGATTGCTACTGATGAAAATAATGATTGCTTATTTAAGAAAATATTAAGGTAAGCAATCATTAATTTGTATAGTATTTTTCCATAATTCATTGCATTTATTTATGTTTTTAGTAGATGTTTTTAGCAGTCAGAGGATTGACCTTCTATTTATTTTTAAAATCAATATATCAGTTCTCAGAAGTGGAACTAGAGCATTTGTATCATTTGTTAAAGTAGTCTGTAGTTTCAAACTCCCAGAAAAGAATAATCTATTTACATTACATTTCTGTGAAAGAAATGTTCATTTTATATGTTGATATGTTGTCCTAACTGGGCTCTTTGGGCTCTTTTTTCTTTTCTTCCCCCATACTGAAAGTCAGATTGTTAGTTATAATGTTGTAGCAGTCTTAAAACATAACTATTCACCTTAATATGAAAGGTTCCTTTTACTTGTAAGAGTTAGCAAACAAAGAGGATACTACTTCTACTGGAACACTACTTATAGTAGTAGTAGAGGACACTACTTCTACTGTTGCTCATAGCTTCCTAGATTTCTACTTACGTTGTTCAGATCTCTATTTTCAGTAAGGAAACTGAAATATTTCCATTACATGATTCTTAAAGCAGAAGCAGAGAAAATAATGTAACTGTAGATGGTGAAGAAAAACAAAACTGGAATCCCAGAGAAAAATTGAAAAGACAACATAAACTCTTTAGTTAAAGCTATGTGATGCAGCTGGAGTTACAAACTGATAAAGTTTGGTGACAGCTGGATAAGAGAGGCATGTATGAGTAACATTCTGATTTTCGATCTCTGTTCAGTAAAGAACACATGAGCTGGTATGTTGGATTAAAGACATTGAGTATAAAGAAAAACAATTAAGTTATATAGTAGGAGTGTTTTGAAGAGAAATGAGAAAAAGAGAAGGATAAAATTCCAGTACTTAGAAGAAAAAAAGAAAAAAATAAACAGGATAAAGCAAAATGAGAAATAATAATTCAAAAAAATAAGCCTGAAGATCTTGGAAAGAAAGAATGGCGTGAAGATGGCATACAAACTGTTAGAAGAAGAAATTAAACTGGATTTTGTTAGGTGATAATTTTTGATAAAATTCACTTGCATTAATTGAAAAGCTCAGTAACTCAGATTAGCTTAGATTTACAACCTTTTCTGTAATACACATGTAAAGCAGATATACATATGTATATTTACAGAAAGAAAAAGAAGTGTACTAGGAGAAAGATATCTATGCTTTAATTATTAACCAGGCCTTTGTTAGCAGTTTTTAAATCCCTCACAATCTTTTTAAAGACATTCTTTGTAACCATCACCCTGACAAGACATAAAATTGTTGTTTTCATTGTTACCATTTCACAAATGGGAAGAATAACATCAACTTCTCTAAAGCTTTCGGGGAGTAAGGGCCTAAAGAGATTGAAGGAGCTAGGGTGGAATAACTTGTGCAGGATCACATAGGAGTTAAAAGTTTATATACAGACTGGAATTTAAGATTTCTTAGTTTTGTATTACAGCTCTGATTACTGCATCAGCAATGCTCTGTAGGATATGATCTGATGAAATRTATCTGACAATGTGTCGACTAATTTACTTAAAATATAAACTTATGCTATTTCACCAGTCCTAGTTGCAAATGATCCACAGATAACATCAGAGAACTGCTATTCAACAAGYGAGCAATTAGCACAATAAAAAAGTCTAAAAGTTTTCCAGATGAAGTTGTGACTTGACTAAAGTCATTCTTAAAACTTCTTTGAATTTCTGCAGAATCAAGGTATCATCTGTGTATTTTTAAATAACTTGAAGTTTGACTCTTATGTGCTTTATTTAGTTATAGTATTTTCTTCAGTGTAGTATAAACATATTGTGGTTAGCCTAACATATCTAGTATGATAAGTTTTTCTCAATCACTATAGTTACAAATTTTACTATTTGGAGATTTAAGTTCAGGAACTGCAAATGTGAAAGACAGAYGACTATGTATCAGAGTTGAAAATGATAGTAAATTGCAAATGAAAAATCTACTCTTTCCAAAGGGGACTGATGCTGAAAATTATCCTGTAATATGTATGTGAGCACCAAAGGAAGTTATTATAAGTATTYTTATAATCAAGTTCTGATTTTTATTCCAGAGTTGCATTCTCCCTCTCCTCCCATCCATTCATTTTTCCTTTTTTCAGCTTGATTTAGTTTTCTGAGAACCAGTTTTGTTATATCTTGTTCCTACGACTATTTTATTTTGATTCACTAATAAAAATAATTTAGGCCAATCTTTTCTACCCTATAGTCCTTATTCTGAGCTTCAAGAGATAAAAGTCTTTCAAATAATAATTAAAGGCTGTGCTATAAACCTTTCCCTCACGCTGGAAGGAGTGGCTGCTCAGTGAAGTGAATAGTGTAATTATATAAATCACTGCTCACAAATGTCAAACAGTGATTTGCAACCTGCTTTTCCTGTATATGCAGTAGGGAAGATATATTAAAATGTTAATGTTTTCATTTTTATTTGATTTACACTTTTTTTTTTGAATTATTAGTTTTGTTTTGCTTTTCCAAAACTTCCAAACTCGGTTTCTAAATCTCGAGGAACGCCTTCTATATTTCTTGCTRTTTGCTTTAAAGATGGAAAATTTTGGTTATTAACACACTTATTTGGCCTTTGATCAGATATTTAATCTTTTTACACAATGAATATTCTCATTATTCTCATTGGAATGAATATTTTTTTCTAGGGTTTCAGTCTTTACGAATAACAGACATAACTAGCTTGTTCTTTATGATCCTAGTAAAGGAGATAATAGCCCCATACCTTGCTGCATCTACCCATGAATAAGACCAAAGGGTCTTATTCTCTTCTGTGCAAGGGTTGTCCCAGTGTGTTCGGGTGCTGGAGACTGGCAGCTCTCCGAGACCGAGGCTGGGGCCTGGCAGAGCCCCTTCTGAAAGCAGCTTCCAGAGGAAGGAGATGGGGTCAGCACTGGTTGCGGCCGCCCCATAGCATTGCCTGGGAGCCCCTTGGGAAGGGGCCAGTGGCATGGGCTCTGTGCTAGCCCGGAGTCCTGACAGCTGGAACCTCAGAGCAGGGAGGGTCCACTCCCAGCCCCAGCACTCAGTGTAGCAGAACACCTTATTTATCTGTAAGTAGCAYTGACAAATATGTTAAAAATACTTTAGATCTGCTGCTAAAATAGTTTTGATCATCTCATAGTATCCTGCTTTACAAATTATTGGAGCTTGTCTTTTGGGTCAGAAGTAGAAATCAGCACAGAATGTGATAAGCTTAAATTAAATACAAGTCCATTTTTCAGTATGGATACTTGGAAGGCCTACTGTCTAGTTTGCCTATACACTGAATACACAGCTTTGAACTGTATCATACAACTTGATCTATAATGCTCCACAAACRTGATTCAAGAAAGCAAAAAAGCCCACTTCACTGCAATAAAAACATGACTTCTATTTTCAGCGTGGCTCAATTTTCCTATCAGATGTGGCTAGTACTGGGCAATCTATACAGTAAGCAAGGTACACAAGTTGGATGTTTTTGCAACAAAGAATACAYAGAGTTTGGGATAATCCTGCCCCTCTACTCAGCCCTGGGGAGGCCTCATCTCGAGTCCTGTGTCCAGTTCTGGGCTCCCCACTACAACAGAGAYATGGAGCTACTGGACAGAGTCCAGCGTAGGGCTACAAAGATGATCAGAGGGCTGGAGCACCTGCCCTATGAGGAACGGCTGCGAGAGCTGGGCCTCTTCAGCCTGGGGAAGAGAAGACTGAGGGGGGATCTTATCAATGTGTACAAGTACCTGAAGGGAGGGTGTCAAGGGGACAGGGACAAACTTTCCAGTCATCCCATGTGACAGGACAAGAGRCAATGGGMAGAAAYTGAAGCACAGGAAGTTCYTCCTGASCGTGAGGRGGAATTTCTTCCCTGTGAGAGTGACGGAGCCCTGGCAGAGGTTGCCCAGARAATTTGTGGAGTTTCCTTCTCTGGAGATCTTCAAGGCCTGTCTAACATGCTGTAGGTGACCCTGCTTGAGCAGGGGGTTGGACTAGATGATCTCCAGAGGTCCCTTCCAACCTCAACCATTCTGTGATTCTGTGATTCTGTGAGTAGGAAAAAAAGGTGGAAATCAAAATGGAACACATCATTGATTTTTAATTGCTATGTTCAACAACTGGAAAATTCTGAAAAATATTGGCCATTCCTTAATTAAACCAAGGGTTTGAAACACTGTCCAGTTGAAAAATGCCACTGAATCTCATCTGTGAATTTTCTGATTTTTTCACTACTCAGACTGCTTTCCTAATTAACTGTTATTTCAATCTTTGGTTGCAAATAAATTATTCCAATCACACTACATGTTTGTATTTACCTACCATCATAATAAAAATTCCAATATTTTTTGGAACATATTCTCCATCAAATGACAGACCAAAGGTCTAACTATCCTGTAGCAGTTCAACAGCTATGTCTTCTCTTTATGCCTTTATTAGTCAAAACATGAAGATTTAAATAAGGGCTATTTAAGTAATTATAACTCTGGCCTGTCATCCTTAGCTATTGTGCATTGCACATAGAAAGCTTCAGTTTATGTAACAAAACTGCATTTAGTAATAGATAAATCACCACATTGTTTATTATTGCTCTTTGGCATGAAGTGACCTTAATTTTACAAGCTACTATTTACAGAAATTCTCCCAGAAGGAATATTCAAACCTCCTAAAGTTACAAAGCTTTGTAAATATCCTTTGACACTCACTGCCTCATAATGACACATATTTAAATATTAGTCAACAATGCTGTTCAGAAAAAAAGAAAATACTATGGGAAATAAATGAAACAAGGAAAAGCTGTTCACATCCACGTGAACATATTAGAAATGCTTTCTGTATCTACTAGTATTCAACAATTGTCAGACTCGAGTAGTTGTATTCTTTGATCCAGTATTGTCTATATAAGCATCATAAAATGATGCTCAGAAGATCTGGGGAAGAACTCTCCATAAATAACAGATACTCCTGGTGATAGAAATTTCTTTAGGCTGTCTCAAAAAAAAAGGAGAATATGGATGTTGGGCCATTGGGAGAGCAAAATAAAGTAGAGAAATCACTGTAACCATTTAGACTTAACTAAATATTTGTCTTAATCTGAATAATATAATATATCTAGCTCTTATAAAACACTTTCTATAAGTTGTTTCCCAAGGTAAATAACTGCTACTCTAGTTTACCAGTGGAAAAAAATGAGGCCTTGAGTCACTCCTCCAGATTTGTCCATTTAAAAGCAAGTGCAAATATCAGTCTGTTTTTACTGTCCTGTCTACTCAGAGGGTTGTTCGCCCACTTTCCTTCGATACCAGACTGAGCTCAGACAAAATTACTCCTCATTTGTGCCAATCTCTGTCCATTACCTATAGGATGAATGAGAATGATAAACTTAGCCTAGATGCCTCACTGTTAGATAAATTTGTTAAGATGAATTTCACAAAATCCTACAGAAAACTACCAGCAGATGTGGGGATCTTATTGGTCCTCTAGGCTATTTCCATGATCTCATAGAACTATTTCAATTAAAAATATTTCAACCTTTTCAAAATGAAGTGAAATGATCTAACTTTTTACTTTAAAAAGTTTGTTTTTAATGAGCAGTTTTTTAAAAGATAAAAACTAGAATGAGTCCTTGGTTCTCTTTTTCACTGCTACCTTTTTTTAATAAAACTTCAGCACTGTTTTGTTAATTGGATACCAAATTGTTCGCATGAGTATTTGCTTTTGAGATAGCACAGGAAAGCACTGGATTTCTCACTATAGGAACAATTATGAAACCTTATATCAGTGACATAGTTAAAACAGCTTCTCCTACTGTTATAACTAAGGCAGGGCTAGATAGTAAAATGTGAGGAAGTTTCTGCCCTCTCTTCACTTCTTCATTGATTCTCTCTGAAAATAACTTACAAATCTGTAGACAGAAAAAGGAAAGAGCATTGAAATGGATGCAATAGGTAAAGTAATCTTACAGTAGGCTATATTTATAAAAGTTTATTTAAAAAGCACTGCTTATTTAAGTATTCTTTTTGGCTTTGTGGGCTTCCACCAAACTCTATTGTCTGTTTGGTTCATGTACGAAAACTAATCAGAATAATAGAATTAAAACTTGACAGGAAGGTCAAGATTCTGCCAGATCATGTGGAGCCCATTTTTTTCTATTTCTATTTCTGAAGTATTATGTTAATATATAGTGTCTAAGTATTTACTCATGAGGACCTTACCATTTGCAAAAATTAAGGTTGGGTTGTAATACATAGACAAGGAACTGACCTCTCAAAATTACATGAAATTTTGAAATAAGCTCAAATTTCTATGCTTTCTTCTATTTGTACATTTCTCAGGTTCTGCTGAAAGTTCTTTTCATAATCCTGGGATGCCAAGTGGTAATTCCCCACCTAGACCTTTAGTTGGTATGTAGAGCCACTTTAGGATATTTTAGAAAGGCCAGAAAGTATCACACCAACCCAGGAACAATTAAGTATGTTATTTTTCCCAGTAAATACCCCTGAAAAATGCTTTAAAGATGATTTTCTCCTGTAATTGTTTGGCATATTAAATTTGTTTTCAATATCTCAAGAAAGAAAATATTTCTAATAATAAATGATAATCATATTTTAACACTTTGCCAGAAAGGAAGAACAATATCTATTTCATCATGTACACGTTATGCCAACCAATTCCTATGTTTTTTTTTTTAATTTCTTTATAAGTATATATACCTACAGTTGTATAGATATAAATATACCTGCAATAAAATTTTGAATAAATGACATTCTACAATGGTAAAAATATATAGTCGGAATTTCAACTCCAGAATCGATATGAGAGATGTTATGTATAGCTTCTTTAGAAAAAAGTTTACTGCAGTAAAGATGAATAATCAGATTTCCACCATTTTTCATCATTATTAGATTATATAAACTTTTAAAATGCTAGTTCTGACAAAATATGGGGAAAAAAACAGATATGATGTACAAAAATATGTTTCTTTATTAAGCTTTGTATGTCCCTCATTGTACATTGCTGAGTTAAGCAGATTAAAATGATCTAATTGTTTTCAGAAGATTTCTTTGATTAATGTTTATATGTTCAAAATTTACTGCCTATCATTATCAAATTATTTGATGAGCAAAAATTTGGAATACTAGCTTATATCTTAAAATAAATGACAAAATGAGACAGTTGCTGGTTTTTAGTTAATGCAGATTTTGCACTTGTTCAATAAGTTTTTTCTAATCAACTTTACTATTTGAGTTTTGTGAAATCTACTTTAATAATTCTGATGCAAGATAGTTCTTATTTAGGAGATACATAAATAGTGTTTTTGATTTCTTACTAATCTTCTTTAAGCTTTTGATCTTTAGAGAAGAAAAGAGACTAGTTAATGGCTATCATTGGCTATAAAGATATATTGGTGTTAAATTTGAAAATAGCCTAAATTCTTTGCCTGTAGGAAATGCTCATGGAGAAATTTACAAACATGCAATTTTTCACAGCATTCTCCTATTTTATTGCAGAGTTTGCATCAGAGGTATTTAGATAAATAACCTTAACAGATTGTTTCCAGTCAAATGTATACTAATCATCTGGTTTCACTGAGAATTATGAGACTGTTACCAAAACATTACAGTTACTCACAAACAAACAAGATCTGGTTGAAGATGTAACATCTGAGAGCAGCTTTAGTTGCAGTGACAACGAGACGGTGGAGTTTAAAATCCTGACAAAAGTTAGCAACCTCAGGAGAACATTTTTGTTTGCTCAGTGATTGCTTTGCAGGATCCGGTGGGAGATTACCCTAGTGTGAAGGAGCCGGTTGGTCTTCAAGGACAATGGTGTCAAAGCACAGGGATGGTCTATCCCAAAGTGCAGGGAGCTGAGCAGGTATTGCAAAAAGGCACACATGGATGAACAGGCTACTCCTGATTAAGCTCAGACCCCAAAAGAAAATACACAGAAGTGGAGAGAGCTACCTGGGAAGAATTGCCTGAGCCTGCAGGGGTGGAACTAGGAAAGTCAAACCTCATGGAGCTGAAGCTAGTGAATGATGTGAAGGGCAACAAAGCTTTCTGTGAGTATGCTGGTAGCAAAAGGAAGAGCAAGGAAAATGTGGCCCTGATGCTCAGTGAGGCAGGGAAACACATGACAAATGACATGGAAAAAGTTGAGGTGCTTTCTGTCTTTTATGCCTGTTTTTTCACTGGTTTATTGGTAAGGTGTGTTTTCAGATGCCTCCCAGATTCCTGAGTCTAGTGGCTGAGTATGAAGGAGGAACACATTACCACAGTAGATAAAGTGGGGAGGAGGAGGTTAGCCATTAAGACCCATCCAAAAGTGGTGAGGGAGCTTGCAAACATCATTACAAGCCTGCTTTCTATCATCACTGGAAGGTCATGTTCATTGGGGAAAGTTCTCAACGACTGGAAAAGAACAAATGTTTTGTCCATCTTCAGAAAGAGAAGACAAATGATCTGGAGAACTACTGACCTATCAGAGAACTACTGGCTTGTCAAGGTAACCTTACTCCCTGGAAAGTTTACACCCAAAAGCCATTTCAGGTGTATGAAGGAGAAAATGGTTGGGAACAGCCAGCATGAATTTACAAAGGGAAATCACTTCTGACAAATCTGGTTGCCTTCTATGATGAGCTGGCTGGCTGTGTAGATAAGAGGAGCAACAGATGCAGGTCTTGACTTTAGCAAATGTATTTGACACTCTCACCTATAGTATCCTTTATAGGGACTAAATAAGTGAATGAGAAGATGGGTGGAAAATTGGCTGGGCTGTCAGGCTTAAATGGTGGTGATTGATGGTACAAGGACCAGTATTTTTTATCATCTTTACTAATGACCTGTATGATAGGACAGAGTGCACTCTCAGAAAGTTTGACAACACCAGTTGGCAGGAGAGGGAGGACAGTTAATACTGGAGGTCAGGGCTGTTATCCAGAGGGACCTGGACAGGCTGGAAAAGTGGGCTGACAGGAATCTCATGAAGTTCAACACTGGCAAACACCAAAGTCATTCATGTGAAGTGGAATAACTCCATGCAACAGGACAGTAGCTAGAAAGCATCATGGCAGAAATGTCATGTCAAATGGCAGTTGTCCCTGGTGGACAACAAGCTGGACATGAGCCAGCAGTGTGCCCTGACAGCAAAAAGGGCCAACGGCATACTGGGCTATATGAGCAAGAGAGTCACCAGTAGGTTAAGGTAAATGATCCTTCCTCTCTATTCAGTATCTGTGAGACCACATCAGCCGTGGCTGCATCCAGTTCTGTACTCCCCAGTACAAGAAAGGCTTGACAAACTAGTCCAGTGGAGAACTACCAAGATGGCTGGAGAGCTGGAGCCCACGACATACAAGGAGAGGCTGAAGGAACTGGGTTTGTTCAACACAGAAAAGAGAAGTCCAAGGGGAGATCTTGCTGCTGTCTACAGTTATCTAATGGGAGGATACAGAGAAGATGGGCCAGACTCTTCTCAAAGGTGCACAGTGGTAGGATAAGAGGCAAAGAACACAAGCAGATAATTCCAGTGAGACATCAGGGAAACCTTCTTCACTGTGAGAATGGTCAAACACTGAAACGGGTTGCCCAGAGAAATTGTGATGTCTCTATCTTTGGAGATATTCAAAATTCAGCTGGATATGGCTCCGGGAAACCTAGTCTAATTGTACTAACTTTGAGCAAGGGTTTGGACTAGATGACCTCCAGAGATATCTCCCAGTTTGAATTATTCTATGATTCTAAAATTTTCAGAATTTTAATATTTTTTATTTTTAATCTCAATTAAAAGAAATATTTTGACAACCCAGATTCTGTTTAGTCACAGTACTGGCCACACTAACATGTTCTGGAGTTTTTAGAATAAGGAGAATTTACTTGAATGAGTACCATCAAACCTCATGAATGCAGCTACCTTTCAGAACTGAGATGATTTTTATTCAATGCACAGGCAGAACTAAAACAGCAGTGATTGTTTAGACATCCTTCTAAACCCATATGTAGGCACATGAAAAAAATCCTATTTTCAACTTTAAAGGTAATTTTTAAACGTTGTGACCAATCCGCAGCCTCCACTGAGGTCATATTTATTAGGATTACGGTAAGAACTTACCCTGCTTACAGGTTAGATGTACCCTCGAAAATTTAACGGATCTGTCATTATTCACACATAACCCTTTTTTTTTTGGCCTGTGTTATATAGCAATATTTTGTAATTCATAGCAATAAACTACACTGCAAATCAGAGATACAATGATATCACATTCTGTCCTATAATTTGTAAGCTAAATACTACAGCCATTATATTGCAGATAGAAAATACATTAAACTGTCACTAAATACAGTTCTGTGCACGAAAATAATGTTTTAAGGACCAGTTAGAAATCATTATTATTAAAAAAACTATCAAGGATACCAAAATGTTGCAGCGATGTAATCAGTAAAAAAGCACAATGAAATGAAATGGGAACATCTATTATTTATTCATTTGATTTCCTAACAATAAACCAAAAAATCAAAGATTGCCAGTAACTGAATTCTGAAAATGCTTTATCATATCTAATTTCTTTAATTCATTTATAAAGTCATGAATATTTAAGTGAGAATCATTGCCCACATCTTTTATTAGGAGCAATATGTTCTAGAGATCCATATGCCAAAGAGATATTTTTTCATTCTTATTAGATATATATATTTGAAAAAAAAGACTTTAAAATATTTTCAGATTTCTGAAACAACAAACTTGTTATAAAATATGAGTTAAGGAAAACAGTTTTATTTTGTAGCCACTACTGTTGGACATTTCTAGTTTCTCCAAATTATGGGTAATTTTGCCACTACATATAAACACCACAGTTTAATGAAATGCTTAAGTCAAATAAACCAACAGAAAAAAAACAAAATCCACACTTATTTTAAATTGCATTAGAATTATTTGGTTAACTTTTTCTCTACTGCAGCTGATAAATAATTAAGTTGGTTATGACATATTTGCACCGTCTGTGTATTTATAGTCATTATCTTCACATAAGCTGACTGTGAGGAAAACATTTTCAGTTTCAGATTGATTTGATTTAAAAATACATAATGGATTGATTAAAGTGATCACATTATTTTTTTCCTTTCATTTACAATTATTTAAATCTGAAAATCAATATAAAAAAGACAAAAAGCAAGGACTGACAGCAAAAAAATGGACAGTGAGACTGAAGGAAAAAAGGGCAGTGAGTTACCAAATTCTTGCATGATCTTTAATTTGCAAATATTTACAAATGTAGAACAATTTTTAACAATATTCCTTGAAAGTTAGTTTTTTGAATTATTTAACAAGCTGCAGGATAAGTAGGAAAGATTTGAGGAAGAGTTCAGTAGAGTTTAAGAGTTAAAATTTTGTATTTTCCCTTCCAAATCTGCAAAACTATCACAGGTTTTTAAAACTATGAACCAGTTTATTTTGCATGTTTTTCATGAAAGAAACATATGCTTATTAAAAGCAAAAAAAATATGCTTATTTAAAGGAAAAAGTAGTATTTTACTGGTAGCCAGAATTACCAATTGTACCTTTCTTTTGGCAACTACTAGACCGCAAAAAGCCATGACGTTAGTCTTAAACTTAATTTGAACACACTCTGTTGAAATAAAACAGTAGAAGGAAAAGACTTCTTGCTACCATAGTAGAGACCAATAAATGAATAATTTAAAAGTTGCTAAAGGAAGAGGAAGGATGTCCTGACTTTTAATCTGTCCATTTAATAAAATATAATTCATAATCTCTTCAAAATAGTTACTACTGAAGGAACAAAGCATCCCAGTTCACAATATAATTCAATACTGTGGCAATGAATGGTCGCAGTAATGGCAATATGTGAAATAATGTGGAAGATAAAACCGAAAAGCTGCAGTTCTAAATCACATAGATCATAAGAAAAAATGAGCTCATGCAAATGTACCACAAAATCCTGAAAACAGTGTTAGCAGAACAGGCTGATACTGTATTCTCTTTAGCGCTTTGTCTTCAGAGTCACTCTTAGTCTCTTACTTTCCACAGCTAACCTGCTGCTTAATCTTCTCTTCATGGCTTTCTTTAGTTTTGTATATTTATATGGTTACAGATTGAGTTACAAATGGTAACTGTTCATTTGTTTTACCTTCTTTCTCACTTCTTGAAACTATTTTAATTCTACTGTCGGTGCTGAATGTAGGCTGTATCAGTCCAGAGGCACTACGCAGGCAACCAAACTAGTTCACAAGATAATAGAGACTAATTTCTCTATGATAAAATTATTTCACTTATTTCTCAAGACATCTAATGAGACATGCTCATTTCTTTCATGTGCTATTGTTTATGKAACTTAATTAAGTAAAAGGAAAATTTAAAGTGGTATTTTTTAAAGAATTCAGATGAACGTCATATGCACCAGGCAAGTTCAAGGGTGCGCATGCTGAGGAATGAAATCACAGAAATAATTGATAACTGAGTTAAGATCTGATTTTCAGTCCTTTTGGAGCCCAGTGGAACAGACACTCGGTATCTCGAGAGCTGCTCCTGATTTGCTAATGGGCAACGGCACACAGAGAGAAGTGTATACACGCACTGTGCAAAAGAGTTTGCTTCAGTACAACTGAGAACACTCTGATCGTACAATATACTGCATTTAAGTTGGACACACCTACAGAGCTTTGGATGTGGTAGGCTTTACGGTCCCATAACTGAAGGATTTGGAGACTGAAACTGATTAGGTATATTATTCTCATTTTGATTCCTCATAGATTTTTCACTTATACGTGTTTTCACATCTGTAACTACCTCATGCCGGTTTCTTATCATTTACATAGAAATTGAAGCTGAACAGCATATAACTAGAAGCCTTGTGAGATATTCCTTATTTCTATCACAGCTGTTTAATGACTTGTATTATTCTCATATTTTACATAGATGATGCAGTTCTGCTTTCTTTATCTCCACTAGGCCTGCAGCAATCTATGGATTTTTTTTATTATTATTATTTATTTTTATATAAGCTTGTAGCTTAGATTCACTGAGAATTATAAGACCAAAGTTATTATCTTTAACTGGTCTAGAATTACTCATGTGTGTGCCTTACTTAGAAATAGAATACAAGTGACTATGGGGGAAAAAGATACATTAACAGGAATAAGCAGATATTTCTTTCATTTTTGGTACAGAATATACGCCTTCCATTTATATTGTGGATAACTGTTCAGAATTTTCTCATCTCTGTTATTTCTAAAGTTTGCTTTTGCAGGTCCTACAGGTATATTGAAAAGGGTGACAATTTTTCRAATTTTGACTTTCTCCTCTGCAGCCATTTTTAATACTATTTACTCCAACCTTATGTTTATTGTTTTTAAATACTCTTTAGACAACCAACATGGAGTAGTGAAAATCTGAAAGAAAAGAGAGGCAAATTATTCTTTGTATTGTGCAGTCTTAACTAAACTTGGTACTACTCCAAGGGATAAAGTATAGTTATTAAAATAAAATATTACCAAATGAATTTATGRAGCGAGTATGTTTAAAGCACTTTGTTCAAAATGGGTTTTCATTACTAGTTTCTGAATCTTTTCTTGTTTCAATTATATTCTGCAATTCTACATGTTTCATTGTTATTTTTCATTCTTATATTGAAAAACCCTCCTCCTGTGTTTGTACAAAAGGTATTTCAGTGCTGTGCAAAAGGAAAGACTAAAAAAGCTTATCATCAGCTGCAATGTGCTATTTCTCAGCAGCTTACCATATACTATTCCAACAAATCAAAAATATACATGACTTTTCCACCAAGAGATAATTATTAATCATTCTAGACTTTCATATGAAACCATAAGGAGAAATTTCTGAATAGCTGAAGACCCTTCTCATTGAGAATTTTCTTCTTCCTGCTTACAAAACTGCCCTCTGAAGAGCTCGGAAAATGTCTGTATTAAATTCTAATGAACATTATCTGTGACTTTTTTTGCTCAGTTTTGTATTTCTGCCCGCTTCAAAGCATAAAGCCAAGTCAAAGGAAGCTTATCTGTATTTAAAACAAGAAAAACAAAAAGTACCATCAAAGAAAAAGACAAGAAGGGCGAAGCAATGGCCTATGTAGCTTCCGGCTGTGAACAGAGTCTTTCTAGCTCCCACCCTTCTAAGGGCACTGTTCTGCAAATGCCGAGGTGGGAGATCAACATGGATCAGCCTGCTGAAAGGCTGGGGCACTCGAGAAAGACTGCGAACACTGCGAATCAGGCAAGCCGTTCTCTCAGGGAAAAAAAAAAAAAAAAAAAAAAAAAAMCRCTAGGACATAAATAAGTTATGCATAGAGAAACTAAGCTTAACRAAAGAAATAATTTTATAGGAATTTGTTAATTTAAAAATTTTAAACCCTGCTTTTGGTGGAACACTAGTGTTTTAAGTAATTAATTGGAGGTGGCAGGGAAAGAGGAGTGGGAGAAGGCTGAAAGAAGAAAAGATTAAAGGAAGAGAAAAAAGGAAAAAAATAGAGAAGTTATTGAATTACYTTTTACTGTAGTGTCACCTAAAGGAAGAAACCCTCTTTGAGACTAATCTCAATTCATCCTGATGAAATATTTAAATTAACACTAACAAGGTGAAAGTTAGGACTATAATCGAAATTATAAGAAAATGGAGATTAGGAATTTATCATTATGACATATTTGAGAAATACAAGTGAAAGAATTTGACTTTCACAGATGTTACATTCCAAGTCATGGTGGACTGCAGATTAGTACCCCAAAAACAGAGGTAAAATTATGGTAGCAGAGTTTGATAAACATATGTAATGTTCTGTAAATCTTGTAGGATATTTTCTAGTTTGCGACAAATGTTCTCACCACAGGACTTGCAACTACAGATGCAAGTGCAGAAATCTTTTCAGAAATTGAGCCTGAGGATTAAGTCATTAAAAGTTAAAGTAAAATCCATTTTATAGCAGATATAAAGTAAAGACTTATAAAGACTTATAATTTTTTTGTCATGTCATCCAAAGACCGCACTCCTTTCTTCACTTCATTTTTCTGGTCTGCTGTTTCCCAGATTCCTGTTAATGAGAGTAAGTGCTACTTTTTGGAGTTAGGGGAGACAGCTTCATAAGAAATTGTTGGATCTTGAATGACTTGTCTGCTTCGCTCTGAGGCCAAAACCACAAAACTCGTTTTTCTTAAAAGGCCTAATGCACTAACTGTTTTGATTCATGTTTACTTCACTTGACTATGTCACTGGCTGTTTCCCAGCTTCAGCTGATGACACCTTATCTCCAAAAATGAACTAAATCTGTTTCTGGAGATATGAAGCAGATGAAGAATTTACTAGAGCAGATGGAGCCAGGATAGAGGAATTCTTGGAATTCAGTTTATCTCTCTGTATCAGCTAAACAAATCTGCTCCAAATCTTTATGGCTCATGGTACCCAAAGCAGGAATGGAGAGAACTACAGAACTTGCTGGTATTCATATCTTTCTCTCTGCGACTGTGCCAGAAAATTGTAGCAATTGCAGACACCTGCTTTCCTCTCTAAATACTGACCTGAGGTAATTATAAATCTGATAGATGGGTGTAAATATTCCCATARCACCACAGATAGCACTGATTCAGCCAACTAAACTTGCTTGATTATGGAGTACCCCAAAATTTTAAGACAGGTATTTTGAAGAAGCTCTAAAAGTCCAGGTGAAGCTCCAAACAACATAAATGAGCAACAGCTGAACTTGCATTTAAATCAGAGTTTAAACTCATATGTAGTGTAAATATAGGTTAGGGTAAGAAGGAAGATCAGCATTCATTCCTGCTCTACTTTTCACAGGCTCATGACAGAGCTGTAGGCCATGAAATTTAAGTTTTGCCCTGCTCAGTGGGAGGCTAGAGAGGGCCTGGGGCTGGGGCTGCTGTCACCCTGGGCACGGAGGAGCCGGGGAGGAGAGAGGTAAAGAGAAACCCTGGCAGAACTGAGGTGGAAGGAGAAGGGTTTTCTACTGTTATGATCAAATTCTTCTGGGTGAAGACCTGGGRATGCCGGCAACTCAGTAGGACATCCCAGGGACCTTAGGGACCTGGGGAACCTTAGGGAAAAAYGATACTCTTGACTGTAAGAAGTAGAAGAAATTTGGAAAGGTGAGCATCAAGTGAAGTCTTTATACTACTGTAGATAATATAAAAATGGTTATATTTTGATTAGACTGTTAAAAWTTTAATTAGGGTAAATCTTATTGTTAATCTATGTAAGTAGTCTGTTTCCTTTTGTCTATAACTATATTTTGACCATAACAAAGACGAAATGTCGGTGAAATTTAGCTACCATTATTGTTGGAGCAATGATATTCCTAATGTACCTTTCCCCTCCAGGGAAAAAAAAAAACTAAGCCAAACATCAGTGACAAAAATTCATGTGACTTTCGATTTGGGACTAAGATCAAATTTTCCTCAAGATCAAATTAGCAGTGACTATTTTTTGTGGTTTAGTTTTGTATTTTTTTTTTTTTTTTGTAGAATAATGCATTGTATGCTTCTCAAATTGTCTTTGAATTTGCTTAGCTGTTTCAAATCTGTTGCAGAGAACTTAGCCACACTCTTGATCCCTTTTTTTGTCAGCTCTTCTAGTTATTGCACAGTGTTCCTAAATCCATCAGTGACYGCAGTCTAGAGCACAGTAAGCCCATCTGCTCCCACATTCTTAGTGTTTTAAGCAGATCCCTGATCGCAGTTTCAGTTGAAGCCCTTAGCTTACCTCTCCTACAAACACAACTGTTAATAGTAATCAGCACAGGACCACCTGCTTGGCTGCCACCATCCACACGCACAGAAAAGCGATCAATCTTGGATGAACCTTTAACACGTCTACATTATCTGATTGTGAAACCAAGTGGAATTCCCTCTTCAAAATGATATTCTTGTGTGAATATTTGAAAGGCAAATTCCTT
>NW_028186590.1:228756-253305 GCF_003343005.1 Rhea americana | reverse complement strand
AGGATGAAACCAGCAACATAGAATCATAACGTTGGAAGGGACTTCTGGAGATCATCTAGTCCAACCCCTAGCATAGCCCATACAGGGATTGAACCCGCGACCTTGGCATTAGCAGCATCATGCTCTAACCAGCTGAGCTGTGAAGATCATATCCCTACAGTTAAAGGACTCCATATGCTGACAACTCCAACACTCCACTAGTGACACCAGGATGAGAGACCACCCACCGTAGGACCCACAGGAATAGGGGAAGGATAAGCATAATATCAGGAAAGGGATAGAAGCATTTGGATAACAGTCTTAACCATATTATTATTATTATTATGATTCATATTTCTTTCTGCATAGATATAGTCTTTCTTTCTATAATAATTACATCTGGATTAATAAGGGTTCTTGGTTTAGACAGTTAGAATTTTCATTATACTAACAGTAAATTGTTGTAAATTCTTCTTCAATAAATCCTACTGGTCTTTTTGCTGCTGATATACCTATAGAAGCCCTTCTTGTTGCTCTTCACTTCTCTCACTTAATTCAGCTCCAGATGGACTTTAAGTTTCCTTATCCTATCTCTACATGTTTAGATAATGTCTTGATATTCCTCCTGGGTCACTTGTCCCTGCTTCCACATGCTCTATGCTCACTTTTTATATTTGAGTTTTGTCAGGAGGTGCTTGCTCAGCCATGCGTGCTTCCTGTCACTTTTGCTTGGTTTCTTACTCTTTGTGATGGACCATTCTTGAGCTTGGAGGAGGTGATCCATGAAAATCAATAAGCTTTCCTAGACCTTTATTCTCTCCAGAGACCATACTGCATGGGATCTTTCCAAGCAGTTTCTCTGAACAGGCCAAAGTCTGCTCCTGTTGAAGTCCAGGGTTGTGATTCTGGTCTTTACCCTGCCCTCTCCTCGCAGGATCCTGAACTCCATCATCTCACAGTCACTGCAGCTAAAGCTGCCCCTGACCCTCATGTCCTCAACCTGTTCTTCCTTGTTTGTAAGTATGAGGTCCAGCAGTGTCTCCTCTTACTGGCTCCTCAGTCTCCTGTATTAGGAAGTTGTCGTCAATGCACTCCAGAAACCTTCTCAGATTTATCATCTGCTTCTTCCTGATCAGACAATCTGTAGAAGCCAGCCAGCCACCCACAACATCACCACGCTGGTCTGCTCTCTGTCCTGACCCCTAAGCTCTCACCTAGTCCCTCATCCAACCCCCAGGCAGAGCTCCAGGCATCTCCACTGCTCTCTCACATAGAGGGCATCTCCCCGTCCACAGCATCCAGACCTGTCATAGAATYGTAGAATCAGTAAGATTGGAAGGGACCTCTGGAGATCATCTAGTCCATCCTCCCCCGCTCAGCAGGGTCAMCTGGAGCATGTTAGTCCTTCCTAAGTGCCTATATCCGTCCATTGCAGTGCTCCAGATATTGAAAGCATATATAGGAACAACAAAAAAGAGGGCCATTTTATAGGAAAGGGGACATCTCAGATATACAGTATTACTGGTCTGAAGAAAGAAGTGTGTAGTCTTGATAAGAAGCAACTCCTTGCCTATATAAYCATCTATCTTTTTCTATCTTTTTGTCTTCAGTAATTCTCTCCCCGGGGGTTGGGGGGGGACACCTAAATGTAAAGAAAAAAGTGAGAATATCAGTATTATTGTCACCTTTAGAGAAAAATTTGCATTCCTTAAGAATGACTGCCTAAAGTTAATTACAAAACAAAGTGTTTCCACTTACTGAGATTTCTACTATCTGGAAAATACCTACAGTGTCTCTACTACTTCTGAAAAGTATTCCCCAATTAAAGCCAGAATGTGTCACTAAAGCTTTGCAGAAAGTTTTCATCAGATGCATTTTCCCCCCAAATGTTAAGTAGCAGTATATTTTAAGAATGTAAAAAACTACTTAGAATTGATATTTTCCAAAAGGACTTGTACTAATTTAGAGGAAAAACTAAGAAAACAAATGAGTACAAAGTTTYGGTCCTACAGGAGTCAAAGAAAATTTTATTATTTCATTTACAGCAAAAATAATTTTTAACTCATTCATTCTCTTTCATGCTGGCCACTGATATCCAAGAATTCCCCCTTCTTCTCCAAATTCTTCACTTTCTATTCCTAAATCACTGAAACATGTGACATAACAATTTGAATTTATAACAATAAATTCAAAAATAAATTTTATCATTAATAATGCCATCAGATTTCAGTTTCATTATGTGTCTATGTTCGGTTTCATTTTGAATGTCCTACTAATMAAATAGATTTTCCCAAATCTTCTAAGGACATCAGAGTCTTCTACTGGGTTATATTTTGACTGGTGAGCATAAAACTTCAAACACCTGGCTCTGAGACTGTGCGAAATTCACAGTCCCGTATCTGGCACCTTCCTTCTCTACACCATAACTGGAAAGTGCCAGGTGCTTAATGATAGAGTATGTAACAGCCAGTACACCAAATGAGGGGATGTTCAGTSCCATAAGCAAAACAGAAGGAAACACTCAAAAAAATGTGATGTGGGAAGGTGAACAAGGATATCAATAGTCATCATTCTGATTAGATGTTATAACAAAGCACATGAACATTGAAATCTGAAAATTAAACTAAGGAAATTGTTAGGATCATATTGTAAACTGATAACAGACTGTTATAATGAATAATCCTGATACATCAGATTAATGCAATTGTTCAACATTTTGAAATATACTTTAATAGGAATAAATCAGAGATTCATTGTGTATAGGATATACAAGACCACTCTTGACAGCTGTCTATTTAAATTTTGTGAAGCTGAGAGGAGCCATCCAAAGCATATTTAGAATCACATAAATATAGGAACCTAAGATGTTTAATTGCAATCTTGTCTCTCATACATTTTCATGTTTAAGTATATGAGTGAGTGTTCAGATGCCTATAGATCTGTTTGCTGCTTCCAGTGATAACGAAACAGTGATAATAGCAGCAAGAAGCATCTTTTATTTTGCTAGTGTCTACAAAACACAAATAAAATTTTGCTGCCAGAAGTTCTAATCAGTATCTTGGAAGCCACATGAGACTCAGTCACAGAGAGTCTATATGAATCAGTTGTTTGCAATAAGACCTCAAATCTTGTTCTGTAAAAACTGAGTTGAGCCTTACTTATGTTATTCATTTGCACTATCTCACTTAATTTCATGTACATTTGAGTTATTGGATATTGGGGTTGTAGTAGGATGGTCCTATTTATCTCTACTGAAAATCATTGAGTACYACAGTCTTTATTCTAAAAGCAGTGTACTAAATAAGACCTGATTCTGATTCCCCATATACATTTGCACAGGGAAGTGCAGAGGGCACAGTAATAAATAGTAAATAACTACAAAATATTTCCAATCTAATTTGTTTTATTTCTATTTTGATATTTAAATTATTATCTGAACCGGTGTAAATATCTACAGTATACGCACATTYGATTTAGTCATCTAGACTCTCTGCACAGTTGATAGAGAGAAACTGGTACTTTTATAGAGTTAATCTTGCCATTCAAGAATAAATAKTTAAAATTATATGAATTGCTCACTAGAAAGTGCCTTCTTCTCTGTAATGAGAAGACAAGTACTTAACTCAGGAGACACCAGAAGTTTAGCAAAACTAATCYTCTCCTCAGAGATTCTATCAATTATTTTATTTGTAAACAATATTTATAACCATAAATTCTATTACTGGGATTTGCTCTGTACTGCTAACTGAAGTATTTAAAGTGACTTGGCTGACTGATATTTTTAAATGAGYAAGGCTGATTCTAGACCAAAAGATCTTCCTTTCAGTGTGATGAGAGGTGGTTAAACTCATAAAAAAATGCTTATCCTATTATATAAGATTTTCACATACAGTTGACCATCCTTTTGACTACTTTGGGGAGTGCTGGTGGATGACAAGTTGACCATGAGCCAGCAATGTGCTCTTGTGGCCAAGAAGGCCAATGGTGTCCTGKGSTGCATTGGGAAGAGTGTTGCCAGCAGGTCGAGGGAGGTGATCCTGCCCCTCTACTCAGCCCTGGGGASGCCTCATCTCRAGTKCTGTGTCCAGTTCTGGGCTCCCCACTACAACAGAGACATGGAGCTACTGGAGAGAGTCCAGCATAGGGCTACAAAGATGAYCAGAGGGCTGGAGCACCTGCCCTATGAGGAACGGCTGCGAGAGCTGGGCCTCTTCAGCCTGGGGAAGAGAAGACTGAGGGGGGATCTTATCAATGTGTACAAGTACCTGAAGGGAGGGTGTCAAGGGGAYGGGCACAAACTCTTTTCAGTTGCCCTGTGTGACAGGACAAGAGGCAATGGGCAGAAACTGAAGCACAGGAAGTTCTKCCTGACCGTGAGGGAGAATTTCTTCCCTGTGAGAGTGACAGAGCACTGGAACAGGTTACCCAGATAGGCTGTGAAGTCTCCTTTTCTGGAGAACCCTGTCTAACATGCTGTAGGTGACCCTGCTGAACAGGGGGGTTGGACTAGATGATCTCCAGAGGTCCCTTCCAACCTTACCAATTCTATGAWTCTATGATTCTCTGTAATACATCTCATTGTCATCTGTAGATCTCACAGTACTTCATTAGAAAGACAAAATCATCATCTGGGATGACATAAACTGATGTGGGGAAAATTAATGAAAAGTAAAAGGCAATATATGGGAGAAACTGGGTTTTKGGGAAGTAGAGATTAAAAACAAATCGCCTCTTATTCTGCATATGTTCTTCTAATTTTCTCCTTCCATCTCAGCTGAAGGAAACACTGCAATGTCCCTGCAGCAAGAGAATTATAGCGTATATATAAATTTGTGTATAGAGGTCCTAAATGTGAGCTAATGTGAGGGAGTTACATACCAGATCTGCAGAGTTAATATGAATGTAATGGCTTGATCTGGGAAAGGTGTTCATACATGTTTGGTAGAGATTGTACGTTTAATGCGACCTGCTGACCTTTAAAAGCCTCTCATGGTTTTCAGATAGATACACTGAGCACTAACAGTTGTTGGGAAGCAAATTTACAAATGTGACCAGTGGGACCTTCTTGCAGTGTCCACCTCCATCCACCTACTGCGGTGTGGCCAACCACCATGTCTCCTATGTGGGAACCAGCACAGAATAACAGCCTTGATTTACAGAAAGAAAAACGGTGACATCGTGATGTGCACAACATTATACCTCAAGGTAGTTATGGAAGTGAAGGTGAAAAATCACATAGTCAGAGGCTAGTGTTTAGGGAAGAATTGGGCAGATGAGGATTTATTCATGAAACTTTCAAAACACAAAATACCAGAATCAGTGAGGTTGGAAGGGACCTCTGGAGATCATCTWGTCTGGTCCCCTGCTCACAGCAGGGTCAGCTACAGCAGGTTGCTCAGGATTTTAAAATGATTGCAAGTTACGTCATTATTCTGGATATGTTTGATTTTGCAATAGTCTATATTAAATTTCTTTCATTACTGTTTTTGGTCAGTCTCCATTTGTCAGAATGTTTCTGTGACCCTAACAGTGCTTTGTAGCCTTGAATAACTGACTTAATCTTGTGTTGCTTAGYGATACTATCACCCTATTATTTGTATTGAGGCTGTATATCATCATTATCTGACATTTACTTGGTGGAAATGTGAATAGAAAAAAATGATAAGTTTTGGTCTCTAATTATTTTAAAAATAATATTARGTGTGACTTCTTGATTGGAAAGAGGTTGCATTCTCTTTCATTAAATTCCAGATAAATGACTAATAAACAAGTCAGTGGGACATCTCTTTCTTAAATTTCTGTCATGCAGTCAACATTTATACCTACATTTTTTTTTAAGTGCTGTCATTAATTTACAATCCACAAACCTGTCATTTTCCTCTGAAAGGGATCAGAACATACACAAGGRCTGGGGAGCAGCAAGAGTGGGGAAGGTGTGCTGGGAACTGATGGTGACTCCCAACACAGGCCAAGGGCAGGACCCAGGTGCAGTGCCATCATTGCCAAGCCAGGTTGGGGTGGTGACATGGATAGGGTCCACCAAGAGCCCCAATGAGGCAAGGTAACAAACGGGTGGGGTGTGAGGTCTGCCCAGTAAGGCCAGTCAGTAACTCGGCAGGAGACAAGCTGGGGCACAGGCACACCTCTGGCACAGCTTGGGCAAGAATAAGGTGCCCAGGTCCAACCTGAAATGGGGCTCCTGGGCCCACGGGCAGAGGATCTCAGGTGAGGCTAGCCAGCACAGTAAAGGTGCTATTAGTGCCCTCAGGCATGAAGTTGTTTGTTACTATATTATAAGTACAGTTAATCTTACAACATCTCTAAATGTAAATTTCCTGACAGTAAAAATAAATAAATAAATAAATAAATAAATAAATAAATAAATAAATAAAAGACTTGCCTTCATTTTTGTTTAGACAGAAAGAAAAAGTTCTGGTTTTGTGGATGTGTCAATTTCTGTAAAATCATATGATGTCTTACTGAAAGCAAAGTTGAAGTCATGATTCAAAGTTAAATGCAAATCTTTTCTCTCATTAGAACTTTATGCAACTAATACCCTTTTTCATCGTTTTAATTTCACCTATATGCATAAAAATGTAAATTTGCCCTCATATTACTAAGGAAGGAACAGGGTTACATGCATCATTTATAAATACCCTCATGATGTATTCAAATAGTGCACTGGTAAGCACCAAGATAAGATCTTGGAAAGGCAGCTAAGTGGCTAGACAGATGGATTATGAGTTCAAAAAGTAGCTGGAATACTAAAAGGAAATTTGACCTTGAGGGAAATGAAGAAAAACTATTAATAGCTCTACTCATACATCAAGTGCGTGCACAGGGCAAAATCTAATTCTTGAACAATATCAGATGCTGGCTAATGAGGGGCAGTATAGGTACACCAGGGATTGAATGGTTTAGGACAGAGGATCCCAAGCCACCTACATGTACTGCTGGGAAAGCAAAACTTCAAAGTCCTCTATTCGTTGGCATAAAACTGTGAGCTGCTGTTGCTACTGAATACCTGATATCACTGCTGCAACTGTTCAGCAGTGACAGCTGCTGATGATGGCTGGACTTGACAAAAAAAAGTTTGCAGATGACAAGCTCGATAAACATTTGTTACCTGACTTTAATAAAACATTAAAGAGAAAAATGGTGGAACTTTGTTTTATTTCACAGAAATAAAGTATCAACATTTCTTTTGCCACCTTAGTCAGTTCTGCAGTAAGCTAGTTTTTGAAGGACATTTGTAAGTAAATATTAGATATTAGATATTATGGTCTCATTTTTCTTGSATTTGTTGTTCTGTGCATAAAGTATTAGCATGTAAGAAGATCTTATATTAAAAATGTGAAAAGCCACTTAAGTAATGAATTGCAAAGACTATATTTTTTTTGCTGTATGTATGCTGTTCATCTCTATAGTATTGTCCTTGTTTCATAACCGCTCTTAAAAGATCATATCTGAAAACCCAGTAAAATGTTTGTGTTCCTGAAAGCTTGTCTGCTTTTTCAAACAATTATAGTAATAACAAGCACTACTGCTCCTCCAAACCCTACCTTGCTATATCCTTAAACCATCACAGTTATAACCATACAAATACATAAAATCCCATTAGGCTGTGGAATTTTATCTAGTCTGGGAACGCATATGCTTCTCATCTTTTAAACTCAAACGTACAGCTGTAGACTAAATTTAACCTTTCCCTTTCATAAGAGCTTTCTTCATGTAGTGTATTGTATGCACTAAACTTCCTCTTTTAACAGTGGAAAGACTTGTTATTTTTAAAATACGCTTTCTCTCTCTGAATATTCCTCTACCTCCTTTCAGTTCCACAGGTTTATCAATAGTACTGATGGTGGCAGGGCTGGTGATGCCGTTCCCGTCACAACCGTCGGCTTTAGCAGATGACAAAAGCAGCAACATTTTTGCTCTGTCAACGCAGCAGCAGCAGCAGCAGCGGCAGCAGTCTTTTTTCTTCAGCTGTAAGTAGGTTTTATTACATATTTAAAGTGTATATCCATTGCCCTGTGAAGAGCTTTCATAAATTTGGCTCCAGAAGTTCTATTCCAGCTGCCATCATCAATACTAAAGAGATTTTATTTAGGTGAGTTGGACATCTTTATAATTTCAATATTCGACATACTCATGATATCTCTAAGATCTCTACCAAAAAGTATTGGCTTATCATATGATAAGCAGTTGCCAGCAACTGATAAATCYCATCCTATATAAAGAGATAAATAAAGCTATAGCACTTCATTAAAGATGTAACCAAGCTTTAAATAAACATCTTTTCAAATACAGTATTTTTTTAGTAGCTCCAGGAAAAGGCTTAGAATATTGTAATTATTATCTAACATGTGCTATTTTTAAAATGAGTAATACTCAACTTCACATTTAAACTGAAATGRCCATTACAGCTACTACTCAGAGGAAGGTGTACAGTGTGCGTGTGGGGTCTATAAAGAACAGTTAGTGGCTTTCCTATTTGTTTGCAAAGCTTTACTTCTAAACATACTTAATCAAATATGCAGAAGCTACTGAAATTATCTAAAATCTCCGTTCAAAGATTTAGTATTCAGTGGGCTAGTAGCTCTCAATTTGATTAACAGCCATTACTGTGGAAATCAAAGAGTAAATAGCTTGGAGTCATAGCCTTCTAAGGCAGCATGGATGTAAGTAGCAGGACATCAAAGTGCTGTTTAGACATTACAAAGCAGATTCTCTGTCCCAGATGCCTGGATGAAACAAAGGAGGTTCAAAATCCTATTAGTGTCCTGCTGGGAATAAATCCAAAAAGCAGGTGTCTTTAGCAGCCAAGAGCCTGGCTGAAAGGGCTCTTGCCGATGTCTAGCCTGACAAAGGCAGGGAGGGAATGACTAGGTGGTGGCACCAGAGCAACAGAGGTGATGGTACGGGACTGTAGCTGACCAGTGACACTGCACTCAGGCTATGAGGATAACACAGTGACTGGAACTGGCTGTCCCTTCTTTTCTCTTGCTCTGTAGATCAGTATGGATCATTAGTAAAAGACAGTCTGCACGTTTTTGGTGGAATCCTGACCCACACAGAATCCAGCAATCATAAGCCATGAGGACCTTAGGAAAGGACTGAAGCTGGTATGAAAATATATCTATGTTTCCTACATAGACATTTGGTACTTTTCTGAAAAAAATAGTGAGTATTAGGGTACAGTACTTAAATATGGCTTGTTTTTACACATCAAATAAAAAATACTCTTTATTCCTGCTACATACTTTCTTATTGGGGGATAAGAAGTTCACTTAGGAAGCCTGGGTCTACTATCTCTTGTAGCTTTGATGGAAGGCAGTGGGTGGGAAAGAGAACATCCAAGTTCACATTTCCATACAACTGTATGAGCCTCAAGGCTATAGCCTGAAGAGGCAAGAGTAGGAGAACAACCTATATTGAATCTGGGCCACTGTGCAGTGAGCAGCAAGTGTAACAGGCATCTCGATATGAACCTAGTGGCTGGGTACTTGCTTGGTTGAGAGATTCCTTATTTAAAGTCTCTGTGTCACAGCCTCTGACTATTGATTGTAAGATGTTGTTTTCTGTGCACTAGCAGCACTTTAGTGTTATAGCCAGGACTCAGGCTTCTCTGTGGGAAGGCAGGAATTCACATCCTGAAAATACCACTGAGTCCAGGAAAACAATCTCTGCAGAAAAGCTTTTGGCTTCTACTGTGTAAAAGGGAAAAGTAGCACCAGCAGTAGGTTGTAAAAGTGTATCCTGCTTACTTCTAAAGCATTCAAGCAGAAGAGGCAGCTGCCTCCAGCCCAAATTCCAGTTCTGCAGTAGTTTGTTTCAGTGTTAATTTACCGCCTGCTTGTTCAGCTTGCTGACTGTTTCTGATTCTGCTCTGAGACACGCACATCTTTCCAAGGTCTGGCTAGGGAATCTGGGCACCTGACTCACTGCCAGATGCAGTGGGAGCCATGCATAAAATTCTTCCTGTTTTGGAGTCATGCATTTGAAAATAACATGGCTGTGTCTGCTATTGGATAAGTTTTTAGCTGGCTACAGTGGTGAGAGACAGGAAATGAACTGCAGGCAAAGAAAGTCCATTCTGACAATTCATTCAAGTCAGACATTTACTGCAGCATGCAGGCACCATAAGCCCCCTCTGTCTTTGTTTTAAGAATGTGATATAATAGTAATTCTAATAATTAATGTACTTGATTATTTAAAAGAAAAAGGAATTAAAATTATGGTTTCACTTTTTATTTTGTATATCTTCCATTTAAAGCTACTGGGCCTCTTGATACATGTGTCCGAACATAGTTCTCTGTCATAAAGACATGTTACTGAAATGAAGCAATTACACTTTCACCAGGTGAAACAGAAAYGATAAAGGCACATGGAAAGGATGAGAGCAGTGGGAGGGAAAGAGTCGGTATTGAAAGAAAAAAATAGAAAGAGAAGAGTAATGGTGAATTCTTATTAACCTAGTAGAGATTTTACTGTTTTCCGACTCTTGAGTGTGACTTTGGAGGCTAGAAGGCTTGCAGTGAATAACAAGATTTTATTTGCTTACATGGCATTTCCCTTTACTGAAGGATTTCTTCTTCACAAGCTTTTTTTCAAAACAAAACCATTTATAAAAGAAATCGAATATACCAAAGCAAACAGAATTTCTGTCCAAATCTTGCACTACAYAGAGATTGCGAGAATGTAGTTTATGTCCATAGCCATCAATGACTTTCAGTTCCATCTTCTGTAAATCCTATAGACCTCTATATTCTTTTTCCCATGTTTTTTTTTCCTATCAGCATCTGGCAATGCATTTGAAAAGTGGCAGAAAACAAGAGTAACTGTTGACAAGGACATTGAGTATAAACGTATTTACTATTCAAATGTTAGAAAAATAAGTTACTATTTTGATTTAACTTAATTTTGCATAGTATTTTTCCTCAAGTTTTCCCAAGTACCTTATAAATAATATAATATTACACAAATTACTTTGCCACAAGGATAAAATGAAAAGTATCTAACTACACTGCGCTGTAATTTAGGACAGGATGTCAGTAACAATAGAGTATCTTTTCAAACTAAATGAGTGAGATATATGGTCATAGTAATAAAGGAACAATAGTATTGGTTAGGACAACAGCAGGACATTTGGCTTTTCAGGAAAAAAAAAGTCACAGCTCTAATTAGGACCCTAGTTTTATGTCTCATCTAAACATTAATTCTGTATTTTATAGTAAAATCTGGGTTGCCACAGACCTCTTAATGCCAAGTTTCAAGATATAAAAGGAGGCAGAGATAAGGAACAAGGTAGTTTGGAAGCAAAAATGCAGTGAATTCCTAATGTCATCAAACTAGGAAGAAGTGCTAAGAGTCTAAACACTACCATTTGTAATGGTCTTTGAGATGCTAAGTTAGGAACTCTTACAAAATCACTGCAACACAAGTTCACATAGGTAAGTGTGATATCAGTGCCTATTTGCCAACCGGTAGCACAAAAGAATGTCAATAACTGCGGAGGTTGTTATCATTATACAGAGGTGCCAGCAGTCCAAAATACAGGTGGATTAGGTTTATCTACCTCTATAGAAAATTAATAATCTCAGAAGAAAAGACTACTAAACTAGAAATACACCTTCCACTTATACCATAGATATGTAGGAAGAGTGAACGAATCAGCTGAAAACTTGAAAACTTGCAAATCTAGTTTCATTATTCTATTTTGCAATTCATTTTAAAGATACAACCAGCGCCCAAATCTGTGGTGGTGGAGCAATGTTCTATTGTCATCCCCTTCAGAAAGGATGTGACAATATAGCATGTCACACACATATATGTATGCAATATATGTCATATATATGTGTGTGTATGTATACATGTATGTATGTATACATGTATATAGTAAGTCCTATAAGAAAATTAGCCCGAACTTTACAACAAGGCCAAAGAGAGAGCTGGAAGATAATAAAYGGACAAATGGACCTTATGCTAACTTCAACAGATAAAAATGAGAAGAATAGCTCTATAAAGAGAGAAGGACAAGATAACTAGCTGAAATGAACATTATTGGACATTATTTGACAAAAGGATGAAACCGGAAACAGAGAAACAGCAAAGTTGCTGGCAGGTGCTGTCATTAAGTAAGGAATCTGGATCCAGTCGTAGCAGGCTTCCATATTTTCATTCTCAGGAATCTGCTAAAGGCATCCAAAAGAACCAGATTAATGTAATTGGCTTGAAAATATGATTGATACAGCTCTTTGAACTCAAGAGTTTGTGAGGAGAAAGGGAAGAGAAGGCTGTTGCCAGAACATGAATCTCTGAGTTGACTTGTAGCTCTAATAATGACTAAGAATTAAAATATTAGTCTAAAGGCCTAGATAATTAAAAAGAAAAAAATGCAATGTTTCACTAATCAATGGGAAACACTGAATGTCTTAGAGAAGTAGAGCATGACAGAAGGTCTCTTGCTCATATAGACTATTAGCTATAGTGTTCAAATTTGTGACCGGAATGTAAAATTATTCYGCATCTGTGGTAAATGTATTTTCTTATAAACAAAAATATCTATATAGGGCCTTTTGGTTCTTGCTGCAGTTTAATAATTAATATTATGAAATTGTCTTACAGCACTGGGCAAAAATGAAGCTTTTTGGTTGTATGCCAGCAATGTCATAACCTTGGCAATTCACTTGCAATATGTGTAGATATCTTTGCCTGACAAAAATCTGCTGTGCATTTGTAATAATCTTTCTCCACATCCATTCAGACACTATGGTTGCTTGGTGACTTGTACTTTTAAAATATATGGAATTTTCCAGAAACACAAATGCTTACCTGGAAACAGACAACTCTTAATTTACTGTCAATCGAATTCTTTATAAATATATAGGAAATTATAAAGGAACAGATATATTTCTCTATATATTTCTTAGAGAATTCTATATTTCTTATAGAATTTCATATGTAGCTTAATGACCAACTGAGGAAACCAGCTCTKGTATTAATGTACATGACACTGTCTCTTAAAAAGGCATTGTCWTAGCAAATGCTCGAAAAGCCATCATTAATGTCAATATATCCAGTTCTCATCCTATGTCTTAGAAAGAACATTCCTTTTTTCCAATAAATGGAAAATCTGTTTTATTTTTATTTTTTCTAACCTGACTTAAGGTCTGGTAAGTACTGTTTATTAGATGAATAACTGGTGTCCTAAAAGATAACATGTGCTGAACTGCTGAACTGAGCCTAGCAGCTCAAAAAACCAAAAAATCTTCTATTAGCGTTAATATCATCAAATGCCTTAGATAATCTGAATAGTCATGAACTGGCATGGCTGTCAAGCTGAGAGAAAGCAAATATCCTGTGATAAGAGGGCTTCACTTTGTCTCTTGGATCTTTTAGTGACTTCTGAATATTGGATAAACATTTCTTATAGCAAAGACACTCTCATGCAAAGCTCTGCAGAGTTCTGTTTTATTTTCCCTTTGTTAATCAGTTAATGAAGCTACAAGAATAGCTGGTGAAGATGCAGAAATTATAGTTTCTTCAATACAAGGATTTTTCCCCCTCTCTCTCTTTGTCCCTAGAGTATTTCAACTCAATGATTTTCCTGTTTATAATTTTGATTAGGATATGGATAAAAGCCAGCTGCCTATAGTTCAACTTAGATAAAGTAGAGGTGATATTAATGGATAAGATGAAGCAACAGAACTATATCACAAAGGCTGAATACACCTGTTTGATTCTCCCTCATTCATTRCTAATATTTGCAAATCAGATTTCTGGTAATCTTCCCAATTACTGTTGAAAGATAGCCAGGGTGGCTTCACTCATTTGTATCTGGCTAGGATGATGTGACCTCTTCTTTGTAATGCATACCCTGCCACTGTGTTTCTCGCTTTTATCATCTGATGACTAGATTATTACAGTGTTTTCTACTTGAGTCTGTGCACTTTGAGCCATTTGGAAATCACGGTATATGTGAAATCAGGCATACTGCTTATTAAGGAAGATATATAACCATAGGCAAATTATGCACAGAATTTTTTTTTTTATTATTATTCCTTTTTTCACTAATTTTATTGTTACCTATGGACCAATGGTTAAACCTGAGATGTTATTGTTGCTGTATAAAGCTCTACATGACTTTGCTGCTGATATAGGAAACAGAACTCATACAGAAGCTCCGGGAAAACTGCCTCTCTGAAGATCATGGGGGCCTGGAACCGGTTCTCTTTGCTCTGTTCCATGTTCAAGGTAACTCGTATCTGCTACTAAATAGAGAAGATTTTGAAAAAGCTAAGTGTTGCTTGAATGTATTTTATGGTGTAGATAATATGAAACATTTGAAGTTACGGTAGCTCAGTTGGTTAGAGCATGRTGCTGCTAATGCTAAGGTCATGGGATCAATCCCCCTATCAGCTACGCTTGGGGTTCGACTAGATGGTCTCCAGAGGTCCCTTCCAACCTTACCGTTCCATGGTTCTATAGCWTTTCCTTTTGCTTTAAGCCCTGGTCAGTCACTTTTGTACAAGGCTAGCATGACTGATGGCTTATCTTCAGGTAAAGTGTTATTTTAAGACAAGAAGAATGAAACATTTTAAACAATACTATATTTCTAAGTCTTCTTCCAAACCTTGTTGACTTACAGTCTGCATGCTACAAATATTATCAAAGTCTTTTCTGCCCATGAAGATGCTTTGTGAGTCTCCTCTCTTTTTTAAATAAACGCAACAGATCCAGAGCGCTCTACAGAGGCTGTTAATGTTATAGGCAGAATGCTAAAACGGAAGAATGTAGCTAGGACTACTACCAGGCCTTTCACTTGGCAACAGATAGAGATCATGTTGAAAGAAATAAAGGAAGAAAGAATGAAACAAACAAACAAACTAGGGCTATGAAGTGGAGAAAATAATATAAACAAAAAAATAAAGAAAATCAGAGCTCAAATCTAATTGAATTGTGTTTATTTTGATTTCTGATATAACTTTGAACACCATCATGATATTTCATATTAAATGCAATGACTAGGTATATAATTTTATATGCAAGCAATTGCTATACAGTTTAGATCTAGCCATGGAACATTTTGAAATGTTTGTAACTTTTACATTTATTTTTGATTAAGTAGATTCCTGTAGTTAAAATCTAATAGCATTCAACCAATAAACTCTGGAATGTGAAATGTAAATATGATACAATTGTATCAAGCACAACAGAATAGCTTTGACAAGCAAAATCAGTAAGTTTTTCAAGCCAGAATAAATAATTCTGGTTCATAATTTTTCTGTACTAACACTGATATTTTTAGATCTATTTACTATAATTAGTACCCTGGATATCTACCTTGTTAAACCAGGGTGAAACTTATCTGATTTAACTCCAGCATTGGTACATTATTACTTAAGACAATGTGTTGCTGTTATGCTTTGTTGTTTCTTATATAAAAGAAAAAATGTGGATTTTTTAGAAAATATCTGTTGATACAAATCACAATTAATTGTGAAATATGCAACAGATGGCGAAACTTATAATCATTCTATCAGACTAATAGTATACTGTCTGCATTTCGGCATTTGCTTTTCCCAAAAGATGCTGCTGGGCTGAAGCCATATTGACAGCTGGTATGTTCCTAATGTAGTTAGTTTGATATACCTCATCTATTAAATTCTGTGCATTTTCCAAAATAACAGATGACAAGTGCAATTGACCACCTGGGAAAAGGCATCTTCAGTAGAAAGCTTAAAATTATCTTTTTTGTGACTGAAGAGATATGCACTGCTTTTCTATTTTGGATGACATTATAAAATACTAGCATACTATTTGTCTTCCAAAAGTACAGGATTTTTTGTACACATACACAATGATCAAAAATATTCTTGGGACAACTAATATGCTATAACTATCATGCTTTTAGAAAATTATGACATGCTTATCAGCATCTCTTTTCAAATCCGGTGTTTAGAAATCATGTTGCAGGAGACTCTAAATTCGATTATCAAATTCAGGAAGAACTGCTCTAAAGTCAATACAGAATATATATTACAGAAAACTGTATAAGATATAATCATTTGTACAAATTAACAATTTTTATGCAACAGGTAATATACAGTGATAAAAATATTTACTGAAGATCTATTTTGTTGAATGAAGGCACAACTGTGTATTATTGATGATCCTGACATGAAAGAAAGGAATTATAATTGCTTGTGCTTTTGCTAACATGCATCATAAACATTTTATACATTATAGATAATTATTCTTGTTCAAATTCAAAATCCTCTGAATTCTGAAAATAAGGTGTTTTCAGGGGTTGGTTCAGCCAATTTTAAAGCACCACCTCTAATGCCGATATGTTTATAAATGCTGACAGTGATCTTTTCTTATTCTGTATTATCAAGTCTACAATAGCCCTACATTATTTAATAAGGCTATTCTACTCCGAGATACAAGTCTCTGGCTATTCAGCTTCATGACTGATTTCCATTAATGGCTATCAGAATTTTCTTAGAAAAGGCTTTAGGAAAACGTGCATTCACACTGGACTAGTATAACACATTTGAAAAGAAAACCTGTAGTTTCCCCCAAAGCATTGCACAGTGAGCTGACTGGCTCTCATACGGGGTGGCAGGCTCATGAGTTACAGCTGGTCACGGGTGGGGAAAGCTCATCTTAGACTATGGGAGTAGAGTAACTCACAATTTTGAGGTGGGTGGAGCTACTTGATTAACAGGAGGTCGATCCTAGGATACAGAACTCAGAGCAAAGAAAAGAAAACTCTTCATATATTCCTGTATCAGTCCTGTAATGTGTTGTTGGTTTAGGTTCCGGAGAGCCAGTTAGAATTGGTGTGGATGAAAGGGAAATAAAGCTCATCTGGAAAATCTCACTTGAAGTTTAGAAGCAGAAATTGTGTTAAGGAAGAACAAAGTTTGTTAGAAAGACAATGTCGTTGATTGTGGGGGGAAGAGATTTGTTTATGGCTCACATTCATTGCTGTATCTCAGGATGCATTTTTGTCATGGTTTTGTGTTTCAAAAGGCTTTTTTTCTCTTTTATTCTTTTTGTTTTTCTGCAAAAAAACAATGGTTTTGGTTTTCTGCAAGATAAAATAATTAGGAAAATTGATTTTAGTCGCTCCAAATTTCAAAAAATGGACTTACAATGGACAGTAGAAGAAGGGAAGAAAGAGGGAAGAAAGGTTGGTGCTGTGATGATCCCGTAACACAGACAATAAAGGAAGCAATCAGTAACCTCCCTAAATTACAGTGTTCTGATATAACTAAAATGCCAAGAAGGCCCTTTACAAGACTCATTATTAAAATTAATATCAGAAAAAAAAGTGATATTATAGTCTATACAATCTCTCTTCTGCAGTCTTTGCTTTGACAGAAGTTCCAGATTCTACATTAAGTGGTGAAGACGTCTGCTTTGGGTAGAGGCTGAACAGGCAGTTTGTACGGCTGCACTAAAACCTACCTAGTAGTGTTATTTCAAAGGACTATAATCAAGAAGTTTTACCCACTGCTACTTATAGAAGAACAATCGGCTGCTTAGTAGGATTTCTATGTTGTAAGAGATATGAAGGATTTTCTTGGTGTTTTTTGTTTGTTTCTTTTTTTTTTCCACTGAAATGGGAAGTAGAACTAAAACATTTCAAACATTCTCAAGTGCAAGTGAAGGCTACATGTGTTTGCCTTTTTAACTGTAACTTAGTGCCTAAAGCCTTCAACAAGAATAGAATAGAAAAAATCCTGTACTTCTTTGCTGAGAGCATTTGCTCTTTGAACAGCAATGATTTGTCATGGAGAGAGATTGGTTAATAGAAGGGGCACTTTTAGCTTTTTCTCTCTCCCATAATTAGCCCTAAATACCCCTGTATTTATGAGACTGGTGCCTAATGAATATTTAATCTTTTAAATTAGATGGACCATCTACAATGAGGAGAACTTATCTGAGGACTCAGGAGATAAGGAATTCACAAATAAGACAGAAGGCCACATTGAATTGCTTGCTTTGAATTAGGCCATGACCACTGACCTACTATTTACCTTTTCCCTGAACTACTTCAGAACTGTATCTTGTACTTGAGAAATTTTGACAAAAGCAATATGATTATGGAAAAAAAATCTGTAAATAGATAATTTTTGTAGCTATATCTCTTTAGTCAGACTATGATCTTATTTATATTTTGGAGAGTGTCAAGAACCTGGCTGCACTCTCAAACTGTGTTAGTTTGTAGCATTACTATGGAATTACTGCCAAATACAGCAATAAAACATTAAAGTCTTGAGAATGAAGCTTTCAAYGCTATCAAAAGTTTACCCATGAAAGTAGTCCTGTTCTTCTAAATGGATTATTTATATAAGTAAATACCAACAGGAGTAAGGACTATATAATATGGCCCTGAGTAACTCTGAACATTAATTTTTTGAAACTGTGAGCATTCCCTTTTGTGAATATTTCCTTAACCTTCTGCTCAAGCTATGTCGGCACAGAATCAGAATTCATATGACACGCTCATTATTTGAAGGATATTGAACAGATATGCTCATTTGTTTTACATTTCCCTTGACAAAGGCTGTGGCAAAACTGACTGACTAGTTCCTCATTGTCCTGCTCTCTCCTCTCCATTCTCTGCAGCATTATGCAGTGCTCTTACACTAAAGCAATGGTTTCAAATATCATTTTTCTCCTAAAGGACATCTTTGTTAAAGGACAGAGATCTGTTTTACTACTGCCTATCATTATCTGAGCTGATTGATACAATGAAACTTATGGAAGATGGGGATGAGGTAGGGCACTTCAGGTCAGATGTTGAATATATTTCTTCTTTAAATCTCTGTTCTTCTCTTGTTACAAAATTTGGTAGAAAAGGTAAAAACATCCAATAAATACCTGAAAATATTTTTTGCAATCTCATTACTGTGCTGTAAGCTTCCTTTTAAATGTGTTAAGACTGTCATCCTCTGTACAAAGGGTAATTTGTTCTGTTTAATTTATTAATAAATTGATATTAAAGGTCAATTGAGAAGAAAAATTTTTTTTCTTCCTGCAATGTTCTGCCATATTTATTGCTCTTACAGGACACATGCCCCTACAGATTCCATATATGTAATTTGTGTGCGTGTCATCTAGATAGATATAAAGTCAGAGCTTGTAAGAGCATGAGAATAATCAAAATAGTAGTAAGAGTGGCCTACYTCTGCTCCCACTTGTATCTGTTCAATACTAGGAGCTTATTCCAGTGAAAATAGATGTAAATAAAGAATAGTCCTGTTGAAGTAAGTAGTACTGAAAAAAATAAGAGTGCCTAAAAGGAGAGYGAGGTTGGAGTCTGCCCACAGTCACTTAGGATTAATACTCTAATATAGCAAGGAGTGCTCAGGAATAATGGAGGCACTCAGATAATATGGTGAAGACTGCCAATACACAAACATACGTAGATGGATGGTGGAAAACACTTATGCATTAGTGCTGTCACTTCCCTAAGTATAAATAGCTATTCAGCAGTTTTATGAGTAGAAGCTCTACTAAGTCCTTTAGCTTGTTCTATCTGATATTCCCAACCATCCAGCAAAACAAATCACAACTACAAAGCTATTACTGCTATTGCAGTAAAGTGGGTACAGAAGAAGACAAAATGGAAAAAACATATAATAGTTATGCTTTTATGTCTGGCRAGAGACTCTCAGATACTTTAATGAGGAACATAGTGTAAAAACTTGGATGAATGGATGGACAGATAGATGGACTGTTATTTATCTCTGTCTGAAATAGCTTATTGTGATGAAGATTAAAGTTAAAATGTATGTACTTTTCCCACTGGGTAGCTTTTAGCAAAATATAAGTATTCAACCAAGCAGAAATAAGGAAAAGAGGCTTATTTTCCTATTTAAAATCTCTTTCTTTTCCCTCTAGCATAATGACACCACTGCAAAGTGGGCACAATAGAAATCTGCATATATTAGGAAAGAACATTTGGAATTGTTATTTAAATCCTAATGATTCATTTTCCTTATGAACAAATAATTTGGGCCTAATGCATCATTGCATTGCTCCAGGTTTTCTGATTTTTTTTTTTTTTTTTTTTTTTTTTTTTTTTTTTTTTTTTTTTTTTTTTTTTTTTTTTTCATGGGACAGGCTTGCAAATGCTATTTGATGGTATTAATAGAATTGCACCAGATTTAAAGCTACAGTACTGCAATACAGTATTGAAAATTTTCAGTGCCTTTTCTCATGGAAGTAGAAGTATAARGATATTGGACTATCCTCATTAAGATGCCTCTAAGCTCTCTATAGATAGCAGTAAGGATCTGACTGTCAGTTTTAATCACCGAGCTACATAGGGAAATATCACAATATGCTTCCCTAACTCTTATAATCTTTCCCTAGGTTTCTGCTTCTGGCCATTATAGAAGCACAGAATCACAGAACGGTTGAGGTTGAAAGGGACTTCTGGAGATCATCTAGTCCAACCCTCTGCTAAAGCAAGGTCTCTTAGAGCACATTGCACAGGACCACATCCAGGTGGCTTTTGAAYACCTCTAAGGATGGAGACTCCACAGCCTCTCTGGGCAACCTGCTACAGTGCTCAGTCATCCTCATAGAAAAGAAGTTTTTTTCCCTCATGTTCAGACTGAACTTTCTATGTTTCAGTTTGTGCCCGTTGTCTCTCATTCTATTGCTGGGCACCACTAAAAACAGTCTGGCCTCAACCTCTTGATACATTCCCTTTAGATACTTATAYCCATCGATAAGATCCTACTAAGTATTCTCTTTTCCAGACTAAACAGTCTCGTCTCTCTCAGCCTTTCCTCATAGGAAAGATGCTCTAGTCCCTTCATCATSTTAGAAGMCCTTCTCTGKACTCACTCCAGTAGCTCCATGTCACTCTTGTATTACGGAGCCCAGAACTGGACACAGTACTCCAGATGTGACCTCATGAGGACTGAGTAGCTGGTGGGGGGGAGATCACCTCCCTTGAWCTGCTGGCAAGGCTCTCCCTAATGCACCCCAGGGAGCTATTGCCCTTCTTGGCCACAAGGGCACWTTGCTGGCTCATGGTCAGCTTGTCCTCCACCAGCACTCCSAGGTCCTTCTCTGCAGAGCTGCTCTCCAGAAGGTCAGCCCCTAGCCTGTACTGGGGCATGGGATTATTCYTCCCTAGGTGCAGGACCCTGCACTTGCCCTTGTTGAACTTCGTGAAGTTTCTYTCCGCCTAACTCTCCAGCCTGTCYGGGTCTCTCTGAATGGCAGCACAGCCCTCTGGTGTATCAGCCAGTCCTTCTCATTTCTATCATCAGCAAACTTGCTGAGAAGGCACTCTGTCCCTTCATCCACATCACTAATGAAAAAGGACCCACTATTCACACTTGGGGACACCGSTAGCTTCAGGCCTCCAGCTACCACTGATCACAACCCTCTGAGCTCTGCCATTCAGCCAGTTCTCAATCCACCTCACTGTCTGCTCATACAGCCTACTCTTACTAAGCTTGTATATGAGGATATTATGGAGACAGTGYTGAAAACCTTCCTGAAGTCAAGGTAGACAACATCCAAGGCTCTCTCCTCATCTACCCTGCCGGTCATTCCATCATAGAAGGCTATCAGAGTCATTAGGCATGTTTTCCCCATGGTGAATCCATGCTGACTATTCCTGATCATCTTCTTTTTTTYCACATGCTTAGAAATGACATCCAAGATGAGCTGTTCCRTCACCTTTCCAGGGATGGAGGTGAGGCTGRCTGGCCTGTAGTTCCCTGGGTCTTCCTTCTTGCCCTTTCTGAAGACTGGAGTGACTTTGGCTTTCTTYTAGTCCTCAGGAACCTCTCCTGTTCTCCATGACCTTTAAAGCATGRTGGAGAGTGGCCCAGCAATAACATCTGCCWKCTCCCTCAGCAGTCGTGGGTGCATCCCATCRGGGCCCATCGATTTGTGGGTGTCAAGTTTTATTAAATGAATTCTAACCCAATCCTCCTCTGCCAAGGGAAARTCTTCCTTTCTCCAGACTTTCTCCCTCATCTCCAGGCTCTGGGATTCTTGAGGGCTGCCCTTAGCRATGAAGACTGAGGCAAAGAAGGCATTCAGTACCTCAGCTTTTTCTCTATGCTTTGTCACCAGGGCATGGCCCCATTCAGCAGCGGGCCCACATTTTCCCCGKTCCTCCTCTTGCTACTGAGGTACTTGAAGAAGCCCTTCCTGTTGTCCTTAACATCCCTTGCTGTTGCTGTCCCATCAATTCCAAATGTGCCTTAGCCTTCCTCGACGCATCTCTGCATGCTCTGACTGCATTCCTATAATTCTCCCAAGTAGCCTGTCCCCTCTTCCACATTCTGCGTACTTTCTTCTGTCTGAGTTTGGCCAGGAGCTCCTTGCTCAYTCATGGAGGTCTCCTGACCCCTTTGCTGATTTCTTTCTCCTTGCGATGCACTGCTTTTGAGCCTGGAGAAAGCAATCCTTGAATACTAACTCTCTCTCTTGGACCTCTCTTCCTTCTAGGGCCCCATCTCATGGGATTCTTCCAAGAAAGTCCCAGAAGAGACCAGTTTGCTCTCTCCAGGTTGTGATCCTGCTTTTTGTCCTGCTTTCTCCTCGCTGGATCCTGAACTCCACCATCTCATGGTCACTGCAGYCAGTGCTGCCCCCAACCTTCACATCTCCAGCAAATCCTTCTTTGTTTGTTAGCACAAGGTCCAGCAGCACACCTCCCCTAATTGGCTCCCTTGTTACCTGCATCAGAAAGTTATCATTAATACTCTCCAGGAACCAACTGGATTGCTTGTGCCTTGCTGTGTTGTTCTCCAGCAGATATCAGGGTGGTTAAAATCTCCCATGAAAACCACAGCCTGTGATCATGAGGCTACTTCYAGCTGTCTGTAGAAGCCCTCATCTACTTCCTTTTCCTGGTCAGGTGGCCTGCAGCAAACACTCACAACAGTATCACCCRTGTTAGTTTGTCCCTTAATCCCTACCTGTAAACTCTCGACTTGCTCTTCATCCATGCCTAGGCAGAGCTCCATATATATCAGTTTCTCTCTCATACAAARGGCGACTCTCCCTCCTCGCCTTCATGGCCTGTCCTTCCTAAAGAGCCTGCAGCCATCCACAGCAGCAATCCAGTCACGTGAGCTATCCCACCCACCACGTCTCCGTAATTGCAGTGAGATCACAGCCCTGTGACTGCATATAGATTATTAAGGGCTGATTTTCAATATACCACAGCATGGAGCTTCTCTGCTGCAAACATAACCCTAATTCAGAATYGGGTTGCTTATGAGCAGTTAAGCATTACGTTCCTCATGACAGAACGTAAGATCCTCCCATCCCACCTGTCAGTAGTCCCTACTGATTACTATTGGATGTGGCTAGTACCAGACATGATGCTGGATGATAGTTATCCTTATTTTGATCTAGGATGGTGATGTACTTATCTAAAGACAGGTATTTGTTAGAATGCCATAATAAAGCCTCTTTCACAGAATGATTTTGCTGGGTCAGTGAGAAACTAAGCAACACAGAGGGAAGTACCCTCCGACACTTTCAGTTATCAAGGGACTCTGATTAATATTACATAAGTGAATAAATTGTAAGGTTAAAGTGTTAGTGCCCTGTATCTTCCAACTTTAATCCTCCTCCTGYTCTGCCAGCGGTTACTATGCCCACAACAGAGTCAGCAAAGCAAGATGTGGGCTCCTCCTTCAACCACTTCAATTTACATTCCAGCACTTGGTGCAAACCTGCCTTTACCAGCCTGTGATTTGCTGAGTTAGTCATGGGAAGAGTACTATGGCAAGGATGAGGAATGGAAGCCATGATATTTTAAGATCTGCAGAAAAATCTGCCAGTCCAGTCACTCCAAGTTCCTACTCTGTGTTCAGATTTAGAATCTATTTTGAAAAAGAAGCARTTTGATTTTATTCCCATTTAATATCTTTCACTGTACCTACATATACAGACTTTGTGCAAACAACAGTGAAATGTTACTTTCATTACAGGATAAATACTCTAGGCTGATGAGAAGACAAAGCATTTTTCGTGGATATTTGAACTGAGATTTGCATTAGCTACCAATAAGAATCCTTACAAACAAAACAATGTTTTTGATAAGCCTTCTAATCAATCTAAAGTTTCATGTATGTTATCTAGATACACATATCTCTTTCAGAGTTTATTATTTTTTCTCTATTTACTAGAAAGTCTAGATCTCCACCAGTTTTAAGATGAGGAAATAATACCCAGAACTTGAATGGAAGTAAATATTTGGATAGCAAAGAACAAGAAAGAAAGAAAAAAAAACTCAAGCATTTAAAATTACAGTATATATAGTATATATATGAATAGATATCTAAATGATACGAAAATGAGGATTGAATATTTCCACTATAGTAGAATTCTCCCTATAGAGGTCTGGATTTTTCCACCAAAAGTTCTATTGAATTCTGTGGATTTGAAAGAAAGTTCAAGATCATACTGGACTGCAAGACAATGTCAAAAAGCATATAAAAAATCTATTCACTGAAAATCCTAGCAATTTTCATATTACATAGATATTTAAAGATATCAAGTAGG
>NW_028186590.1:212180-228711 GCF_003343005.1 Rhea americana | reverse complement strand
ACAGAAAGATCTCTAAACTGACTTTTCCAACAGCAACCAAATTATGATAAATGCAGGTGCAATATTTCGTACTGAGTGTAGGACATGCTTAACGAAAACCAGAAAATTCTTTACCTTCAGTAGAAAGTCCCCTAGAAACTACACCCTATTAAGGGTTCATTACTCAAAGCACACACACAGAAGAAAAAAAGAAAAGAAAAACATAAATAATAGTACCAAAACAACAGCACAAACAGTAATTTTAAAATATTTACATATCAGTATTTAGTTTCACTTTCTGCTCCTTCTTGTGAGCCCTGACTGCAGCTTGAGAATAACCTGCATGTGTTGCTCCAACTGAACATGCTGTATTTGGATTGTGAAGCRTCAAAAAGGACAGTGTTTCATTTGGCAGTGTGAAAATCTTAAGAGTTACCAATTTACCATGCTCAAAAGTGACTTAAAGAAAAAATTCTTATCTTCCTATTTTTATTCTACCTCTCTCTTCTCTAATCCTCTCTAATCCACTCTAAAAATTATCAGCTAGGACTTTGCCCATTTGAAGTTTTTGAACTGCAGGTGGTTTGGATCTAGCTTTGTTCTGAGAAGCATGACGGCCCTGGGATCACTTTTGCAATGGGAATTGATTTTTTTTCTCCACTCTCATAACTCAGACAGAATTGCAAAAGGAATTTGGATTAAAGCCGTAGAAGAACTTTGCCATCCAAATCTTACCTCACCACTTCAGGAAGGTTTTCCATTCATATGTGGTCTAATCTGTAAGTGTGTTGCTGCATCTAAGTTTTTACCATTTAAAATTACCTCCCTGGTTAAAGGCTCACATTTTGGCATGCCCCAAACTGTCTAAGCCCCAAGGAGATGAGTGAGTACTGCTACAATAACGGAAACTGATCCCTGAATCTTACATGAAGGAAGAACAAGACATCCTGCAGCTCTTAGCRCTGTAAAGAGCGTATCTAAAAATCCAATGGATATTGGACATAGGATTGGAAAGAATTTCTTAAATTATTAAATTCATTTTCCTTGTCATAGATAATTATCTGATTTATAAAAGCTTAAAATCAGCTGGATTTTTTGCTATGACTTCCTCAGACCTCACTTGCTGGTGATTAGGAGCCTTCTTTTAATTTCCTGGATAAATTTCCTCTTGGCTAATTTATACCTACTTGTTCTTTTGCCAACATAAATTAGCTCTTTGGTRTGCCTGTGCATTTATAAATAGTAACCTTATATCAGGCTTTTTGTCCCCCAACAAAAGCTGTTCCTAGATTGTATGTTTGACACAGGCCTGAGCACAGACCTTTGATCTTACCTCTGTCTGAAACACCCCTGTCCATGAAACCCTTACAGGTCCCGGGCACTGATTATGCTTTACTGTGTTGTAGCTTCCTCTGTGCCAAGCTGGAGATCCTGCTGATATACACAGTAGCCAGAATGGTGAATAATTAAGAAAAATATGATTGAGGGCAGTTTAAAGAACTGTTGTTCTTCAGCCATCTGTTTAAGCAGCTGTTTGTTACCCCAACATCATGCCATCCATGGTCAAGCACCAGTCTCAATAAAAAAGCTGTGCTCCCTACTAGGTGTGGAGAAGAAGAGAAACAATCCTAAGGGGGTTATTTTAGAAGACTCTGTTTCTTTCAGGWAGAGACTGCTGACCACCAGTGTAATCAGCCCTGCTACAGTCATGAAGAATTTGATGTTTATGCATGGCTGCCTGCAGGAATATCCATCAGCTGCAAGGGAACAAGCAGTGATCTCAGCTGTAGGAAACAGCTGGCAACAACTYCTGCATGCAAACAGGTGGTCTTCAACAACATGTAGACTAGAACAAAAAACAAAACAAAAGAACTGTCACATGTGCTCACTGGTCTCAGGTAAGTGGTAGATTGTGACTTATAGGTGGGAGGTGAGAGGCCCTAAATCTAGTACTTGTCTTTGAGCAGTTCTCCCCTGGAGATATGCCCATCTGACAGGAGCTAAAAGGKGCTGCTGCCCCTCAGAGATTCATAACAGCCAGCTCCCAACACACCTGTGTGCTTAATTGTGTTCCTACTTGGATTCCAAGGCAGTGACCCAAGAGACTTACYGAGCCACCTTGAATTTAGTTCTCGATCACTGCAGCTGTGAGACACTTGTGCACTTGTTCTGATCTTCAGTCATCTTTCTATTACTTAGTAGGTCAAAAACTTTATATAGTATTCCAGAGAAGATCTGTGCTACATACAATGACATTAATAATTCTTTATCACTGTAGGAAATACCTTGTCTGATGAATCCTAGGACTACTTTTCCATTTTTTCTTATGTCACACTGGCATTTTATAGATTTTCCATGAGTAATATATGCAGACTTTTCTATTTCTCAGCTGTTCATAGCTCATGAGAGATTTATGATGAAATTCTTATTCATCCCTAAATGAAAAGCCTTGTAGTTTGTTTTTACTTTACTTCTACTACTTCAGCCCTCAGGTCAACCAAAGTCTTCCTCATAGTTTAAGCATTTGGCAAATTTTATTAAAACATACCTAACCTTTGTGCCAAGATAAATAAAAGTAATGCTGGATGGTGTCTCTCCATGGCTATTCTTTGAGGAGCTCTGCAGCCCAGGAGATAGGATTTTGCTGTTACCGATAAAAAGTCACAGGCTTGAYCTGGCAGTGCAGGAGCTCTGGGCTTGTCGGGATGGTTTGAGTGCTTGGTCCGTTCCACCCCCAGCCGCCGCCCATCCCCGTGGCGGGCCCCTCTGGGCGGCGGTGCCCTCCCCCCCCCCGGGCAGCCGCCGCCGGGCAAACAATAGCGCTTTGTGTGCGCGGGGCGGGGCCGCTGCCTCTGATTTCCTTTCAGTCCTCTTCACCAGCTTTGCTTAGCTTTTCTTCTGTGGCACCATAGCAAATGCTTATCGGAAATCCAGCCAGATTAGATCTACTGCCTTCTTTTATCTGAAAAAAAGATCTGTTGTCCTTGTCAAATACAGATTAACTTGGTTGGGTATGATGCACTTTTAGTAATCTTTATCCTATTTTTCTTTTATGTCTTCATCTTTAAGTTCAAACTTTTCCTGAAACAGGAGCACACTGTTCAAGTGAGTGGTCAAGCCACTAAACATTTTGACTTGTTAACACTATTACATCATTATTCCTTGTCTGTCRCTGACGTCCTTCAGTTCCTCCCAGACATACCCATGTCTCTACATCCCCAAACCTTTCTAAATTCATTCTTCTTGACCATAGCATGTTCTTTTGTGCCCCAGGGACAGAAAATAGTGTGAAACTGAAAGTAGAAGAGGAAAGCCAAATAATATATATGATTTTTTTTCCAGCCTTTGACTGATTGTCTCAGGGAAAAAACAAAACAAAACAAAACAAAAACCAACCAACCAACCAAACAAACAAACAAAAACTGCTCGGTCCACGTAGTATAATCCCATCAGGATCAAAGCAGTTTGTTGATTTATTAACAACATATCCTTAACTGGCAATCAGTAAACTATACGTTCAGGATCAGTAACAACAGTACAAAAGATAATCAGCAATACCTGACACTTGCAAAATGTTAAGAAACACCCATACCTTTCTAAATACCCTTCTATAGCTAATCCCCAAAGGTTGTAATCACACACACACAGACACACACAGACACCCCTGGGACCCTGGCCCTGGCCCCGGCAGGCCTGCGGGTGCCGCGGGGCGATGTTGGGCCGGGGCTGCTGCTCTGGGCACGCATCACTGTCTCCCACAAATTCCCACGCTTCTGCTGTAYTGCTTCCCATGCTGATTCCTTCTGTTTCTCTTTATAATTCCCTGGTTACTGCTTAATATGGCTGATGGTCAACTTCCGTTTTAATTCARTCAGTTTTGGGCAAACATCCTCGCAGACAGTTTTGTGCATTTGATTCACATGCGGTCCCTCTGCCCCAGTAAAATAAAAGCACTGCACTGCAAGCCACATCTAGCTTATTTTACTACTGAGGGCAGACTGAACTGCCTGACGTTTCTTAAGTGTAGACAGCGTATTTACTATTCTGCAATCTCACAGCACTACCCCTGATTTAGTAGATGCATTAAAACTCATTGCTGCTGGATCTGTGATTTGTGTGCCAGTTCTTACAGTGTTACAGGACTGAGATTGTCAGATCCCTCAACTAAAGTATATATGCTAATTTTCACTTTTGAATATGGACCTAATGGCCTACTTGTCTTTGCTATAGTGTTCTCTTTACTGAAAACTGAAACAAGGTTTTTGGCCTATGGTCAGACAGTTTAAAGGCAGACTAACATAACTATCTAGTCCATCCTCACAATGTCCTACCATCACTATATAACACACCCAGTTCTTTTGTGTATAATTTCTTAGAAGAATAAATGAAAAAAGTGGAATTTGTTATGATTTCCTTTGCAAAAACTTAATTCTATTTTTGCCTTCATTCTATATTTCTAACCTCTATGAGAATTTTTTATATATTTTTTTTTCAATTTCTTACAGTCTCTATGCAGAAATACTTCTTTTAACTTGGTGTCCTGCTATTATGTTGTATCTTTAAGCAAAGATTAAGCAAGAATATTATGGAAGGTTTTTAAAAGTTATAGAGGTGTTCTTTTTTTTTTAATTAAAAGAAGCTAAGATGAAAGATGATAGTTATTGTATCATTTACTACTTAGTATATTTTGGTACAGTCATTCCTCTGCTGGTTCAGATATTAATGCTATTGTTAACAGCATGTGTTATTTTATGTTTTTTCTATGACATGTAGCCCTCAAATTAACTGCCCTACATTGCTGCATATTGGAAATAGAGAACCCAGTCATCCCAAACCCACAGTGAATATCAAGAAATTGTTTTATTTTATTTTTACAGACAAAGAAACACAAATATACCGTGTCTCACCAAAGTTACCTGACAAACCTGCAGCAAGACCAACAATGGAGGCCCAAACTTTTAAGCTTCTCTTTTATTCAGCTCTCTGGTAGAAGTGAAGCTTCCCCTTTTTTCCCTAAGCTTACTGGTATTGATGGGAAATAGGATTATCTATTGGTGGACTTAGTGAAGGCTGTGGAGACAGATGCCATAGCCAGAGGAGAGTAATTGCAAAGCAAAGTTCAAACACTAACTAAGAATGAGTTTCAGATTGAAATAGTAGGAGATTAAAGAAGAAAGTTCCCTCGGGTCTAGAAGCATTTGTATGCATCAGTAGCACTAACAAAGCTAGGATTCAGAAAACGGAAGAGACTCGGGCTGACGTAATTCGTTTTTACCAAGGGCAAAAGCCTGAAGATGAAAATCTGTATTATTTGTACGTGTGATTTTTTCTTAATTTTCTTTCCCTCAGTCCAAACAAAAATCAGCAATGAAATCCAATAGTTATGAGACAAAAAAGAAATCAACTCAGGAAAGCAAGGTACAGAAACATACTTAATGAAAATACAGGGAAAATGTTGGCTGAGGCGAGAAGTAAATATATCCATCTGCTGTTACAGGAAAAAAGGGAAGAGAGGAGAAAATATGCTGTAATGTAATGATTTTTGTATGGATTTAAGTTGAGCATTAGATCAGGGAAGATAATCCCTGAGGTCCTTTCTAGTCTAATTCTCTATGAAATACTGGGAGTCTGATGTATTTGCTCAGTGACGTCCACATCAGCTGAGTGAAAAAGCTGTGCCCTCCCCAGAGCTCCTCATGGGGCTCTATGTAGGACGCTACYGAATAACTAGAATTTCCTCCGGTGGCTCCTGCGCACAGAGCCAGGGTGCCGGCCCCGGGCAGGGCCACGGGCCACGGCAGGAGGAGCAGCAGGAGCCCCGGATGGAGCGTCTGGAGGGCGTCTGGGCACAGCGTGGATGTGTGATGGGGCTTGCGGGAGCTGCTGGCAACTYTGCTGGGGGAGCGTCAGGAGACGGCCCGTGTCCGAGGGGTGGCTGTCCACCCTGCTCCCTTCCCTGCAGCTAGCCGTGCTGGTCCAGGAAACAAACTGTGGGGTTGGGCAAGAAAATTCCTCAAATGATTTTAAACAGGATATGGTGACAAATAGGTGAAAGATAGAAGGTGGCCAGTGAGGTTCTGCAGCAAGGCGGAGYGGTGGTGAGAGATGGACACAAATTGTCTCTTCACTGTCTTTASTTCACCTGGATCATTGTAGTTTTAGGCTTCCCTCCTTCTGCCCCATGTTCTCCCCAAACCTTACTAAGTATATAGTAGACTCAACTCATGTTATTCAAATGATCATAACTACGAGCATTTAGTTAAAAAAAAGTATATATGCATGTATAACACAATTGTCTTTGCAATCCACAACTCCTAACAATATTTAAACATCTTACTTCTAGCTACAAAWCAAACAAAACAACAGGTAGGAATTAATACAATGTATTTTACTTCATGTTATATTTATGGGTCTGATTTATCTGAAGTTGAATCCTCTAATATAATTATTTTTAATATATATAATTATCTTTTTTTTTAAAAAAAAAGCACTTCAGTCAGACTTCTTAAAAAATCCTATATACACCAAAGTGCTAATAAATCTGAGTTCATTGCAAAAGTAGAGTTGGGCTTACTGGATCTCCCTAATTTCTTTTTCTTGGGTTTCGGAACTTGGGTACGGAATCATCTTTTGCAGTTTTAATCATAAGCAATAAAGCGCATGCTTATTGTAACAAATTTGAAACCACTTGAAAACCTTGTTCTCATCAGTCAGATCCTCATAGCTGAAGTATTGACAAATTCTTGGTCCTTTGGAGGAGAAGAAAATAGGTAAACACCACGCTGGCTTTGTACTCTTTCATTTCAATGCCAGTATTTTAAAAACATCATAGTTTTGCAAGAGGCTTCTTGCCACCTCCTCAGCAAATTATAGAAAAGTTTATTCTSGGCAATGTTTCCAGTCCAGAGATCTTTTTGCTAACACTTCTATTGAGTTCACTTAAAATCCTAAACTGATTCTTGCTGTCAACTTTTTATTTGCCAGTTCTACATTTATTCTCTTCCTTTTCAAGAATTTTATGCTGTTATCTTGAAATTTCCAACTTCTGCTTCTGCTGGGTGTCATCTTTTCCTTTTCATCCAAATTCCTATTAGTTTTCTCATATACCACTGTATGATATTTATGCTGGAATTAGATGTCTAAGATCATATCAGTTCACAGAAATTAACATTAGACATGCTTTATTCTTGGAAATGAGTGTTTAAGTTACAAGTAATGCATGAAAACAAGGTAGAAAATGGTTGCATCTCACTTTCCTAAATGTGTAATTGATTGAGAAATACAGTAATTAGATAGTGTTTTGGGAATAGATAAGTTGTGCTGAAATTATACAATACAGCCTTGGTTTGGAGAAAGTCTTATGGTATCATAAAGGAATGTCGCATAAGTAAGTACATAACGAACTAGAAATCCATAAAGGTGTTATATGCATGATTCTAATACCTCTATGGGAGGCCAAAGCACAGAGCTGTGAAAAAGAACCAGTGCTAAAGCAGGTAAAAAATCATTGCTTGCTATCACTGAGACACAGACGGAAAATATAGAGCAGTGAAACTTATGGCATTCCCTATTATGCAAACTCCTTTAAAAAATCTTAAACAAACCAAAGCAAACCAAATTAAAGGAAAAACAACTAAGCTCAACCAAAACATGCAAGGTAAAGAGTTTATTATGAAAGAATAGAGAGGACACACAATAATTCTGTTCTCGTGTTCGGCCTTCTCTTTGCTTTTTCATATTGAAAATAGTGGGATGACTCCAGCTCTCCTCCTACTTCATGTTTACTCAGGATTAAACTCATACTGTCCTCTTCACTCCCAGAGATATAAAATAGAACTTTCTAAGTCAGAATGGTATTTTTTTCCACTGGACCCACATAGCTGAAGAAAACCATGGTTTATTCTATTCCAATGTGTAATGGGCAGCTAGCCAATATGACCTAAGTTTGAGAGAGAGTTATGGGTTTCAGAAGCTTAGAGACAGTCTTTTCTGACTTCTGTACAAAATTTCTTAAAATGTGCGATAACAAATCAAAAATAGAGTAAAGGACTTAGAGAACAAGGAGCTGTTTGTCTGACACACCTAATATTACGTATGTTATATGTTAATCCATTTCCAGCATTGCAGAACAAAGAAAAATATTTTTTTTTTTTGCCTCATAAAGATGAACCAGTTTTTGCCTCATAAAGTGACCAACTGAGCCCCTTCGTTCAGTTTTTCAGGGTATCTTACCAACCAGATATCAGCTGACTAATTCTTGTTTATGCAGTACCCATTTTAAAGTCCCTTAAGTTAGAATATTATGACTCATTTTTTCACTTTAGATGTTAGGCCCTGTTAAAATATCARTCAAAAACTCCGTAATGTTTACACTAAGAATTGTATGGTACATTTTCTGATTTCTCATAGCCTATATACGTAATTACTATTATTGTCCTTTGGGATGATATATATACACGGAGAGAGCCAGCCCTGGACCCGGGGGAAGAGCGGGAGGGAGAGCAGACCACCCCAGAAGTGCGAGGCACGAAGATGCTTTTTCTTTTTTTCCCTTCCGTATAACAATTTTAACAGTATATTGGAGCTTCTTTGACTTAATTTGTATTATTAGTGAATACGGTTGTAACTGGACTAACACTTTGGGTTACTAGACTGTTAAAATATTAATTGGACTAACAATAARTTCCTAGCTCGTATGTGYGCTTTGTGCCCCTGTGCTTGTAACAAGACTATGAGCGTAACACCATTTAGTTCTGAGAAATTGAGCCTGGTCCCGTACCCAGCTGCTAAAGTAGCATAAATTTAGGCTGTGTATGTGTGGGCGAATGCAGAGATAGAGTGGTAGGATATGATTGTCTTTATTCAATTTTGTGTCCTTTTGTTTGAAGGGACATACAAAATCATTTTCAGACAGAATTAGAAGCTTAGCTGAACAARTAACATGCTCGAGATTTCTGTCTTTGTGTGTGTGTGTGTGTGCGCGCGCTATTCAGGTGCTTTCTTTCCCTTGCCGCATGTGCATTCACATATTATATTACGTATGTAAGTCACAAACTGTATAACAGTAGCTATTTTTGTCTGTTATTTGACTTTCCTTTCTTTGTTGTATTACTCCATCCTAGGCCGTTAATGCTAAAAGTGCATGTTTTTTGCAGCAAACATAAAAGCATATTTTTCACACTTCAGTGCATTGAACAATAGTTAATGGCATTCTGATTTAGCCTTGCATTTGAATAAACTTAATTGTGTTCTTATTTTATTTAAGCTAGTTGCAATATTAAGGAAACTCATTAAGGCTGTACTTGCGTCTTCCTAAGGGAAGGCTCAGCCATATTTCTCCAATTACACTAATCAGCATGACAGCAATACTAAAGATCTGTTTCACATGGTGTCATTGTCTTCCCATAAAATGGGTCACAGAAACTAAATGTGTAGGGAAGTAGGGAAGTTTTTTTTTTTTTTTTTTTTTTTTTTTTTTTTTTTTTTTTTTTTTTTTTTTTTTTAATTAGAGAACAAAATGCTTGAGAGCTGTCAGTGTGGCACCTCCTAAAGACTGAAGCCTTCTCTTTCTGAATATTAAATATACAATGCTAGAAGTAAGTACTCACAATTTCATAGCCTGTGATACTCAGCTGTGGAGAAACCATCTCTAGCTCTCAGGGCTRTATGTCAGATCTATATGGCTATTCTAAAAGAGAAAGCTTGATAGTGGTGTTGGCTTACAGTTTGGAATAAATTAGCTAAATTTTAAAATAGAATATATTTTTGGTGTGTCCAAAGGAGCCTAATATTTAGATCCTTTAGCTCTCAAGATGACAAGGTATCAGACCCTTGCTGAAGCTGGATTCTTTSCCTCATCTAAATGGGGAGCTGATGTGCTCTTTCAGGGTGAACATTTAGGTTTTGTGTGCATCCTGATATTTCTCACCATCATCATATTTGGTAACTTAAAGCCAGGCCTRATATCTCCCTTCCAGTACCCAGATATCTGTGTTAAGTGACAAAATATACAGGAAATGTAAAAGCTGACAGTAACAGCATTGCTRATAGGGATTGCTTACTGGCTGCACAAAGAGAAGGTTTTTTTCCTCTGTTTTATGCTTTTGCAGTAGACACTGGCTGTCAAAATATCAAAGGCAGAGACTAAATTCATTTCTGTTCATGAACTGTTTTGAGGTTCTAAACTGAAAAGTTTAGCACAAGGAAAAGTTCATGCTCTTTCAAGGGAGCAATATGACCCATTCTGGTTTTGTGTGAATTATAGACTTTGAGTACTGCATGAACTGGGAGTCTCATTCTTCTTCATGAAATAAGGGAGGCACCTGTAGTAAGATCTTCTCCTTGCAATATTTGAAACTTGCTTAATTTTGGTAGACTTTTTTTTTTTAATCTTTGCCTGATAATAATAGGACAAATACAAAAGCTTTGTTAAAAGAATTACTTTGTTTTAAGACTAAATTGTTGTCAGCTAGACTTTTCAGCTCCTAAACCTCTCTACTCACAGAACAACATAAAAATTTTGAATTACTTTGCAACTCARGACACAAAAATATTTCCTTGGCATCTGATTATATGGGGACAATTAAATTCATAAACAACCWCAGAATGGTTGAGGTTGGAAGGGACCTCTGGAGATCATCTAGTCCAAACTCCCTGATCAAGCAGGGACACCTAGACCATGTTAGACAGGGTTGTGTCCAGGCAGGCCTTGAAGATCTCCAGAGAAGGAGACTCCACAACCTCTCTGGGCAACCTGTGCCAGGGCTCTGTCACTCCCACAGGGAAGAAATTCCCCCTCACGGTCAGGCGGAACTTCCTGTGCTTCAATTCCTGCCCATTGCCTCTTGTCCTGTCATGTGGGACAACTGAAAAGAGTTTGTCCCTGTCCCCTTGACACCTCCCTTCAGGTACTTGTACACATTGAGAAGATCCCCCCTCAGTCTTCTCTTCCCCAGCTGAAGAGGCCCAGCTCTCGCAGCCGTTCCTCATAGGGCAGGTGCTCCAGCCCTCTGATCATCCTTGTAGCCCTACAAAGCTGGACTCTGTGCATTAGCTCCATGTCTCTGTTGTAGTGGGGAGCCCAGAACTGGACACAGGACTCGAGATGAGGCGTCCCCAGGGCTGAGTAGAGGGGCAGGATCACCTCCCTCGACCTGCTGGCAACACTCTTCCCAATGCACCCCAGGAGACCATTGGNGGTGCTCCAGCCCTCTGATCATCTTTGTAGTCCTACAAAGCTGGACTGTCTCCAGTAGCTCCATGTCTCTGTTGTAGTGGGGAGCCCAGAACTGGACACAGGACTCGAGATGAGGCCTCCCCAGGGCTGAGTAGAGGGGCAGGATCACCTCCCTCGACCTGCTGGCAACACTCTTCCCAATGCACCCCAGGAGACCATTGGCCTTCCTGGCCACAAGGGCACATTGCTGGCTCATGGTCAAGTTATTGTCCAAAAAAAAAAAGAAGAAAATGAATAGGTTGTTGCTTGTGTCACAGAACTCTTTTTCCGATTTATTGATGGGATTCTTTTCTGAAACTGAACATCCCTGAAAAATATAAAAATGTGTGGAGAAAAATGTATGGGGAAAATGGTGTGGCATGGGCATAAAAGCTAACCTGGTAGCAATGTTCTCAAATACATCAGAATTAAAAAGTTGGCCATATACAGCATTGTTTAGTTGATTCAACAGCTATAAGATCTAAAGGATCTTAATCTCAAAGATAACCAAATAAGACAAAAACATAATCTATTTACAGTAGATACTAATTACAATGTTATCAGAAGAGTTGTTAAATTTGTGAGAGAAGGCTGCAATGTGCTTTAAAATAGCCTGAAGGCTTTAGATAAGCATAGACAAATGTGCATTAATAAGCTGTTATTATTTTCCTATTACTGGATTGCTTCACCTTAGAAGCAGAAGCAAACTGGTTTTGTATTGTTGTGTTTCTAAAAAAGATTGAATTATATTCTTCATGTTGGTAGAAATTGCTGGAAGATAAACTGTTCAACAGTATAGACCTATTTATCTGTCCTGATTTTTTATGTAAGAATTCAGTATTATAGTCAGCTAAATTGTAATGATCAATTGAAGTTTAACATGTGTACTCATGTGCACRTCAGCTTCTTAAGAAAGATCACTGAGAAGAAGGCTGTAGAGCAGACTGTGGCAAAACAAACTTTTTTGGCATTTATTCCTTTGATTTTTCAATGACGTTTTCAGGGTTGTTTTTGAAATAATGAAGCTGATGTCATTAACTGGTGATCTTGTGGTGGAGATTAAGATGTCAGCATCAATTCATTTTAATCTTTTAGAGGCTCTTATTATGTCTCAGTGAAACTGGCTTTATTTATTGAAGATCTCATCAAAACTTCTGATCATAACATGCGTATACATTCATGTTTTAGTTCTAGTCCAGAAATGCTACAACTTTCTGTTGGTTGCCTAATGAAATTTTAGATGTTAGATTTGACTTAAAATATCTTTCTTTTTCTCAATCAGAACGCAGCCAACTTTGTTTGTTTGTTTGTTTTTCCCCTCTTTTCTGTGACCTACAATATTGATGTAGGCTTTATACAGGGAAYGAGATTGATTCTTCATTAAACTACTTGACTTTGTTCACGTCTGTTTTCCCCATCTTCTTGATCTTCAGTGGTGCTCCTCCTTTGGTCGGTCACACCACTAGACCGCATGACATGTATGCCGTAGAATTGACTTCTGTGTCTGTGCAGAGGGAAAATACCTGAGCGATGACCTAGTTTTTGCAATATGAACTTATTCTACAGAAAATGTTGGTTATGGAATAGGAGGAAGCAGAAGTAATTTACAGCATTTTTCTCTTGAGGGAAATGATGGATCCAAGCTACAATAGATAATTTTCTGTGTGTTCTGCTTCAACAGAATTTGACCAGACCCTTCTTTTTAGATGTAATCTGCTGATTATATTTTGTGTTAGCAAAATCAYGATCCAGTTTTCCAAGAGTGTTACAGTGTGTTCAATAATTCTAATGAACAAATAAATGGAGTACACCATAAAGGAAGGGCTGGATCACTTACTAGAGCTGATTGCTGAATAACTCATCTGTGTTTATTTTATTTTTTGTGATATACAGTGTAAGGCATGTTTTGTATCCTTTTTACCATTGTCTTCATTAAATTCTTTTATTTTTTTTTTATAATGAAAAGAATATCAATGAAGAGCATCTTAACTCATTTCATTTTTTTTTTAGCTTTGTGCTGTCTGCTTACAAAAATTGTAATGACTATGTGAGTACATTCTGACAAGTATGCTCTGTATTTTCTTTTCCAATACTATCTTCTTCTGATCTTCCTTGCCTGTTCGCAGATGAATCCTATTTGATTAGTACGGTAAATATTTAATACCTTTTTCCTGATTATAACTGAAGCAGATTATACTAATGTGCAACTCATTAGTAAAAGGTCTGGACCATAGTTTATTTTTTTGCCTTCATTCAGGGAATCCTAGGCTTCAGACACTGAAGCCATTCAGGTCAAGTCAAGGAGAAACTGTGCTTACTGGACATTTTATGCATTGTATGTGTAAAATATATACCTTATTTTTATACATGGAGGTCAGTTCAAGAAGGTAGGAAGGGCAAATTGTCCTTACTGAATAACTGTAACACATTTCTGCACCATAAGTAATATCTTGTTTGKTGGTTTGTTACCCTAAATTGTGGCTGTCCCTAAGATAACATGGGACCTTAAATTTACATGACTTAGGGGCTTTTAATTTCAACTACCATTGTCAGCATAGCCATCTCGTCTTTCCTTGTTTGTGAGAAAAGACTCACATGGATTTTGTGTATCATATCTATCTCAGTTAGAAACAAAATTTAGCTCTTCAGTTTATTTCCAATTGATTAGATTAGACAGCTTATTATTTTTGGAAGATCCTGTTCTGTAACCTGATTTGTTTCCCATTTTATTGAATATAGATTCTAAGTGCTTAAAGCAGGAAAGCATAAGTTGAAGTTGCAATGTTAAAATATTATTATAGATTAGTGACTTCAAGACTCATTAGCAAGCAGAAAGGGAAAGAAGTTAAGAATTAGAGTATACAACACCCTTGAGCAAAAATTAGTGATCCTGTATAGTTCTTCCTGACATTTGTTCTACATTGTAGATGAATCCTTTCCCCATCCTCTTCCTCTCTCTCTCTCTCTCTCCTTTCTTCTGCAGATAAGCAGACATCTTTCAAAAACCCTTCGTATGATATTGGATCAAATTACCTCTAAATATTCCTCTTATTGAATCAAATAATTTGGCTTATTCAGTCTTTTAGTATCACAAATGTTTTCCAGCCATTAAATGTTCTTCTCAGAGAAGACTCTGAACTTTGTTGTCTTAACACCATCTTGAACTGTGAACACCTGAATAGAATTCAGCACTCCAATAATAGTTATTCCGGTGCCAAAACCAAAAATATTATAACATATCTTACCGAAAATTTACAGTTCGTGCATCCAAGGATCAATTTTACTTCTTTTGGTCTACTGGAGTTCATGTTCATCTCATTATTTGCAAATATTGTCAACTCTTTTTTTCAGAACTACTGCTTCCAAGATCAGTCCAATATTCTCTACTTTTGTTCTATATTGTTTTTCTTGGGTAATTAATTCTTTATGTTTTCTATTCCAAGTCATTAGTAGAGCTAGTTAACAGCAGAATCACAGCTTCAGGAATATATAATAAACAAGACCTCCATTAGACCTTTGAGGCCTATGACTTCACTGGACTTTTAGTCCATTTCTATATGTTTTGTTGTTTTTGTTTTGTCTTGTTAATTTTAAAAATCGTGTTCTCTATTCAAAAATCTTGCAACAATAACTGTATTCTGTCAGTTATCAATCATACTTCCTTCAGTCTGCATCATGCTTTATTACAGTTGATGAGATAAATGAATAAGCCATGTTAGTCAATATGTAGTTAATGGCATTGGTTTTCACCTTATACAATTCAAAATACTTAAATAAATAAAAAAGAAAAAAAAAAAAAAGAAAAACAGGGAGGCAGAGGAGGTACTGCCTAATTCAGTGTACCTCTTGCACAAAGAGAAAAAATATAAGTTTTTATGTGTCTTAGAAATGAAATGTCTACTGCAAGGTGTAAAAGATGAAAGAGAGCAAGGCTGTACTTCTGCAGTGCTTTCGAACAAGCCTGGATTTGTATATAAGTCTGTAAACTAGAACCTATGTAAAAATATATATATATATATATATATWTATATATATATAAAGAACAAAGATGTTTTTTCTTTTTTTTTTTCTTTTTTTTGTCTTTTTCAAGAGGAATTGTTAATGTAGTTACGAAGAATTATAGAAAAGAGACAATGGAAAAAGGAACTTAGAAAATCAGTTTCAGGGGATATATTTTATCCTTCATAAAGGAGGTAGGTAGGTAACTTAGAGTAATCATGCTACAATACAAACATATGAAATACACTGTTCAGTTAGTCTCCTTTTGATTATTGTGGTTCCATATCATTGAACTGATGGCTTCAAATCAGCCTGGACTAGAAAATGAGAACTTGATCGCATTCAGTATTTTATGTTCCCCTGTTGGTTAGGGAATGGTGAATCTTAATGATCTGCATACTTCCATGTCAATCACTAGAATGAATTCATTGACATTTATGTCTTAAGCAATATGCATGTATTTGCTGTGAATTGTTATTTGGCTTTACAAATATTTATCTGCCATAGCATTGACCATATTAACATAATCTGACAAATAATCAATATTTGTTTGAAACTCTAGAGCCCTAACAACTAACCCTAAATAGCATAATTGGATGGAGAACCATGAAAAAGATTTACATGATATCTGACCTACTTCCAAACTTCTGCATATATTCTACAAGAGTTTCCAAGACTGACAATTTCAGATTAACTGTTTGGATCCCAGAATTTCAAACGAACAGTAATAATTCAGTGCTAATCAGTAAGTAAAGAGGAAGGGGTACTTAGTACTAAAGGAAATTTATAAAGACAAGGTTCTGCATCAAATTCAATTATTCTTATTTTAAGAACCCTTTCAGGATTTAGAAGGAAAATGCTGATTTTATAAAATAGAGTTGTTTGGAAATGCTCATCTTTTAAGAAGAAAATGCTTAGGTCTGGAAAGAAATAGGAAAAATGGCATACTGGTGGAGAAGAAGAATCAGGAGGAGGAAGTGAGAGATTGGAGAGGAAGGGAGGAGGTAGTTGATTATAAATAAGGATGATATAACATTTAGGCAAATAGTTAAGAAAGTCACATAAAATGAAGGCAAACAGGATCTTGATTTCTCATTTTGATGAGAAATTGCTGATAAGCTTGTCTGTAGATTAATCAKATTTCTCATATTTTTATTTTTATTTCATAAAAGAGCTTTGTCATATTTTCATGGAATCATAGATTCATAGAATCAGTAAGGTTGAAAGGGACCTCTGGAGATCTTCTAGTCCAAACCCCCTGCTCAAGCAGGGACACCTAGACCATGTTAGACAGGGTTGTGTCCAGGCAGGCCTTGGAGATCTCCAGAGAAGGAGACT
>NW_028186590.1:208994-211460 GCF_003343005.1 Rhea americana | reverse complement strand
CTGAGGAGGCACTCTGTCCACCCATCCAGGTCATTGATGAATAATAATTTCAATAATTTTATTGAAATATATTAACCAGTTTTATTTGGGATGATCAATTTCTCTTGGAATCCATATATGAACATTTCTGAAATATTGTGGAGTACAGTAGTTCACAATTCCATCACTGTAGTACTCAGAACCAAACCTTCACACCTGGACATCTCTTAACTGARACATTTTGAAATACTATTTGAGGAAAAAGTTTTGAAATTCACATCTCAGGACTTTCCTTACTGGGAATATACAATTTATTATTACAGATTAAAGATGACCAGGTGGCAAGTTCCCTCTCTTTTCTACCTACTAAAAATTTTTAATACCCTCCCCCAACTCTCAACCAAGAAAATAGCTGAAGTCGAACCAGAATTAGACTTTATTACTGTGCATATGTATGACATTGCTAGGCCCAAAGGCTGTTCTGTGACTTATTTTCAAAATATCTTGTAAAAATAAACATCACAGATTACAAATTGAATAGCAAACAGGTATGCACGTATATACACATTAACTGTTTTCAGATTTAATAGAGACACAGCTAGATAAAATTTCTATAACCATAATCTTAAATGCTTTGCTTCAGTACTGAACCAAATCCAGCTTTCATTAACTTGAATTCTTAAATCATGTACCTCATTATTTTAATCAAGAGGAAACAAAACAGTATCAAGACTGTAGTCAGATATATTTTTTAAATCCTTCCTTTATGAATCCAGCTGGTTTTTGTAGTAGCAGCTTCAAACAGAGAAGCAGCAAAACAAAATCTGTCAAATTATTGATTAAAATTTTAGTCTAATTCTTTACTTCAGAAAAACTCTTGATCAAACAAAAACGGTACTAAAATGTACTCTGAAAGATGAGATTCCTGTTACTTTTATTTCAAGTAGAGTGATGGTAATACAGTGTTTTAGCAGAGGTAGATCCTAAAACCAACCCAAATCTTGAGGTCCTGACACCTTCTACTCTGAAATCTATTGGATACAAGTCAGATTTATCACTCAACTTTACATCTGTGGTCTATCACTTTTTCGTAACCACTGAGGAAGAAAAAAAGACCAAAACAAAACTCACTGGAACTCATAGCAGACCCAGAGGTAGAAAGTTCAAAGTTTTAATTCCATCTTCCATTTATCATGCACTTTAATTACCCTGACTGACAAAATGCAACTTCAAAGGCAGAAACTTAAGACATAAATTCACCAAAACCGATCATTCTGGACGATACTGTATTAGGCCATACATCATATAGAACCTCAATAAATATAGTGAGACCAAATCTATCCAAAGCTAGAGTAGGATTGGGTATTCACTGCCTAYTTTGGACGTTAATATTATTATTTTACAATAGATTTATTATGTTGAGTACAGCTATACATGTTATTAAATAGGGTAATATAAGTGCTTATCAGTGGGGAAATTTGTTTTTTTTTCAAAGTATCTCAACAGCACAAGAGTAGGGAACTCTTATTATTATTATTATTTCTCCACTTAAATAGCATTTCTGCATACTTGCTACCTCCTGAAAGTCCTTTGTTGTACCCTGTGAGTTAGATGATATAATGATGTTACCTTGCTGCTTTATGCTGTGTTAGTGTTGAAGAATTTAACACTTTATTTTGAGGCATATCATAAGATAGGGGCAATTAGCTGGGAAACAGAGTCTATGTTCATTTGCATATTAAGGGACTTTTTTTTCAAAGATGTGGCAAAAGAGCATCTCATGGAACTTTGTCAGAGCTTTGATTTAGATTCTACCTGCTACCCTTTGTCTTTGAGTAAAATAAAGAAGTTTAATTTAAAAGATATAATTAATATTTTGACAAAAAATAACAAGATTTTTTTTTTTACAAATGATATGAATAATATATTATTCAGGCATTACAGGTACATTTTTTCCTGCAAAATATATGCATAAGGTGCAGTTCATCTGTACACAAAATTGTGTGGCTGTCAATTTTTCCTATGAAAGGTTAAAGGCAGAGATCTACTGTGATATTTTTTAGATTAAGATAGTCCTCCAAATAGCCTGTGGGATTCTACACCTAGGCTCTTCTATAAAGCAGTGTTTATGTACATAGCCAAGCTTAGATATGAAACCAGTTATTTTGACTTCCTATGCCCAGAAAAAGCACAGGATGCTGACAAGTTCTAGAAGCCACATATGTTTTCACCTAAGAAACAACCTCATGGAGAAGAAAATTGTCACAGTTTGTAACAGGTTATAGTTTATACTTTTTTTTTTCTTTAAAAACGTTCTATCTGAGGAGAACCTAAAATTTATATTTCATAGAATCATAGAATCRGTAAGGTTGGAAGGGACCTCTGGAGATCATCTAGTCCAAACCCCCTGCTCAAGCAGGGACACCTAGACCATGTTAGACAGGGTTGTGTCCAGGCAGGCCTTGGAGATCTCCAGAGAAGGAGACT
>NW_028186590.1:48676-208279 GCF_003343005.1 Rhea americana | reverse complement strand
CTGAGGAGGCACTCTGTCCCCTCATCCAGGGATGTGGACCTGTAAAAACACAAAGTAAGATGCTTAATAATGCTCCACTTTGCTGCAATATTTTAATAACACATTTCTATTGACAGTGTGACAAAACTGAAGTTTATATGTGGTCATAGACAAGGAACAAGATAGTGCAATGATCTGGCCAACGAAAATGAAAATCTGAATGAGCTTCTCACAAGATAAGGATGACTGAAGTCTAGGAATAATCTACAAACAATAATATGAAATATTGAGAAGGTATTAAATATGATGTTCAAAATTTAATTCAGAATTCCCAAACAAATCAAGTTTCTTGCTGTGATTATAGGCGTAATTCATCAACATCAAGCARCTGCTTGATAGAAACTCTGCATTTACAGTTTTCTAAAAATTCACCCTAAGTAGCATTGAATATGTCTTTCAGTTTTCAGTTATAAGTAATATAACTGATAAACATTTTCATGGAATAACCTTTTCTGTTTTTGGCTAACATGATAAAAAACTATTTGGGAATATTAATTATTACTGTAATTAAACATCTTTCTAAATCCTAAAAAGCAAATAATAATAACTCTCCCTCAAACTGTAGTCTTACTTTGATGCAAAACAGATTCATTCATCACATTGTGAGTATATACCACTCATCACTATAGTATGTTAGTTATATARGCTTATCCCTGGATATAAGGAGTAATTTATCTTCTTGAAGGATTTTGAAAGAGGTTCAAAAGTGAAATTCAGTGTTATTTTTCTGAGTCCTCTGCTATTTCATACAGTGGGTGGCAGGTCTTAATGCCAGAGAAAGCTATTGTGATAACGTTACTTGGACACTTGAATAATACAGACCGTAGAATCGTGCAGTAATTTCTGTATCAGAATTTATCATTATCAGAATTTAGGTTTGGGCTGCAGCATATCTTTTTGGAAGAGTATAATGTTTTTCTAAAGTCTTTGAGTGATGCTCATCCGCTTCTCCTCCTTGCAAGATACTCCAAGGGTTTATTCTGTTGACTGTTATAAGTAACAAATTTTCAATTCAGGATTACTTTTTTTGCACTGTAGCATTTAGCCAGTCAGCTCTATTATGGCCTTTTATTCTAAACCAAAAAGATGTCCATTAGCAAAAAAATGTGGTTATTTACAACATCATAATTACCACTTTCTCTTGGAAAAAATAAAAGTAAACACCTTATTTTTTGTTTTTTATTCATCTTAGATCCCTTTTAAGTTTGTTAATTTCCATTATAATGCAAAGGCACTAGAACAAAGCAATATCCCTGTAATAGTCTCACTATGCCACGCAAAGAGATAGTATCACTGTCTTACTCCTACCTAATATTTTTTGTTTATCCAAGCATTCCATTCAAATCAGAAATTCAGGTATAATTGTCCCTTTCACAATTTTGTGCCAACATTCAATGGTATTATCAAGTTTGTTGGAAAAAAAACTGTTTCAYGTTGAACTGAAAATTTCATAAGTCTTTTGACCCATTAAGTTTATTTTTGTTGCTGATTTATGTTATATGTTATCTCAGATGCTCATTGACATTTAGGTGAGATTGTATGAATGTTTAATGCATTATATAGTTGCTGTTTTGCTATACACTTTAGTTCACTCAAAGTGTTTCAAGTATATGTCCAATGTGGAAATAACRATATTATGTTAGAAACTGTAAGGCCATATCAAACATCTGACTTCAGAATCTGAAGTTGCAAGTCTAAAAATAACTTCTGCTCGTCCAGCCGCTCAGAACTATCATCTATTTTTAAATAGGAGAAATTTGTATTGCACAGTAAATTATGAAATTTTGCTGACTGTTTATGAAACACGTTTTATTCTTCATTAAAAACTGTTTGCAAAAAAGACATAGTTAAAAGAAGTTACTGTATGACAAGTATAAAGATTTTTGTAGTGAACATTATTTAATAAAGCAATTCTACAGTAGTTATCTAAAGATTTACTCTGTTGTTTTTACTTAGAGCTAGGTTGAGATCAATGATCACATTAATTGCTAGAAAGTATATTTTGAAGTTTGTTCGGTTATTTGGGGACATGGTGCCATATTTAATTTAGTTTTTATGTATAATAATGACATTGCATATCAGCAGAAGAGCTAAAAATATTTTTCATGGAATCATACTCCATTTTTAATTTTAGTGCAAATTTATTTGCTAATTCAAAATAACTCTTATTAAAGTTTGCTACGTTAATTTTAATATTGATCTGGTATCATTCTCCGGGAGTTTAAGTACCTGGGCATGAGGACCTCTTGTTTTCTCTAGGAAGTTGTTTTCGATAGTATCAAATATCTGTTGCCTAACAAATAACTCCTATCAGCCAACAGATATCTGATACTGTCAAAAACAATTTGCACCAAATACTGTTTGGTGACGATGGATGGTAAGAGGAAGAGCTCTGCATATTTTAGATCATAAATTTAGAAAACCCCTCATTTCTGATTACAGTTTACTAAGCCTTGTTTCCTGGTTAGGTGACAGGATTCCTTAGCACTTTCTGATCTGTGCCTCTCCAGTCCTAGTTCACTTCATTAAGTCTGCAGTGTTCTGGGTTGTTTCTAAGAAAAAAATAAYGATGATGGGATGCATTATTTCTTTGTTTTAATTCCTTACAAGACCCCAAATTTGTTTCTCTGAATATGGACAGAATTATATCATGGGAGACAATGTCTTTGTAYACAATTTCAGTCAAAGGTCAGTCTACACATGACCCTTGTCTTTCCTTAGGTCTACACATCCAGTACTTAGTGTTAAATCTGTGATTGCATCTCTCGCTTCTCTGGACTTTTTTCTTCATTTTTTGCAAGCAGTCAGTCACAACAGAACAAAAGTGTGAAAGATTTCTGGCCAGTTGTGCTTTACATGTGTTTTTCTTGGCAGTGATACATATTTATATGTTATACTCACCCCTGGGGCTATTGCCAGTGATATAATATTTCACATGGAACTGGTCACTAGTCTCTTTCACTGAATTCTGAGCATTTATTTGGCTCTTTCAAGTCTAGCTATAAATACTTTAAAAAACATGCCCCAAGACACAACAGCAACAAAACAGCGCTCTTGAGAGTAGGATACGTTTGCCTGTGGGAAGGCTGCTTTTCAATGTCATTTAAAATATGAACATGCCAGAAATTTTAATATTGCTATATTTTGAAAAAAAAGGATATTTCACCTGAGGTTTTACCTAACCATAATTAGAATTTTAATAGCTTTTTCAAGTCACCAATTTATCAATGATTACTTTTTGTAATGTGAAATGGATACTTGCTGTGTGGACACTGAAAGAACCTGAGGCATTGTACCCATCCAGTTTGTTCAATATTTTGGAATAAATGCCTAGGTTGGCTGATAGAAGTCTGGCTGGAACTGTGTTTATCTAAACTGAGAATCTGATCCTTTCATGCACACTTTAACCCCCTCCCCCTTGCCTTTTTTTGCAATATTATTTTGTGAGTAGGAGTGGAATTTCTGTAATAAGATGTCTCAGATGTGCGGCCACATGGGCTATGCARCTATGCCTTTTGTACCTGGTACGTTGTTCAAAGTGGAAGAGTTTGTTTATATGAAACTGTGCACGTTTATTATAATACTGCCACATATGGYTGTTGATCTGAGCAGAAACATGAGATAACCCTTAGGTTGTTTGAGCTTGCAAGCAGTAGCAGGGTGCTTGCACACCCTAATGCCCCTCTCCCAAAAAACAAGGAAAAGTGAAAGTTGGGAGAATASCTGGCCTTTCAGAACCAGCCCTGAATATAAGGCACAGGAAGTATGTAAAACACACACTCATTAAATGCTAATTACTGTCAGGGAGGAACAATGCTGTTCTCCCTCATTCTACTCCGGAGATGAAAAAGGGTTTAAATCAGGGATTTTCCRAAGTACAGACTACTCCTGAATTTATGTTTCATTCTCCTGGATATTCCAATAGGTGGATAGAGTCCAGTTTTCCTTCTTAAAAAAATAGAAGTTCAATGATAGCTACTACTGATGAATTAGATATAATTTGATAGCTTTTATTTATGATTTTCAGGAGATTTTCTCAAGATTGTTCTGACCTGCACATCTAATAAGGAAAAATATCACATCCATTATATGGATGTAGAATCTTTCAATTTTTTGAAAATGAACTGAGTTCCGGCTCTTTTAAAACATAAATGAGGATTAGTAAAGGCTGTTTCTAGTCAATTTAAATTTGTATTTCTCATTCTCCAYTGCTGATAGTGATGCCTCCTGCTTGTGCCTGCATAGCATGCTGCTGCTGACAGCCTTTGGCCAAGTATTAGAGTTTTACATGAGAGCTCTTCGATGAATGGTGCAAGGCTGCTTCCTTTCATGAAGCAATTTCTCTGCCTGGAGCTTTGAGATATGAAATCTTGCAGTCACAAATTCTAACCAGAATCAGCGCTATGGTTGCAATCCTGAGCGTTTGTGCTCAGCATCACAACTAGGGCCACAAGTAAACACATAAACAACTTTCCTCGTTACAAAAGTCTGTGCTACACTGAAATTCTTGCACTGTGATGGGCACACGGGTTCTGGGCAAAGTGGTCTGAAAACTTTCCTCTTCTGATCTGATAGAGAACTGCTGCATCAAGCCTCTCCTGTTGGATTTTTTTCCCCTCAGTGTGACCCAGATGATCTAATTTGTCTTAAAGTATTCTTATAATTGTAGGATTCTAGGTACCTTGTGATATACACTCATGATCTGAAATAAATTTACCATGGCATGAAATAAAGGCATATACCAAAGTTAGTGAACTGATTGGCTACTGTGTTTGGCCAAACAACCATCAGATTTGTTGATTTTTCTACCTTTTCCTCTGCCAAATTCCACTTCCAAGGACAGGGAGGACTGGGAGAGCCCTCAGGGTCCTGACAGTCATATCAAATTTTGGAGATGTAGCTTGTCAGTAAATGCCTTTGTAATAGTAAACTTTTCAGGACAGGGAATAAGTGCCCGCCAAATGGTAGTCCACTGTGATATTCTAAATTAGGTTCTGTAAATCTCTGACACTCTCACTTAAAGKCATTAGTACTTTACATCTGACCTAGTGATAAGATTTGATTGAATGGTTAGGGGTTATACCGCCCAGTTTATGCAGCTCAGAAAACACAGGGCAGGTTCCAAAATGCACTTGTAAATGGGAAAACATCAATTACCTAAAAAAAAAAATCAAACATTAAAAGCAGTGGTACTCTAGGGAAAGCTCTTTGTTAGCACAGTTAAATATTGTAGTTAAAAATATGGATGATTGTAGAAAATATTTTCTGTTAAAATTGACTAGTGGGATGCTAAAYATTAAAAAAAATAGAATATTGTTGCAGTATGATTCGAATCATCTGGTTATTTGGTCACAGTCTAAATGGTTTTAATGCAGCCGAATATAAAGCAATCTACGTAAGAGCTTTTATGGGAAGTTTGTCTTGAAAAGCAGTGACTCACAGGTTTTAGTATTCTTTGGAGATAACTTCCTTATACTGAGTGGCGAGTGAAATGCCATGGCACTAAAYGCTAATGAAATCCTGAGAAAAAGAGAAACAGGTAGTGGAAGGAGAAAGCAATCTTGCGTCTCCTTCTGCAGCACCTGAAAGGCAGCCGCTACAACGCTGTGCCTASTGCTGGTGCCAGCGCATCGCAATAAATGCAAGCCTCCTGGAAAACATTTATCCTACGTTCCAGTGTGCACAGGGCAAAAGTTACATATGTGAGGTTTTGGGAGGGTGACCTGTTTTCTACGTAGGCACTGAAAATTTCCCCGATCTCTGTATGGGTGTACGGACCTCGGAAAGATAGGAAGGAACTACAGGCTTGAATTTGAAGTCAAAGAAATTTAGCTCTGAAACTGATGTAATTACCTAGGAAGGAGGACACCAGAATAGATTAAATGAGAAGAGAATAAATTCTTATTGGCTATGCTTGGGAGTTCACAACCATCTGAGACATTTTGTGTGAAATGAAGAGGAGAGACCTAAGTGTTTTGGGTCTCACATGGAATCAGAAGTGATTTCAGATTCAGGAAATGATTGCAGATTCAGAAACTGACAGGTCAGTGTGCTGAAATACTTTCTTGAAGATGTTTTGCTGTATCATAGGCACTTAAACTTTATCATATACATTCTGAGAAATACCATATATCATGAAATTCAATTTATTTTAAGAATATTATAATCAGCTCCAATCTGAGAGCACACTCACAGCTTGTATACATGGGTTTAGCCCCATTTGACCACACATACCATTGTAGGAATTGATTTTTTGTCTTTTCATCACAATGTTTTCAGTAGTCAAAACAGTCTATGAGTATAAATATGTCATACAAAGGTACATTAACTGTAGGACTTTGAACATTATGAAAGTTATTCACTACATGTAAATATGCTTTTGGATTATACTTGACTGTTGAATGTCTCTGTATATCCTAAAACATTTGTTAGTCTCTTGTGGTATATTTCCCTTCATGAAAATTTCCCTGGGATCGATTTTATTACTCTCTACCAAATTGTCARTATTACTCTAGAACAAATAAACTTAAGTTTATACTGTAGCAAATGGACAAGAAAAATGTTTAAGTACTATTTATTTTCGAGGTAGTATTTCAACACGTTAACTCTGCACTGTGTAAATCAAAGAAGACTTTGATACAGGTTCCAATAGTTACAGATTAGGTCTGAAAGTATGAGCACAGTTAGTGCACACTGTTCAGTTCAGACAAAAATGAGTCAGGGATTACGGCTAGCAGGTCTAGAGATTGTTTCCATAGTAAAAAAAAAAGTGAGTAATTTTATGTGTGTGAATGAAAGAAATGAAAAAAAAGAAGCTGCTTTTTTCATCTTAGACTTTTTCAAATGCTTGAATTATTTAGTAGTCTAGMGTACAGTTTGTGAATAAAATTCAGAAATAATTAAATTTATTTTAACAGAATGTAGCTGTACTTGAAACAAGAAAAGGCTGTTGATTATGAAACAAGACACTTTAGAAATTCTAGGAGATGATTAATCTGTTTGATGGTCACATAGTTATTCACAACAGCATCATAAGACAATTAAAATTTCATATTGACATTGTTTTTAATTTTTTTTTTCAAAACAGATTTGTTAATGTTTGAATTCTCTRCTTCTTAGAAGGCAGCAAAAGCAAGCAGCTTAAGGGAGACAGTACTGAGTGCCAATCCAAAGACTTAAAGACTTGGATAGTTTATTGTAGTAGTCTTCAGATTATTTATTGTTCCTAATATTTTAAGAGGTTATTAAACAATATACTGGATAGCTTTTCATAGTTACTATGCTTTATTTATCTTAGTGAAACTTTTGTAGAAGGTGAAATATTTAAGAAAAAGCTATAGGATTCTCAGTAATATCTGACAGAATCTCAATCAGCTATTTTGAAAACCTTCTAAGAAAGGCTGTTTTGTATATCTATATATATGTATATATATATGTATGTATATATGTGTGTATAAATCTTTCTCCTTCTTCCTTTCCTCCCTCTCTCAAAAGCATAAATTGACCRTTAAATTATTATATTAATAAATGTGTTAAGATTCATGTGTTGTAATTTTAACATTCTAAAAGTAAACTTTATTTGAATGAGTTTCTTTCTTATGACCAATATCCAGTGTTTTATCTACAACAGAGGTTAGAATGAGTAAGTGGAAAATCTAGATTTACTTTTTAAAATGTTTATAAYGATAGCTCTTGCAAAGTGTTTTTAAGAGTGTGAAAAAGAGTGTGAAAAGCATTATGTGAACAGAAAGCTAAACTTGACCAGCAAATATGTCTTCTGAAGAAGTAGAAGTAGAACCTTGAACTCAGCAGTGCTTCAGTTTTGGATCCACTTTCTAAATCACTTCCAGTTTTGTCTTTTGGTACGTAACAATTAGTTGGAATTCTTCCAGTCAAAATCTCCCTGGTTGTAGGCAATAACTTCATATAGTTGCTACAGTACATAAAGCATTTAAAACATACCTAATGATTCTCCTTACACTTTACAATACAAAAAATTATTTTATTTATACAGTTTATAATAGTATAGAACATACCTGTACACTACGAGTTTACTGAAGTTCTTTGGGTTTATTTATTTGTTTATTTTCATTTGTTGCTAGGCTSTTAGGAAATTACAGTTCATTAAACATATTAGTACAGCTGGACTGAAAAATATGTTGTTGACTTGCTTTTCTTTTATTTTCTGTTTATATTGTTTATCTCTTAAAAAAGAGAGAAATTTGCTGTTTTAGAATCAGATATATCATAATTTATGGAACATATAAATCAAATGAGGAAGAGTTAGTATAGCAATCTTACCTCCAAACATAACACCATCTCTGACTGTGTGTAAAGTGTACCATTCCTAAATTTTACCRGGATATAATATGATAAAATTGCAGCAAAGTCACAAATTATGCTAATAACAGAGATGTACCTTCCAAAATGAATACTTATMCAAGAGAACATCTTTAAGAATTCACAGAATCACAGAATCATGTAGATTAGGAGGGACCTCAGGAGGTCAAGTGGTCCAAATTCCTGCTCAAAGTAGGTGTCAGGGCCCTGCATGTGCCCCGTAGGAATTTAGCTGCTTGTCCTCAAGGCCAGCTGTAATATGGTGAAGCTGTGTGGCCTTAAATCAGACTGCTGTGTGAGAAGGAGCTGGGAGGGGCCTTGTCTGGGAATCCCTCACCTTTGCTTGTGAGCTACATTTGAACTCAGAATCTAAGTAAGTAAGTAATCAAAGTAAGAGAGACATGGAGCTACTGGAGAGAGTCCAGCGTAGTGCTACAAAGATGAYCAGAGGGCTGGAGCAYCTGCCCTRYGAGGAACGGCTGCGAGAGCTGGGCCTCTTCAGCCTGGGGAAGAGAAGACTGAGGGGGGATCTTATCAATGTGTACAAGTACCTGAAGGRAGGGTGTCAAGGGGACRRGGACAAACTCTTTTCAGTTGTCCCGTGTGACAGGACAAGAGGCAATGGGCAGAAATTGAAGCACAGGAAGTTCCTCCTGACCGTGAGGGGGAATTTCTTCCCTGTGAGAGTGASGGAGCACTGGCCCAGGTTGCCCAGAGAGGTTGTGGAGTCTCCTTCTCTGGAGATCTTCAAGGCCCACCTGGACGCAACCCTGTCCAGCCTGCCTGGTCCCTCTGAATGGCAGCCCTGCTGTCATGTATTGATGGCACCCCCAGCTTGGTTTCATACACCTTGGCAATAGTACTTTCTGCTTTCTCACCCAAGTCACAGATAAAGTTATTAGTTATTATTACCTTCCTAAGAGAGACCTCTGAGGAAGTCCACTTGTAATCAGCCCACAACTGGAATATGAAGCACTAATAACCATTAAGCCTGATGATACAATCAATATTTCAACCACTTAGTAATCCATCTAAATGATAACATCTGAGCTGGGATACAAATAAGGATGCAGTGGGAAATAGCTCATTATGATAGGTCCTCTAGGGCCATCTCATTTTTATTATCTACCCAAATGGTCTGGAAAGAATGATTTGATCTGCATATTGATCTGCTAATAATGTAGCTGATCTCGTCTTACTCATGATTTGTCTGTTTTACTTTTCATATTCCACCTGTCACTGCAATCATGGGGCATATCAATGCTATCTGAACATTTTTCCCTCTGTGCCGCTGTTTTATCAAAATATTGTAGAGATGGGAGTTCTAGCCTTTGAGGAATATGATGAATAAGATTGATCTCTTACTTTTGTTGTACTCTTASTAGCTTTTAAAACCAGAAGAGTGCTATTGGCCATCATAAAGCGATAGAAACCTTCCATTAGCRCCTCTATAGAAAGAAGTTAATTATTTGAACTGATCCTGCAATTTTTCAGTCTCTTTGCAAATTCCATAACCTTTAAAGAACCAACAGCTTGATAGTAAAACTTAAACAACTTTGACATTCAAACTTCTTGATGTCTCTGCTGAACTCATGAAGATCCTGATGACTCGCTCAAAAGAGTACGTTTTGAGTCATGATATAAGGTTTGCACAAAGAATACGAAAAAAAGATTTTATAAACAGAGAATGTAATGAATTGAATTAAGCTGTGCAACATCAGGCATATCAGTACAGGTCACTGAAAAACTGAAACAAGGTAAAGCCAAACTGAAGGAAAAAAAAATGCCCTTCTCATATCAGTGTGGTGGGCCAGAGACGAAAAAGTTTTTCACGGTGGTGCAATTTCCTTGTATATACATGACTTTGACTATTTTTTTTCTGCTATTGTAGCATTTTACTCAGTCTGAACCTGGTAATTATTATCTTCTAATCACTGTGGATTAATCTGATAACTTGTCACATTACAGAATAGATTYAGGTAATCAAAAGACCTTCCTTCTTATTAGAAGATTCGTTTTGAATCTGATATTTTCACAGATATTTAAGCATATCATTACCCAGACATTTCAATAAATCCTTATGAAATATATGAACAATCCCCACCACTCTGGGTTACAAAAGCTAACCTTGCCTGTCAAAGACAGCAGACAAATTTGAATTAAATAGGTGAAGACAAGCCCATGCCTGAATTCAAATTCTCTGTAAGGTTTAGCTTATCTACCTTTAGATGTTCACTGTGCATTTGTTCCCATYCGAGCTTTTCACCCTTTATCGTCAATAGAGAAGAACTTCTACTTTTAGGTTATGGTGTGTCTGACCAATTTGACACTGTGAATGGTGGAGGTTGCTCTTATTCCAGAAGTCCTTTTAATCTCCACTGATTAAAAGGTTTGATGATTAGCTCAACCATAAACGTTTATCCTGCTCTCCAGTAGCCTATTTCATGTTCTAACTGTTTGGATAGCAGCTTGCACTGAAGCATGATCTGGAGCATATCAAAAGGAAAAAAATCTGGGCCTGTTCTCCTCCTGAAAGTGAATCCAAGGACACCGAAGAAATGCAAATGGGTAAGTCCATGTCCAGCATCATGTATYTTATCTCCCCTCATCTGAATATACCTTGCTTAAAAGGATTCTGATAATAAATACCTCCAGCCAAGGTAGGATATAAACTACTTTTAAAACAGCAGTTCTGCCTACCATAATACAATTTCCAAGAGCTCATGTATATGAAGGGCACAATTCAGTTGGCTAAACATACATGTTTAGTGCTGTTTGAGATGTCCTAAGTTACCTCAGACATGCGTAGACAGCTAGTAGATGTGGTGCAGGACCTAAGAGAAATCTATGCTGTTCTAGAGTAGCAGAATATAAAGTGGTTGGAGGAGTGTGGAACTCCAATTTCTATGATACRGGCTTAGGTTTTGGGTTTATCTATTAATAGGTTAATTTGTATGGATTAAGAGCACCAYAAAATTTACTTGGCCAGGTTTAGTGTGTAGAGAAAGGTGATATCTGAACCAGAGCTTAGATCGATTCTGCTGCCAGCATAGGCAGGTACAACCTCACATATGACTGAGCTTTCTGTGAAAGAACTGTGGGGTAAAATTGTAGGATATAAAGAATTTCTCCTTATTAGTGAAAGCACAGTCATGGGAAGAGCTGACAGATCTTAACTATTAAAATGTATGTACTATTAATTTTAAAAAGATCTCCCCAATGCTACGAATACTGTTAGAGTTATAATGTAACAGTCATCCATTTCTGCAACCTGTGTGCACCCAGGATAAAGCAACATGAATATATCATCAACTATTTATACCAAATGATACTCTATATCTAACTGTAAAAATTATGAGTCTGATGCCATAATTTTTTGATATTTTCTTATTTGCAGTGGACCAACTGAATTCATGACATATCTGACACAATGAAAGCATGCTTGAACAGCTCTTTGAAGTTGAAAGTCATTAAACCTGTGCCTGTGTGGCATGAAAATATAGTACTGGTAGGGCTTACATGAAGATAAAAAAGCARCCTCTTAGAAAAGGAGTAAGTACATTTTAATTAGAATGAATGTAAGAATAACAGATCAAATATATTGTCATGTCTACTACACAGAAACTATTGAAGCCTTAAAAAAAGTTTCAATTAATTAAGTTAATCAAGTCAGTACTTGCACAGACATAGGAGGTATTAGCATGGAGAGAAAAGAAAAATGAGAAAAAGACCTGCTATATCTATCTATACAAGAAGGTTTCTGATAAACGCTCACAATTCACCACTGTCTTAATTGTTTTAATGGTACAACACTCAATTCTGTGATTAAAAAAAGGGGAAAGGGGGGGAAAACGTTTAATGAGCTGTTCTAGCAGTGCAAGTAATTGCTTTCATTCTCACTAAAGCTAATACATTTTAAATTTTGATGGATACAGAAGACTCAGGACTGCACTGTATCATCTATAAATGCATAGTTAAAGTAGAACTGCAGCTGAAGCTTTTTTGACATCATTGACTGTGTTTATACTTTCTTGTGATTGGGGAAAAAKGAGACATTATTATGGAATTTGTAAGAAAAAAAGAAATGTTCATTCAGCAACTTTGTCTACATGTTCATTTGTTCCTTTCCTAAGTAAAAGTAGATTAGGATAATTTTATTTTTTAAAAGCAATGCATAGTCAGTGATTTTTAATGGATTTTTTATGGAATCTTTATCCCCTGTTAAAAGCCATTTCCTTAGCTTTTTAACTCATGTCTATGGAATTAGTAGAGGAGTATTACTAAAAATTTCATTTYATAAGACAGAAATTATATGATTATGGTAAACTATCTTTTTAACGTATTTTCCCTTTTTAAAACTTTCGATTTTCCTTCTTTGCTTGAAAGMAATAAACAGTGTTCCTAGGATGTGGAATCAACTAGAAATTCTGTGACTTGTCACAACTGGGCTGAAATCRTATGGGAGTACACCATTAGAATTCAAAATAGTCTTTAGAAACTGAAGAAATCTTTGTAAAGATACGGTAAATTCAATTAAAAAAGATGACAATATAGCATATTTCAGAATATACACTTGCTTAAAGACAAGGATAGGTAAAAATTGACTTGATGGCTTTTTTTAGAAAAGGGCGTACCCTAAGTAACTGTAATCATGCATCAGTAATGTGGTACTGTTTTGAAACAGTGAAACAGTCAATATGTGACTACAAGATACATAATATATTTTTTCTATTTTAGCRCTGGTATGATTTCATTCATGGTACCAAGTCCAGTTTTCTGCATTRGAAATGTGACCAAGCTGGGAAATTAAGGGATAAGAAAAATTAATGTTTGAGATGTAAATCTCATATCTAAAAGGTCATGACTGAACTGATTGTAGGATTTTAGTCTAAAGACCTTCAGACTGAGAACAGATGATAGTCTTCAAGAAATAAATGTCTGCTCCAAAGAGAGAGAGAAAGAGAGAGAGAGAGAATCTGTTTATCATGTCTGTAGTATAGAGGAGAAGTGATGGAGATGAATTTCGGCAAGAAAATTTCCAGGCAGACATTAAGAAAGCATTTGTAGTGTAGTAAAGGTAATGAAGTACTGGGAGAGATTGCCTGGGGAAGGTGTGTGGAATCCATCAGTGGGGGGGTCTTTAAAAATGTRTTAAACAAATATCGGTCAAGAAATACTTTTCCTTAAGGTCACAGGAATAAAACATAAGAATTCTTGAGGTTCTTTCTAGACCATCTTTCTAAGTCAATATGAACACTTGATTAAAATTACCTGATTGACCTCAAGAAAAGAATTTASCAGATTACAGAAAGGAAGTGAGAAACAGATGGGAAATATGACTCCTCTTTGAGATGGAAATAAAATACATGATTTATCTAGAATTAATTTGAGAGATAAACTTTTGTTGTGATTCAGTGAATGTGTAAGTGTGAATTCTTGTGCTTTTTATGGTCATTATTCTAATTCTAGATACTGGGATGAGACAATTCTTAATCACAATATATTAAGACCATTTGTTACATATCTATTATGTATTCATTGCCTTTTTTAACTGAAATGATCTGATTTTCAGTTTTCGTTCTACTAACAAATTGATACTGYGAAAATATTAAAAGGTGATTTTAACTTACAGTCTGTCCTTGTAGGGAAGCARCTGGAGTTACCTAAATATAACATCTCACCAACGCGACAGTATAAAGTGATACAGGTCTGGTGACAACAAACAGCCAAGAAAAAAGCCTATAGAAGTCCTAGCATGAGTTTTCTCAATGTCTTAATGAGGGAATGGGCCTGCAAGGCCCGCTCTAGATAAATGACCTGGCTAACAACACCTATTAAAARAAGAATGTGAGTGTAGATAGTAGGCTGGAGTCTGATATACAAAACTGTTTGAAGGATGATTGCTCCAAACCAATCACGTTAGAGAGGAAAAGGACCCTCAGCCCCTCAGGTAGTCATGTTTAAAAGGAAGTTGACCATCAGCCACGTTAAGCAGTAACCAGGGAATTGMAAGGAGATACAGAGAAACAGTCAGTTTGAGAACAAGAAGTGGTGCAAGGAGACATTCCTGGAGCATGGGACCCTGCCCAGCTGGGGCTGGAGCCAGAGTGGGATGCAGGCAGTGACAGGGGTGCACATGYGGCTGCTGCACCCACAGAGCGGTGTGAGGGGGGCAAAAGAGACCTCACCTCTAGAGGAGGAATGAGTGTTTGTAACCTACACAGCCTGCGAGAGGTTGTTTCTGCAYGCTCCGTCTTTGTGTATTGGTTGCAGAGTTATTTAGAAATCTGTAGATGATTATTAACATTTTGTAAGTGACTAGCATTATGATTTATCTGTAGCATTGATGATATTGATCCTGAATGTATAGTTCACTTTTTTTTCCAGTTAATTACTTGTCATTAAGAAATTGATGCTGATTTTATTTAAATTATGTGAACTGAGTGGTTTTTCCCTGTGACAATTTACTAGGTCTTTTATTCAAGCTCCATAAAGTTCTTTAGGKGCTGAATTTATTCATGGAAACTGCACTTAATTGTTAAGTATTTTCCACAAAGTTTTCTTGCATGCCTAGATATCATTAGTGAATGGCTCTACGAGGGTGAGGTTTGATTACCTAAAAATAAGTGTCTACTGAAAGGCTTAGATGTCTTCCTAGGTCTCCAAGCAGAAGCTTGGAATAGTCAGTGGAATCTAGTCAATATAGTCAACAATGACTATATTTCTACAAAGGAATTAATCTGACTAAGCTGATGGGGACCTGATTATATAGGCATACTAATACTATTTGAAATGCCCTAGGGTCTCCCAACTGTCTTCCAGATGTCATTCCATAAAGATATGGTCTTACATCGGTTCTGCATAATTTCTACCAAGTCTGTGTTGATGTTGTAACTACTCTACTGAGTCTTATTTCAGAATAGATGACTATTTTTCAGGAACTAAATGAAGCTATAGGTATTTATTTTAGAGGGAATTGAATATTTATGTTAACTAAACATCTAGTGACTCCAAAGGAAATCACAGAATCACAAAATGGTTGAGGTTGGAAGGGACCTCTGGAGATCTTCCAGTCCAGCCCTCCTGCTAAAGCAAGGTCACCTACARYGTGTTATACAGGATAGTATCCAGGTGGCTTTTAAATACCTCCAAGGATGCAGACTCCGCAGCCTCTCTGGGCAACCTGRTACAGTGCTCTATCACTCTCACAGGAAAGAAGGTTTTCCTCATATTCAGGCAGAACTTCCTGTGTTTCAGTCTGTGCTCACTGCCTCTTGTCCTCTCACTGGGTGTCACTGAAAAGAGTCTGGCCTCATCATCTTGATACACTCCCTGAATGTATTTGTATACCTTGATAAGATCCCACCTAAGTCTTTTCTTCTCCRGGCTAAACAGGCCCAGCTCCTACAACCRTTCCTCAGAGGGCAGGTGCTCCAGCCCTCTGATCATCTTTGTAGCCCTATACTGGRCTGTCTCCAGTATTGCCATGCCTCTCTTTATACTGGGGAGCCAAGAACTGGACACAGTACTCCAGATGTGGCCTCAGCAGTGCTGAGTAAAGTGGCAGGATCACCTCCCTCGACCTGCTGGCAACACTCTTCCCAATGCACCCCAGGACACCATTGGCCTTCCTGGCCACAAGGGCACACTGCTGGCTCATGGTCAACTTATCATCCACCAGCACTCCCAGGTCCTTCTCTGCACAGCTGTTTTTCATCAGGTCAGCCCCCAGCCTTTACTGGTGCATGGAGTTATTCCTCTAGGTGCAGGATCCTGCACTTGCCCCTTGTTGAAGCTCAGGAGGTTCCTCTCTGCTCAACTCTCCAGCCTGCCCAGGTCTCTCTGAATGGCAGCACAGCCCTCGGGTGGGTCAGCCACTCCTCCCAGCTTGGGATCATCAACAAACTTGCTAAGGAGGCACTCTGTGCCYTCATCCAGGTCATTAATGAATCAATTGAATAAGACTGACCCTAGTACTGAGCCCTGGGGAACTCTAGTAGTCACAGGCCTCCAACTAGACTCTGCAGCTGATGACAACCCTCTGAGCTCTGCCTTTCAGACAGTTCTCAATCCAGCTCACTGTCCACTTGTCTAACCCACACTTCCTGAGCTTCTCTAGGAGGATGTTATGGGAGACAGTGTCAAAAGCCTTGCTGAAGTCAAGGTACACAACGTCCACTGCTCTGCTCTCATCTACCCAGCCAGTCATTCCATCATAAAAGGCTATCAGATTGGTTAAGCAGGATTTCCCCTGATCACCTTTTTTTCCTCCACCTGCTTGGAGATGACATCCATCACAATACTGATGGAACATGATGTTGTTCTGTCACYTTTCCTGGGATGGCGGTGAGGCTGACTGGCCTGTAATTTCCTCAGTCCTCCTTCTTGCCCCTTTTGAAGACTGGAGCGACACTGGCTTTCTTCTAGTCCTCAGGCACCTCTCCTGTTCTTCATAACCTTTCAAATATGATGGTGAGTGGCCTAGCAACAACATCTGCCAGCTTCCTCAGTAGTTGTGGGTTCATCCCATCAGGGCCMATGGATTTGTGGGTGTCAAATTCGCCTAAATGAATTCTAACCCAATCCTCCTCTGCCAAGGGAAAGTCTTCCTTTCTCCAGACTTTCTCTCTCATCTCCAGGCTCTGGGGTTCCTGAGGGCTGCCTTTMGCAGTGAAGACTGAGGCAAAGAAGGCATTCAGTAATTCTGCCTTCTCTGTATCTTTCATCACCTGGGCCYCCACCTCATTCAGCAGTGAGCCYACATTTTCCCTAGTCTTCCTTTTGTTGCTGATGTATTTGTAGAAGCCCTTCTCRTTGTCTTTGACAACCCTTGCCAGATTTATTTCCAAATTGGCCTTGGGCTTCCTTGTCACATCCCTGCATACTTGAATACCTTTCCCATAGCCCTCCCAAGTGACCTGTCCCTTCTTCCATATTCTGTATACTTTCTTCTTCTGTTTGAGTATTGCCAGGAGCTCCTTGCTCATCCATGCAATCTCTTGTTCCTTTTGCTTGACTTCTTGCTCATTGGGATGCACTGCTCTTGAGCTTGGAGGAAGTGATTCTTGAATTTTAACCATCTCTCTTGGACCCCTCTTCCTTCTAGGCCTCTAACYCTATTCCTCCAAATCAGTCCCTGAAGAGGCCAAAGTTTGCTCTCCTAAAATCCAGAGTTGTGATCCTACTTTTTGCCCTACTTCCTCCTCGCTGGATCTTGAACTCCACCATCTCATGGTCCCTGCAGCCAGTGCTGCCCCAGCCTTCACATCTCCAGCAAATCCTTCTTTGTTTGTTAGCACAAGGTCCAGTAGCACACCTCTCCTCATTGACTCTTCCATCACCTGTGTCAAAAAGTAATCGTCAATGCTCTGATACCCAAATCTTGATACCTTGGCCATATGTGGTGTATATATAAACTCCTAAAATTATGTATTTTAATTTGGAACTAAATATCATTCTGTGTGTCAGGCACTCAGCTCAATATCTATCTAAGCCTAAGGCAATTTTAGAATCTGCCAATTAGGCATATGTAAGCTGAAGTTTTATCTATCGCCTAAATCTTCTTGTAAGCGTGAGACTTGTAATCAGTGTTTTTCATGTAGGCGTGTTTCAAATCCATAATTTCCACTTTATATGAGAAGCTCCTAACCAACCTACCTTGACATTGAAGCATAAAACCATCCTCACTGTTGGGCTGTAGTGTCAGGTTGTCTGCAATTATTCACTTGAAGTTCATATGGATTTTACATTTCTGGCTAGAGAGTGCTGCACTGGAATTGAAAAGAAGGAGATGGGCTTAATCCTAGCTTTGCMTTGTGTCACCTGGAACAGAACACAGTGTTGACTCTTGGTCTGAATTTCTTCAGATTAAGATTTGTTCAGGTTTCCAAGTTCTGCAAGGCTACTTTGCACAGTGGGAGGCTGCTCTCTGCAGGAGTGGGGTTCAGGCTGTCAGTTCAGGCTGTTCCATTTTCTGTGGTTTTTGTTTCTTTTGCATTTCTTCACTTTTCATTCTGTGTTCTGTGACTATAACTCCAACTAGTCCCCATAGGTTTCTGCTTCAGCGCTGTGAAATGCCCTTCCAGAACTAAATGCTTAGCCTTTAGATATTGTAGTGTGGCATGTCATTGTGTCTATGCTCCCTTGATAGTCTGGCTGTTCATCTTTTCTGGCCAAATTCAACTTTGTGCAAATTGCTGCAGTTTCAGCAAATTAAGCTACTTGATTCCAAGTCATCTTTCTGTACATCTGAAATGCAGAAATCAATTTCTAATTCCCAAGACTATGCAGAAGACTAATTAGCTATTGTTGCAGTACTCTGAAGATTAAAGTACTACATGAAGGAAAATATTATCATATAAATTTTCTTGCTGAAAATGAAAGCTATATTTTGTTGGATGAATGTGGATGCTTTTTTTTTCACTTGTTCCAGGTTGTTGTATTTTTTTTTTTCTGAGAACAGAAAATATTTCACACCGTAATTGAATTTTCCATCAGCTGGAACATAAAATCTTCTAGGTAAATATAAACAAATGTTCTGGGTTTTTTGTTTTATTTTGTTTTTTAAGTCATTTTGAATGTATCATTGCARTTTATCTTGTTATAATGGTTTCTGTTGCAGGTAAGGCAAATCTCTGTCTTGTCCGCTATAGGTCAAACTAGTTTGAGACATTTTTCCTGAGAGGTTCATTTGTATGCAGAAATTATGTTCTTATCACTTTATTGAGTGCAATTTCAAACAAGCATGGTTCTCACCAGATAAATGACATTTTATGAAATCACAAAATGTGCCTTAAACAGCATAATGGCTTTAAAGCATTTTAATTAGCTATTTGGCAAATCAACAGATGTAGAGTATCACTGAGCATGCATAATTTATCTACTAACAATAGTGTCTATACTTTTTAAGAGCTCATAACACTGCCTTGTACTAGTGCTTTAATATACCATTGACCATAAWCTTACACAATTTGTAAGAGCTTTAAACACAAACACACAAACCAATGAAATTCCAATAATATACCAGTTTTTACTCAATTTACTAACAACTATATAATATGATTTATTATTACTAGCTAYACTTAAGAAGCTTCAAAAGAGCTATAATATTAATACCATATTTGTTGATTCTGCAGTATTTACAAATCGGTATAAACTGTTTYAATATTCTGATCACAGCATAACATTTCCTTTTATCTGAAAACATGAAACACAGCAGGAACTTCACAGATCCTTCAAACAAGAGCATTTCYTGGACATATTAGGATTTCTAACACAGTGGTGATCAAACCATCATCACTTTATATCATTTCATTTTTAATGTATCATAGAATCGTAGAATCAGTAAGGTTGGAGGGGACCTCTGGAGATCRTCTAGTCCAACCCTCCCTGCTCAAGCAGGGTCACCTACTGCATGGTAGACAGGGTTGCATCCAGGCAGGCCTTGAAGATCTCCAGAGAAGGAGACTCCACCACCTCTCTGGGCAACCTGGGCCAGGGCTCCGTCACTCTCACATGGAAGAAATTCCCCCTCACGGTCAGGAGGAACTTCCTGTGCTTCARTTTCTGCCCATTGCCTCTTGTCCTGTCACACGGGACAACTGAAAAGAGTTTGTCCCTGTCCCCTTGACACCCTCTCTTCAGATACTTATACACATGATTATATATTTATTTGTTGCTAGAATTTGCTTTAGACCAACGTATTAGTGATTTCCTCGAATTTACTTTTTCTCCTTTTGCCAAAACAGGTGAAAGATACAAGGGTGTGATAGAATATGTTTTCTAAATATCTGGTTAGTATCCTTGAAGGTGTCTGAAAAAACCRTGAGACACTGACAGGCGTGACAAGGGACATCATCAGATAAACTCCTCTCTGAAATGGCAACTGGAAGTCAAATAAGATATTGAAATGGTACTAGATGTCTGTGTTTAGGCAGCTGAATCACATCCAATATGGATTCAGTTCAAAATTAAAATATCCAAATATAAATTTCCATCTGCATGAAAATTCTGTATGCACTAGATATCTAAAATCTATTGCAATCAATGCACATGTCAGTGCAGTCCATGGAACCTGGGAAGCAGTTTGGTTCATCCTAAAATAGACCCTTGTTGCTTGAATCAGTTTCTGAGACTGAAATTTGATGTCACTTGAAATGCTGTACCGTATCCTGCCTGGACTCCTGCTGCCACTGCAGAAGACCTATGTCCCGTGCACATCTTGCATTCTCGAGAGCGTCTCAGCTGGCACTGGGTCTTTATGTTTTAGACCACTGAATCCTCCTCCATTTGTTGATCCCTGGAATATTTCTGGCTAATTAGCAGAATATACCAACTGTATTGGCTACMTTGACACTGACTGTAAAGGRAGCTTTGACACCAAGTTCATTCACRAATAGACACTCACATTGACAGATGTTGTTTTGTAATTTAGAGTTGGAGCCCTCCTGCAGAGACTCTGATTGTGTTAAAAGACAGCTCTGGCTTATAGCTTGTAACTCAAATATTATATCTACAGAGAAGCGGTCATATTAGAAAGAAAAAAAGACTTCTTCAGGCTTAGAGAGATCTGTTTGTAYCACTCTTCCTTAGATGGTCAGCACTGACTGACATGAGCCACTGTTACTGGTGTSAGTTAAGCTGTTTCTATCTATTAAGGAGTTAGTTATCCCATAAAATATGGGTAGAGGAAATCACTGAAGTGCTCCTGTGACTTGTTAATTATCCTATGTAGTTTCTGCCTGTTGGAGACATTTGGAGATTTGAATTGCTGCCACCACTGCTTACTGCCTTTCCCACCATGACCCTGATGCTGAATCCTTGTGTAAAACAGAGATTTCAGCTCTCTAATTCCCATTCCCTGATCTGCAGCCTGTACAGATCAAATAAATCCCTATGGATGATTTACATCCTGTCAGTGAGCAAAGAATATTACCTGCTACAAAAGGTATGAAGAACCAATATTTAAAACTCCTCCGAGATATAAACCTAAAACAACCTCTCTGCTTGATATCCTGGTTTTAAAACTCTGAACTTTTGGAATAGCCTACAATTTTTCTGCTGTTTTAAACAACAAGAAAAATTTTAGATCTTCACATGTTCCACAGGCAAAATTCCTTTCAGAATCAGAGCTTMAATAATTTGCATATTGTCTTCATATGCAAATTATGCAAAGCACATATGCATACCGAGGACTTGAGTATGATTTTTCACTTGCTGCTTCAGCTTCTGATCACATGCCCTTATTAGACATTTTGGTTTTCAGGCCATCGGTTCACCCACAGGCACTAATCCTCCTCTCCCACCTGGGCTCCTCTATAGGCGCCTCTACCAGAGAAGGTAGCAACAGCAGAAACTGCAGAACTTGTGCATATTCACCTCCACTTAGTCCCACCTTTAAAAGGGTAGCCCAAGTCTTTTATCCTGGTTGTGGTTCTGATATTCAGCTGTGAATATGAGAAACTTGTCCATAGGATCTTTCAGAAATTTACAGCTCGTTGTTGAATAATGTCATTTAACGTAAAACACATTGCAGATGGATTATGTGAGATAAAAATGTTGGGATAAAACCTTGTTTGTGAAATATTGTGTTATATTTTAAGCCATCATGATGATGATTAATTATTTATTGAATGTAGTAGGTTGTAAAGGTAGTTGGCTAGCTTTCCGCATAAGTATTCTATGTATACATATGTTACATTTTGAAGAGCTCATATTTTATGAATTTCAACTGCTATATCTTGTTTATGAAATATTTAAGCGTATATTCATATCATCACTGCCTTACTACTGGAAATGATATTGCATGTCTCTGACTTAACCTGAAGTAAAACATAAAATATAATGCAAATTAAAAATATATAATTTGCTCATAAGTACCTGTAACTGCATATAGCTGAGGACATAAGGTAGTTTTTTTACAAGTTTTTTAAATTTCTATTGTAAAGTTTAGAGCAAGAAAATGAAATGGACTTCTCATAAAATAAGTTCCCTGCCATCTCATTCTCTGTATTCAGCTCTGATGATTTTCTTACTACAGAACTTTTGAAAGCATTTCACTCTTCAGTGATGATTCCCAAGTGATATTAAATATTGGTACTGTAAGGAGAACTTTATGTATGGATAAGCTTTTCTTCTTAACTTTTTTTTAACTCTTATGAGGATCATCTTTGAAATGAAATTAACTTTGAATTACTATTTTAAAAAGAAAAATAGAAAATTTATTAAGGAAAAATGGAGTAGTATGATGGCATGGGGGATAGGAAATAAGGAAAAAGGATTATTGTATATTAGCAGAGATAAAATGCTCTACTGGATTACTTTAAACAGATACTGTGTGATACCACACATAGTTTGTTTGATACGAAACAGATCAGTAAAAAGTATCTCTATTCACCAAAGAACAGATCGTGTATCACCCACAAGAACCATGCTGCAATTAGTTTTGCAACCAACTCAGATACTGTTCCCAGCTGTGATCGGGATCCTACCCAGATGTTTTTATTCTTACTGAATGCACAAGATTTGCCCATGTACTAGAATTTCTCAGGCACTTATCCTTCATCTTTTCATGAATATTGATTTTGTTTCCGTAAAAAGAAAAAAAGCACAAGACCAAGACATTCAGATGTTTCCATATAGTTGGTTCCGTCTGTTTTTCTTTCTTTCTTTCTTTCTTTTTTTTTCTCCCTAGCTCGAGCATTTTTGTGAGTTATCTGTTGCATCTCTGAAACTGCCTGATGGAAAGTCTCCTTCCTGCTACATCCTTGTACGYAGGAACTCAACACTGTTTCCTGGCTCACTGTCCGGGTACTGTGCAGTGCAACTGGAAAGGGCTGCACTGTCTTTTTAGCTCTCTCTCACATCTCATTCTTAGGGAGGGAGTCAATAATAAGCACAATACAAAAAGGACATCTTACTATTATATTAAATGATGACCTTTGTGCATTTCATCACTTTTAGCAACACTGCAGCTGCCTGTGAAATAGATGATTACTGCACCCTGCCGTGAACTGCCTGTTTTGACGTCCTTCCTCAAAATGTCTTCTGCCTCCCTTTATTCACTAGAGTACCTCTGTTTCCTTTAGATTTTGTCTTGATATTTGGAACTGTTATTTTCACTAGAGGAAGCTGAAAGAAGATGTTAAATCTTTCAGCATCTCTTATCTTGTAGTTTTGGCTATTGTCTCCTTTATGGTGTCTCCCTTTGATGCACCCCAACTTACAGCTGAAAGAAGAGTTTTATCTCTTGTTTGACTGTTACTTAGGACTTGTAGGTACATAACTCTTAGCTCCGCAGCTTGATAGTGTCAGATCATATTCACATTAAAACTTACTAAACTACTTGCCATTGAGATGGAGATCTACATGCATAGATCCATTTCTATAACAAATTACTAATGAATTGCATAGCTGTTAAGAATTATGTCTGCTTACARTCTGGACTAAACAAAATGAAAAATCGAGAAATCAAGATTATTTTTAACTAGCTTCCTCTATTCTGTATACTTTGTTTGTATATTCTGGACATATTACACAGTTATATTTTTCCTTTTATTCCTAAAATTATTTAGCTATTAATTTACAAGGTGTGTAGGGCCAATTGACRTAGTTAATTTACAGATTAGACTGCATGTAATGTTTTTAATTTCCCAGATTAGAAATGATAAATAACTTTGTTGTCAGTCTTTTCAGTTTCTGATACACAATTGTCATAATTTAAGGATTCACAAAAGTTAGCTATCATGTTCTCTGTTCAAAGAACTACCCAGAATTTCACCTATTTGAAAAAATATATGGAAAAGCTATTCTACTGCATTCGCCTGGGCCCTGCTATTCTCCCTGTGGGTAGTTACTACTCATTTTATAGAATGATCTTCTTTTTAATTAAGTCTGTAGCTGTCATTGGTCAAGATTTGGTATTTAAGAATGARGAGATCGGCTCAGAGTTTGTTTTTGCAGTAACAAATTCTTCTTTCTTTAGCTGATTGTAAAAACTTAAAAGTGGTAGGATCATTTTCTCATGGGGAAAGCCATCAAGTATAGTATGAAGCTGGTGTGGAGATGAATTTTGCTAGTATGAACATTGACTGGTAGCAGGGGAAAACAGTGATACAAGAAGAAAGAACAGAGGATCTCTGCGGTAATGAAAAATTACAGAAAATGTTTTATACTAAAAATAAGGATTAACTGATAAACTGGAACCCTAATTCTTTCTAAGTGAAAATGTGCCCTTGAAGTAATCAGATAGTCTGTTTTTCAGAGGCTTTGAAAGTCTTAGAAATTCTGAGTCTGCTACTGAGTGTGGGTATTTTATGATTGTCTTCAGTGGAACCAGGATTTCATCCATAATACATGGGACAGAAAAAGATAGGACATTCCTTTAAAATCTTTCCCTTGCTCTTTCTTTTCAGAGGATACTTGTCATGGATGAGTGGAGGGAAAGGGAAAGGATAAATGGGAAAGTAGAGAGGGGAAGAGCGTATTGGGGAGGGGAGGGTAGAAGTCTGTCACAATACTCCAAGGAAAAACTTTAAAGAACAGCACACCAAAAGAAGACATCAACACTTAAAAAGCCTCTCTTCATCACAGCCCTAGGATCTRTAGCAAGATCTTTGTTCATTCACTAGCTGCCAAGGAGTGTTGATGGTCTAAGATATTCTGCTTTTCTCCAGGAAGTGAGAGGGAAAAAAAAATTTACAAGGGAAGAAGGTGAACATAAACTATATATAAAAAAAATRCTTCTCTGCGTGTATCACAATCAGGAGGGAAGAAAAGTATGTATTGAATACAATCACAAACACATTTGCACAGTAATGCTGAAATRGCATCTACTGATGTATTATCAGATTGCATCAGTCAGATCTAGTAAGCTTACTGACATAGTGTAACAGCAAAAATATTAGAAATTGTGGGATAAAAGTTACACTGTGATTACACAATTTGTCTGTACAGATCCAATCAGCAATGAACTGGCTTTCTGGCTGTTCTATACAAAGTACTGCTSATATAAAGTCTACTATATGTGTATGTGTGTGTTGGCAAATGAACATACACACACTTATATATATGATTATATATTATATATATTTTTTACTCGAGCTATTTCACCATTTTATGCTTGAGACTTCACATCTCTGAATTTGTATGGGAGTTCAGGGAAGTATACATCCCATGGTGATTAAATAACATGAGCAAGCATAAGCAGTGCTGATGCCAATATTCATTATGTTTATTTAGGAAAAATAATTTAATAACATCAACAATTTACTGAGTCGATTACAGGTAAGTTTTCAATTTCYTGGGCTACTGAAAATAAATGATTCTGCTGTCAATCGTCATATTCACAATAAGCAAGTCTTATCTTCCTCTCTAATTCTAATCCTGTGACACTACAATCCTGGTTTCGCTCTGCAATTGAATCACCTTGAGAACTCTCACTTTTTTTTTTTAATTTTTTTTTTTTTGGCTTGTGGATATGTTTTTTGTACATTATTAGGTTTGTGCGGATTTATTTAACTCAAGTTTGGGATAGCCACAAAACTTAGTTAATATTTTATATGTTTTTGAAATATTTCTCTCCATACATGCGAGTATGATTACTCTAATTAAGACTCTATTAATATTGATGGAAATGACTTACCATTCATTTACATTAAAAAAACTCTCAAAGGTTTACACTCTCAAAAGTATTAAGTGTCTTTGAAATTAAAAAATAAAAAAAAAAAAAAATTCTTGATCATAATTATTGTAAATATAATCTTGGCCATGATTCAACTAAACATTAAAAATACTGCTTGTTCCATAAATTGAAGGATTTTCTTGAGGGTTTTGCATCATCAAAGCCACAGAGAGCTTCTATAGAGGATATGGCAGTTCATCTAACATCTTTATTAAAGAGAAAAAAAAAAGATCTATTTATGTTACTAATGTTTCTCTGTATTTGCATTTCTATGTATATCCGTTCATAGGCAAATGTAATTAAACTTACTCTGATTTACATGTTGCCAAGGACATGTTGCCTCAGAAATATGCTGATAAAGGATCAAAGCTCATTGACTTTATTCAGGTGAATTAATTCCCTTTGGTCAAAGAATTTGAAAGCGTTGGCAAAAATGAGAGAGATCCATGTAAAACAAGCATACCGTTTAGCAGTTTTGCTTCATATTATGGACTAATTCAGCTGTTGCTGGCATAAATAATGAATTTACATTCATTGAATCAGAACTGTCTGTAACTGTTCAGGCAAATGAGGTTTAAACTCTGTTTGTATTTATTTATTGCTCTTCTAATGAGTGAGTTCTTTATTTTAATACACTCCCAAATACAAAACAGTGTGGAAAGGACTACACGTAAGTAAACGACCGTTTATAGGAAATAGAAATTCTTCACATAGAAACGTTATACATTTGATTCACAGAGCTTTCAGAAAAGCTTTCTTTCATGTACAGGTAGGGTGTTTAGGGATTCGTGTCCTTTCTAAAAATAGAATAATGGTTCTCAGAAGCTTAAATCTTGAACTCTCTCTCTACTTAGACTTAGACTAATTTAATATCTTTATTAAAGGAATCATATTAAACATTTTATTAAAGCATCTAATTGGACAGCCTACTAATCATAGACTTGATATACAGAGATGGTGATTTGGCTTTCAAAATTAGAGTAGCCCATCTTTTAAAATTTTCATATATGGAATCTAGGCCATCTGTGCTTCTAATTTAGGTACCACAATAACTTAGCTCGCAGGAGTCTTTTTAAACTTTTCCTGTCTCCTCCTCCCTGACATGAATAATTATTTTCYTTGAAATAAATTTACACAAAGCACRYTGTCAAAAGCACCCTGAAAACCAAATAGTGTCTGCCAGTTCTGTCAGAAATAGTACACTTTAGATCTTGGCTTGAGTAATAACAGCTTCCTATTACCGAGAAAAGAACTTCAGGGAGTGAGTTTTCAACTTTGAAAACTTCCATTGCTATAAAACATTCAAAGAAAGGGACAACCAAACTATGGAATGTGCTCACCAGAAACAGAGAGCAGCCTCCTACATGATAAAAATGTCCTTTAAAGAATTACTTATCCTCATTTATGAAAAGTAAGAGTTTTATGCTTTGAATGTCAAAAATTCTGGTGAAAATACAATTAAATCCAGAGATCTTTGCATYCAGAAAATCTGTACTGACTGGCTCAGAATTAAATGGTTATGTTTCAGATGTCTCAGTTAGGTATTTGGAATTATTAAATTGCCATTTATTTTATTCACATTGAAGTGCTACAACCAATCGTCTCATGGCCTTGAGTGCTCTGGAAAAATAAACAAGATAATCTGGTTAAAGTAGGATAAGTACTTYAATGATTTTCACAGTTGTTGTTCTGTTCTGTAGAGCTTATACTTTCAGATTCTCACCTGAAACCCCTCTTCAAATTAGAAAATACTCCTAGAAGTTCTGAAAATTAGACGAAAATAGAAGAGAGTTAACACAAATGAATGCATCGAATAATAATTTATAATCTTTGTGTAATATCTTGTACATTTTATTACATCATGACATCTGTGTTAACTTACCAGATGATAGAAGTGTTGGAAGTGTAATTTCCTGTATAGACTTTGTTTTCAGAAAATGAAGATGGCTTTGATATATGCCACAGTCTTTTCCCAGCTATGAAATAACAAGAAGTGTACTGTGTTTTAACTGAGTTATAGCAATCTATATTAGGTTTGAAGGCCATCTGTACTGTTCTTGGTGTCCAAAATTCTAATAAAAGAGACAACATATCTATGTCTGCTTACAGAGTGACTGGTTAGCTCAAGGACAGCAAGCACAGAAAATAATAAAATGTGATAATCTTTCAAAACAAGCTATGGAAAATTTCCCGCATGCTTAAAAGCAATAGGAGGACCCATTTCCTTGTCAAGAACACAAAGATAGTTCCAAGACAGACTCCTGCAGGCAACAGAAGTGAATCTATTTTGCAAAGAGATGAAATTTGGTAGGTATGATTTTTACTATGCTGTTGACATAAAAACAAAGAGGTGTTTCCAGACTAAACATCAAGCTGTGAAACAAATATACTGTAAGTGCAGACAGATGTTTTAGTTCACTGACTACTTTCTGAGTGCTGCTTCCCGAATCATTGTGGAAAAACAACAACAAAACAAAAAAACAGATATTCTAGAAAAGGCTGGCAGAAAGGCTGGTTGAGAAAACGTTGGTGAAAATGAGTTCCTTACAGGTACAGTGCACTGTTATAGATGACAAACGGTGAGTAGACTCATGCTTTTATTTCAAGGAAAGTATGAACAATACAGCAAACTCTCATTTTGGTAATTCCTATATACACTTATTTTCAATYGACGAAGATATATGTAGTACCAGTAGCAGGTTTCCTTCTAGCTCCTTTTTTCCTATCTTAGGACACTTTTCTGCTCTTATCTCTGTAATACTGATTTAGATGAACTAAAAGGCATTTCAAATTAAAAGGTAAAATTAGCTTAAACTATAGATGACATCCATGTCTGCATGCTGCTGCAAGAGCGGAAGAATCTTATTATAACTTTGTTATCAAATATTTGGCGCAATAGGAGTGAACTGAAACAAAAATAGGAGTGAATTGAAACAAATGTCGATGAAGTCACCACATGTTAAACCAGAGTTAATATGGTTTCTTGAACCAAATGTTTTCCCTGTAACGTACTGTTCAATTTTGACCAAATGATCGGTCATTTATGTCCTGTTATGGTTTCTGGAACATTTGTTTTTACTTCTTATGTGGCACTTCAAGTTTTATTTCCTCCTAAAGGGTATCTACACAAAACTTAGTCTATATACAAAACAATATATTGTAAGTAGGGACTATGGAGGATTCACTTAAAAGAGGACACAATTTTAATAAAATAGTATAGGCAAATATATTTTTATGTCTCACTGGATGTGAATTTTTGAATGTGTAAAGAATGACTTATAAATTGAAACAAAAAKGCTAAGAACTTGACTCTCCTTCATGGACATTCTGGTCCATTGCATCCATATAATAGATAAATGGATCTGTGTAGGTGAATTGACATATTTTAGCAGAAGAGTAACTATCCTCCTCAGAACAATGAGAAAATATGGAAGGAATTTCCTTCAGAAGAATGACTGATGAAAAAGTCTTGGACTTNTTTTTGGTCAGTTCTATGCCTAAAAGAACAATCCAGCCTGAGGCTCATATTCTCCCACTAATGTGGGATTGCAGATAGTATCAGTTTCAGTATAAATGGTGATATTTGCATGCTTGCAGGGTCATGCAGATATTTTTCAAATATTTAAATGAATACAAAATCAGAATGCATTTTCCATTTTTTTCCACTATTTTGATGCTTAAATATTTGATTAAATATTCTAAAAAGTTGATGTTCTTATTTCTCTAGTAACTTCCCAAAGAAGAAATATAATTCCTAAAACATGTATTTTCAAAAAAGTTTTTAGCATATTTCTGAAAGTTGAAACTGCTTTATTCTTTTATTTATTTATTTATTTTCCATCAAAGGTCTTTTTTTCTGGTGGTGGAAAGTACATTTGACYTTAGATTGCCAAAATGGCAGCTTCTCAGTTGATAGCTAATACTTCTTTTTACTAATTGTAGACTACTTTTATCAATTTACTGTCCTTCATAATTAAATGTAGAGATTAGAATATATTTTATATCACACTGTAGAATTCTTTTAATATTCTTGAATTAGAAAATAACCAAAAATCACAAAGGAAGTCAGTACAATTTATTTTTTTTCATAAAACTCTGAAACTTCACCTTAATTGAAACTAGAAYTTTTATTTCAGTTTATTTGGGGCTGATTCTTTAAAATTATAAGTATAGCCCTTAGCCAAACAARTTTTCCCATTTAATGTTATGAAAAGGAACTCAAGGAATAAGGACTGGGACATTTTTTCTTGTCTATTTTGGGCTACCTGATAGTTGAGAGGATTTTGTTTCCTCTGTGAAACTCCCAGATTCCCTTTATCTTCTTCATCTTCATCTTTTTAAGAAAGTTAAGCTCTATTTTGCCAGGATATTGCTATAACATTCTGCCCTATAAAAATTTGTTCTAGAGGAACATAGAGGCTTTTCTTTAATTTTAATCATCTAAGTAGTGTGATTGACCTACTTGAAATATTCATGGAGTCTCTCAGATACCATTTGAACTCATGAGGAGAAATGATATTAAGAGGGGCATGATTACAACGTATATTTACATAAAATTATATAAACAGCTAAGAAGTTTGCCAGACTGAGACCATTGGTTATAGTATAACAGAATGAAGACTCTACTGTCATTATGTTTGATAACTAACTCTGCACCACCAGGRGCAATGGTAATGTCAGCAGTGACTTATTATCAATAAAGTAGATACAGCTCCAAAAAGGAATCACATATATGTGTTGTATTTTCAATAAAAAGATCACTGCATTCTAAATTGAAACACCAGTATTTATAGCCATAAATATGATATGTAAAAGTTCTACTCACATGAGGAATTTTGGAAATAGGAAATAATTTAATAATCTTCTTTACTATTGTTATATTATTGATACCACTGATCTATCTCAGGCTAGTCTAGCATCTGATGTAAGCAGCTTAAAATATAGAAATAAAGAAAAAGCACATGTCAAGCACCATCCAAATATATRTTTTATTCCCTATTGGTGATATTTCTGTATAAAATTTCCCTTRAGATTGAAAATCTATGATTCAATAACTATGATAATTTTAGGGGTAAAATATCACATAATCCATTGAAGAAGAAACAAATTATTTTATTTTAAACAAGTGAGAGTGTGATTGAAGATTTTGTATTGCATATACAAAGTATATACATTTAATAACAGCAGCAGCAACAACCAGCCAGCCAAATCCCTACTTTTAGCCACAAAACTTCACTTGATGCCTTTCCCAGAAAACAACAGATTACAGCTTACTCAAATAGAGTTGTACCAAGCAGATAATAAATAGTTAATGGATTTAAACTATCCATGAATAATTCACGTGATTCGCTTCCACCTGCTAAATATTTGGATCCTATATTGATTATTTATAGTTGCAGAATGTACCCAGAATAAATTTGATGCAAAATACCTGACATTACATTATTGTGATATGTTATATTGAATTAGCCTCGCAGAAGCTACAGCATGCGATGTACAAGAATAACAGTTTTCTGATCAGATACCATCTATCAACTAGGTAATTAATATTCATTCTTAAATTCAGGGAATGGACAGAAGTGAAGGGAAAACTCCAGAGYCTGCCATGCTTACGAGTTTTAATTGTGTGGTTGGCCAACAGTCTGATTTTGATTTGGCTGGTTCAGTACGTTCATTTTTTCTCTCTTTTTTCTCTCTCTCTGTTAATGAATACAAACTTATTTTGTAATTCTGGATGTAGCATAYTGGACTATGATGACTGATGCTGTCACTGACATGCTAGGTATAGACTGAGATAACTAAAGAATGACATTTAACAGAGTAGCATATTTGGAATTGTATCAACTCTRCTGAAAAATAAACATGATGGCCAGCTGAAGGCTCTTGTCATCTTTAAAAAGAAAGCTGGCAGAAAGAGTGGTCAGAGGATACGTGCTGATAACTCTGCATGAGTTGAGGGAGTAGGTATGCCCTGCAGGTTTAATAAAGTGTGAGTGGTTGTTACATAAAAGTTGCAGTTACCGTGAATACAGGATCACTTTTGGCTCGATAGCATCAATGAATGCAAACATTACTCTACCTGCTTTGGGTGTTTTATAGTATAGAACATCATTTAGGAGTTCAAACTCTGTAATGCTTTTTATTGATATTATGCTGAATAGAAGGCATAAAGGTGTGTATAAATCACATCCCCTCTATTCACAGAAGAATTAAAGTTAATCTTCAATTACATTTTTTTTTTTTGCAATGTCCTATTTTCCTAACATACCAGAGTGGAATCTGCAAAATCACATTTATAACTGTGATCAAAGCTTTCAACTATGATTCAAAAACCTTGAGTACTAAACAGTTATTACTAATTGATGCTATTTGACTTTTAACATATGGGACAACATATTTACTAGTTTTTGCTTGTCTGTTTACTGTTTATTTAACGTCAATTCAACTGCTTGATGGACAGTAGTAGACAGTTATACAGCTAAAGCAATAGCAGGACTTAGGAAAACTGGAAATAATACCTCACTACAGGTTTTCTATTAGAGGTTTTTGAAATCACTTAGTAACTTCAAAGATATATAAAAATGACTTAAAATACTGAAATAGGCAGAATTTAAGCAATAAGTCTGAAACTACGATGCCTGAAATTACAATGCAGGCAACAGCTACTATTTTTTTTTTCCCTTGGCCTCCAAAATAGTTCAGCGATTCCAGAGGTGCCTTATGTTACAGTTCTGCTGTTTGGTACTATGCCCTGATATAGGCTAGAGATAGATAAGATGGTTTCATCCAAAATTTAGGCCTTTCCTCGCATCCAGCTCATCCTTTTTCTGAACTGAGCTTACCAATTATCCCTACTCCTTTGTGCCATTCTTGCCAAACTCACTTTTGCTACTCATGATCCTCTAGTGCTTCCTATAGAAGTAACCTGCACAAATTTATCTCCAGGACTAACATCTGTGCTAGTAAATTAAAAAATCCTAGAGGCACAGTTGCTGGAAATGCATTTTCTTACTGCTAAGTTGTTAATTTTGGGCAACTGTGRCTCTGGACAATAACTTCACCTTAAGTTTACAGGCACAGTCTGAGAGTAGGAAGAGTCTAGGGACTATTCTACCAAGGCATAGTTTGAATGTGGCCAGCTTGAATATCAGCTTATGGAACTTCAGTGAAATCAGTCATTTTCCCTTTATTGCAGCATGACTCCCCCTAGATACTTTCCCAACATCWAAGCATCTCTTTTCCTAAATTCTGTAGGCAGGCATTCTTAGAGTATAACTGGAGAAAAGAAAAGGCAACAAGAAAGATGAAAAGTTTCACAACATGCTATAAAAGCTATCATTTCTTTTAAAACACAGATGAATAAGGAGATAATGTCTTCCTACTACATCATAACCACATAATTAAAGCACTCTTCCAGATGTGGGAAATTAAAATTCAGTGCCTTCCTCTGCCTAAGAACTTTTAAATTAACTAGCATACTGGAGACTGACTGGACTAGAAAGCAGGGAAGAGTATTCCACATGTCCCCAGATGGATAAAGTGCTGGCAGTTTATCTCTCTCTAGGAAAGAAGTTATRAAGGACAGAGAAAGCATTAGGAAGAACCTCCCTCACCAAATTATTGTGTAGAGCACCCAGCTGGGAAATAGGACAATGTTCTGTACTTCAGACTCCTCTGGCAACAGTACAGATCTAATATGAACCAAAACATAAAACATCTAGGACAAAACATAAAAGATCTGTAATAAGGATTATGCTCTTGTATAGATTCCACACTTGTGGTTAAATCTGAAAGTCAAGTTTTTCCATTTTTTACTAGTGATGAAGGATCACCTGACAAAACAGAGCTTCTGTTTTGTCAGGGATATCTATGTAACCTATATTAGATTCTTAAAAATATTATTATTTATGTTTTCTGGTGAATGTTTTTGCACAATTGTAACTTATTTGCTCTGCAGCCATCACTCGATAGGCAATTTGTTGTTGATGGGTAAATTTTAAAATTTAGGCCATTGTTAGAGTGCTAACTAATAGCTTTAGAGTTCTAACACTGAAAAAAGAGAAGTGAAAAAGAAACTGAGATATATACCAACAGCCTTTTTTAAAACAGCCATATTGGAAAATAGAATCACGTTATAATAGCTAAAAGCTTACCAGAAACTGCTTTTATTTTTCATAAGACTCTACAGTATTTCAGTAGGAACTTGCAGTATGATTCTGTGGTCTCTGGGTGTACACCTTTACAATATGATAGATATGATACAAAAATAGCTACTGTACGTTTTGGAAATAACATTATTAAATATTCTCTCCAAGCAAATGCWTTTTCTATTGGAAAAGAAGACAATTCCTATGATTAATTTTTGAGTATTGCATGTTGTTTTTCAATTTATTCTAAGTAAATAAAATGAGTTCTTTATCTGTTTGAAGTTAGCACTATCTTCATTTCCCTTAGCTAAGATTTTTCTTTTAATATTAAATTTYGTAAAATAGGAATCATAAAAACAGACTGCTCTAAAGGATCTCACGGGTCAATTAGTCCAGCACTTTAATTGTTGCAGGACTGGTAGACCTAGATTATTCCTGATGGATGTTTGTCTCAACTGTTCTAATGAAGCTTTATTTTGACCACTATGTATATTCCTTTTGAGTGTATAATTAACTTTATAGTCAGAACATATTTTCTGCTGTCTAATCTGGATGTCCCTAGTTTCAATTTAAGATAATTACTTCTTGTCCTATATAGCAGAATGGATAACATTTCTTCACCATCCTTTTCATTACAATCATTTACTTGTTTGAAGACTGCTATATTACTCCTTCAATTTTTTTCTTATGAAAAAAAACCATTTCACTGAAGCTTGCCTTATAGATTATGCTTTCTTGACCTCTAATCATACTTGTTGCTCTCCTAAATTTCCTACTGAAGTTCTTCTAATTGGCCAGTATACTTAAGTGGACATGCTCCAAATTGATGCAGAACTCTAGATATAGTCTCAGAAAAGCTGATGAATAAGAGAAATAATTATTTTAGTATCTTARTACAAATCATTTCTAAAAATACATCCCAGAACAAGTTTTGCTTTGTTTTGCATCAGTGACATCACTAACATTCATAGACAACATTTGTTTTTGTCCACCACAACTCCCTAGACTCTTTTCCTCACTCTTTCTGCCTAGATAACCATTATTCATTATTCACTTTATATGTGGATGTTTGAGTTCTCCTTCTGAAATAGTGCCCTACATCTGTCTCTATTACCATAATTTTTGTTGGTTTGTTAATACTATTTCAAAGCATAATGAGATTGTTCTGAACTCTAATTCTGTTCTCCAGAGTCTTTGTGACCCTTTCCAGGTTACTGTGACCTGCAAAGTTTCTAAATATAGTCTGTATCTTACAGCCCAAATTAGTKAATTTTGAACAGGATGGGTATCACACCAACTCCTGTTTATCCCATTTGAAATACCCTCACAATGTGATAGGAAATGATTTTCTTAAATACCTTCTTGTCGATGGCTTTTCTGTTAGTTCTGTACCTACACAAAGCAGTTTAATATTACTCGTATTTCCCTAGTTTGYTATGAGAATATTGTGTAGATTACATCTTACTAGATGAAATATATATCTGCTGCTTCCTTCTTATTCCCTAGTTATCCTGTCATAGAAGAAGATTAGCTTTMTTTGACACAATTTGTTTTTGACATATTCATTTTGGCTATTTCTTACCATCTTATTATCCTGTAGCTGATTATATAACCAATATAGTCAAGACATGAATAATTGTACCTGAATAACTACTTTTTCTTAGCTCTGAGTACTTAATCTTCCTTAACTGTAAAAGTGGGGTTTAATATAGAGATTTCTGTTAGGGATTCATAATTTTTTCAAATTAGAAAATTGTAGATCATTGTCCATTAAAATTTCAAGACTTTTTAAAATGGTATTTTGTGGCTTTAGTAGGTATCTCTCAGACTGAAATGTTCTGTGATAAAGCAGAATTTTCCCTACCATGTGGTTATTAAGGAATTGATTATTCTGTTTCCTACTGTGCTTGTGGTCAGTACCAATATTATTATTTGCRTGAGTCTATCAAATTTACATAGCAACATAGTTGTCCAGCTGTTATTTTAGGAGTTTACTAATTGAGACAGGGAAATGATAAATTAAATTTACACTGTGAATAAAGGACTTCATTGTGTCCTTATATTTATTGAATTTTACAGATAGRATTTTTGGCTGAGACCTCAGTTCAGAGAAGCACAATATAGATATTTTTCCACTGAATTAAAAAGTAGGAGACTCAAATACATGTGACTAAAGAGAAGGCTATTAGATAGTTATAATGATAACTAGAATATACACCAAACGAAACTCCTGTCTAAGCCTGATGTATAGAAACAAATTCACAAATTTAAAGGGAATATTTCTGTATCATATAGATTCTAATTATTTAGCTTTCTTAATTCAGGTAACATTTTCTACTCATAATTAACTTTTTATTGAAAAGGATTTTGAATGATAGTCAAGTTTTCATCATCTCAATGGAACTCATCGTTAGTAAAAGAACTTCTACCAGAATATTGTATAGGAACCAGAAGTGCTCTTACAGTGTGTGGCCTTATAAAAGGAATGACTGGTTACTACTGACTGGTTTGTGAACCAAGAAAGACCCCGCTGAGACTAAGTTGCTGTGTATGAGCCCAGTAAGATAAACTGTTACTGTAAGATTATTATCTAGCTTGTGTCAATGGAAGTACAGGATTTTAGTTCAGACAGACATGCCTGCATTCTAATAGGGGACAATGTTTAAAGAAGAAACAGGGTTATTGAAACAAGCTTCTTTTAAGTAATTGCACCTGTTAAGATCTTGATCCCTCAGGTACCTATATATCAGAATAACAATGAGTTCATTATATATGTATTTTTTTGCAATTTTATTATACTTAAAAAAAATCTGTTTCCAAAATTGAGATTGAAAGCTTTACRGATGCAAAAAGAAGAAATTGCATAGTAAGCTATGTGTGAAATGGAAAAAAAGGATGCTTTTGTACTATTCAGCTTTAAGATTCAGAAAAGAATCATGGTGTAYGGGAAAGGTGTAATATCCCGTACTTGGAAGTAAAAAGGGGGATCAGGAGGGAATTGAAGAATCATGGGGAYGTGAGTGAACAAAAGTTGAAGATATGGATGAATTTTTTTTGTTATTGAAAGGATGGAGTAAGAGCTTGAGAAATTGTATAAAGTTGTTAGAAAACTAGGGGGCTTGTATTTGGGAACACCAGGGCATCAAAAAAAAAAAAATACTAAGGATAGAATAAAATCCTTTTTCAGTTATAACAAAATAATATAAAATGTTAGACCTTCTTTGGTATTAAGTTTCAAATGTATTGTGATTCAGAGCAGCAAAACAGATTTTCAGTGGAACAGGAGTTCCAGGACCTTGTGAACCATAATTTAGATTTTGAAACAAAAAATTTATACTTAGTGAAATATCTTTTATGTGTAAGGTGATGTATAAATATTGCACAATATATTTCTTATGAGCTTCATCTATCAGTCTGTATATAGCTATATGTAATGTATCTCCCTGTCTCTGTCTCCATCCATTCATCCACTTATCCATCTATTCATCCCTTATTTTTTCTATTCTGGTCAAGTATTTCACTGCAATAATAATAATAATAATATTTTGTACCTTAGGCTTCTAATTCACCTGAAACTCTTGAGTGCAAWGTAACAAACAAATTTAGTACACACTTATTTTAGGAGTCGTTCTTACTATTCGTATCATTCAGATAAATCTATTACATTTTCCAAGTGTAAAAAGAAATAATATTACTAATAAAATTATTACCCTCTGGACTATAACTGTATAGGCATGCTTCAAGAGTTTTATGGAGATTTGGAGGGGATTTCCTTCAAGTTAAAAGCACAAATATTGTTAAAAGAATTGTGGAGATGAAGAAAAACTAGTCTGAGGTTAAACTGAGCAAAATACTTGTAACTTCAAAGATTCCTCATCCTTGAAATAATGGCCATAAATTGCAGTTAATGAAGTGAATCTATTTTTCTTTACACATGCGTACATTGTGCTAAGTTTTCCTCTTAAATATGATTTGATCCCATAAGCCTTATTCAGGCAAAGCCCTCGTTGAGTCAGTGGTGCTACAAGAAACACATGTCTAATAAATATGCTTATAAAATATCTCAGCCATGGGTCTTATACTTCACTGAACAATTTCCAAATGAAATCTTCTGGACATTTCATAATGCTAGGAGAATTCTAACTGAGAATAAAGGTGTTTAACCTATCATAAATCATAGTTCTGTTCTGAGATATAACTTTCCCTAAAGCTCTGAAGGCAGTATTACATTGTGCTGTGTGCTATGAACAAAAGAAYAGATTAAACTACTACTGTCTTCCTATGGGCAAAATTCCAGTAACTTATGGCAAACAAATTCATTCAATACTTCTGACATTTGTAATGAAAATAAAGATCAAGTTTTACCCTATGCTACCTTTATTCATTCAAACTTGGCACTTGAAAAATACATTTAATCAAACATTTTGAAGTTATGGCTTTCTAGATGGCTGTTTATTTCCAGCCTCTGATTTATAATTTACATAATTTTCTTTACTCACTTTAGCATATACATAATTAAACATCCAACTTAAAGATTATGAATAGTATTAAAGGAGTTCAAGTCTTGCAAGCAATAGAGCTCTTACTATATTTTCTTTTATGCTGTTTCCAATACTGGAACAAACCACCAAAGTTTTTCTTTGAAACTCTTCCTGAAGAACTATTTATCATGCAACAACCACATACGCACAAAAAGATCTCCGTATTGTCTAGTAATCTCAGAGTACTCAGGTTTCTGAAAGATGTACCAATAGTGAATTTAAGGTTGACCTTTGAACACTGAAYTCACTTTTAAGAAAGATTTATGTCAGTGAATTATAGCTAATACACCTCAGTACAACRTAGGTGGTGAACAGAAAAATAGCAACCAATAGTAGGAAAGAGGACTCGCTTTGAAACATAATGAGTGTTAAAAACAATTGATGAGGACTTTTGTCTGCCGAATCAATCAGGGTAATATAGCAAATGTTATATATATATATATGTGTGAGTGTGTATATATATATATATATATATATAATTATAATTATTTTATAAATATAAATTATCATAGCTCCCTCATCTTAACTCAAGATCAAACAATTGTAGAGAGAGATTAGAAGATTGTAAAGTGTATAAAACACACACAGACGCACAAATATTATACTAAAAGGAAATATAATATATAATTATAATATAATATAATATAATATAATATAATGGATTTTCAGGGGAAAAAAAACAGGATCTGTCCTGGGATGGAGAAAAGAATAGATAAATCAGATAGGAAAAGAGAGTGGTAGACAGTACATGATTATAAAATTCAGAATGAGGATTTTGTAACTGTTTGACTCTCATAAAATAAGGATTCCTAGGCAGAATACACTCAGTGAACATTTTCCTTTAGCTGTATAGCCATTCTGCGGTCTCTAGTATCTTAACCGCGGGCTGCCCCCCCGGCCCCAGCCCTGCGGTGGTGCTCCGCTGCCGGGAGCCCCCCGCCCACGCCGCCCTGGCCACGAGGAGCCCCAGTCCGGTCCCCGCCACCTGCAGCCGCACTATCTRCGTGTCTCCTACGAGGTTCTGAATGACTGTGAAGACATGCTTATTTTATAAGGATCACTTATAAGTACTTATATAAGGGACACTTTTAGAAGAGTTGTGTTTCCACATATGAAGTACAGTTTTGGCTTTAACATAAAAAAAMCCACAATATGTAGCTCAGTAACAGGAGAAAGAATTTAGGATTATTTGGCATATCTTATGCATCTATTTCTCCATGTAATTCTTCATAGATATTTATGGCTCTGATTATAACCTATAGAAATAATATTTTTGAAGAGGCTTATTGTAAAGTTGTTATCAGAGCACTATATAGTTCTTAGGATCGTAAGTATGAGAATAATAAAAAAGATGTCAATAGCTGTTGAAAGACATTTAAAAGATAGTTAAAGCATTCTGAAGGTCAATATTTAATTCATACTGCTTAAACAATGATCTATAACTCACTCTACAACTCACTCTACAATGGAGATGATCCCACTCGGCATTGGGTATGTCTGTAAATTAATAATTTGTTCTGGAGGCCAGGCATTGAAGCCTTGTCTTTACTTAATTCCAAAGTCTATTTTCATAACAGTCTACAAGCCAAATTCCTCTCGTTTCTGGAAACATTGATGCTGAATAATCTAAATTTTCTCTATGTAGTCCTTATTATACTGCCATCATACTAACATTTTATCATTGCCTCAGCCTTACATTTTCTTCCTCAAGCTTTAATGTTTCTGGAGAATAAAAACAAAGATAYTATTTTTCTAAACAGGACTCTGAACTGCTTCTGTACCCTCAATTATTTYAATGCTCTTGTCACCTCTATGAGGAAAAAGTCAAGCTCACTTCTGTGTCGAATTGGCAGAAATAAAAACAAATTTAGAAATTAAGTGTTGTGACTTTTCTTTAAAAAACTGTATAGCATAATATAATGTTTCTATCTGGGTAAAATTGAGAATATACATTATTAGTTAGCATTTCTAACTAATATTTTATCTAGTTTAAATGACTTACAAGAAAATAGTTTAATGACTATCAAAGGAGTCACTAGGGATGTTTTTTTAAGTTGTCTTTGTTCCAAGATTTTTCAATATTATTTTGAGGTTCTTTTTAAGATTTTTGGTGTTTCACTCGTACTTAACAATTTTTAAAAGGCTTCTTTAGCTCTAACTTGGTTTATTTGTTTATAATGGTCTTCTATTCAGATCCTATTTGATACTTAATTCAGTGACTAAGTCATTTTTGGTTTTGAAATATCAACTACATCTACAGTTTTTTACCCCAAGTGGAATTCCCAGGCTAATTCCAAAATTCCTTTTGGAGCTAATCCGAGTCAATAGGACAAATGAAGGAGGACTAATCAGATGCTCTTTCATACTTAGTATCTCAGATCTTTAAGARATGTTTTCATTATATCACCACTAAGACTGCATTTCCCCACTGAGAAGTATCCAGGCTTTGTCACTGGTCTCATTATATGCCTATATCCACCTCAAAACCATGTGAACAGTGAGGTGAGTGAAGAAAATGCTCAATGTTTTATGAATTCATTCTTTCTTTCAGTTCATCTGATGGAAAAATTCAAAACCAAAGAAAAAAACAAATTACATTTACACTATAATACATCCAGAAATCTGAACACTACCRTCTTTAGCACTGTTCTTTTACTCTCCTAGCTAATCTCTCTCTTTTTTTTTTTTTTCAACTTTCTGAACAGGTCTCATCAAAATTTACTCTTGACTTGGCTGACTAGCCTTTAGTCTTCCTGAATTATTTTGTTTCAATATTTGCTTTGTTCTGAAATAAAATAAAATAAAATAAAGATTTTCTAGCTGAAGCATAAGCACCAAACATAATATAAACAACAAATTTTTTTTTCTAAAGGCCTTTTTAAACTTTCTACTTTTCCAGCATATGGTGAAGCTTTTGATAAGGCATTATTTTCTTCTCTTGCTTTTGCTGATTGGCCTTTATTGCACAAAATATTTTTTTAAGAGAAAACTATTGACAAAAAAAAAAAAAAATAAAATAAAAGCTATAATGTAACAATCGTGCCATTCTCCCCAAATCTGGAATGAAGCAAGTGAAAAGCTATATGGAGAGCTGGAGAGCTACACTATTCATCCACTATTCAACAGGTAGAGTGGCAGCACCAAACAAAGTAAGTGTCTGGGAATGACAGAACATTCAAGCACTGTTCTTTGGAAACCTTGAGAGCAAAGTGTGAACAGAGACTGCATCTACCCCTATCATTCGTTAGATTGCCAGGATGAAGCAAAAGTTTTAGGTACAAGGGAAGATGAGAAAACAGACTTGAGTTACTGGGTGTAAGACTGTGAGGATCATGATTTGTTTGTTCTTTATTATTTAGCTTTAGTACATACTCAAGGTTTCATTTGTCACTGATGGCATCTGAAAAATGGTATTGGCAATTGGAAGAGTTGGGTTCAGCCACATTTCTTCTAGGCAATCCTCTAAAGCCTTGCAGACATACATACATTCTACCTATTTACTGTTTAGAAAATAGTCATGTTAATAATGATAAAAAAAATTCCTTTAGAACAATTCTGAAGGTTCCAGATCTTGCTGTAAATACTGCATGATGATTGCATTATRCCTGCACCTTATAATGTGTGATAATGCATATAATAATAATATATAACTTTTATTATATTATATAATAAAATTATATTATATTAATAATTATAATATTATATATTATATTACTATTATATAATAATAATATATAACTTTGAATTGTGAATGTAGAGTTCAGATGAAGCCACTGCAAAGCAAAAAATCTTTTTCTTCTATCTCCAAAAGTTACTCTGTTTCCCTTTCCTTTCTAGGCATAATTAAAAATGTTTTAAGGAAATTAATGCTCACATTTATTGTCTAAATTTATTTTCAATTTTTATTGTTTTATCAAACTCAAATACAGATGAACACTGAAAAAATACTTTTAATTGCTTGATAAAAATATTTGAAGTTATATTTAGAAAAAAAATGCTATTTACAATACTGGTATTCTACAGGCATAATTAGATTCATAGCTAGTATCACATTAAAAAAAATCACAGTCTTTTATGAATGAATGGGTAAGATGATGATATAAATTTTACCAGCAATATGACTGCATTCAATGCGCAACGCCAAATACGTGGGTGATTTGTGTTACTCAGACAGTGGACAGCTTAATTTCCCAGTTGCTAGAATTTCTCAATGCCTAGATGTATATAACTGTCCAAAAGCTTTAGTAGTGTGCATCAATCATTTTGCGAATAAAGTTCATGATTAAAATTAAAAACACAGTACAATTGTGATGTGTCACAAAATTCCTTCCTAGAAATAAGAAAATTTCTAACAAACAGCTGGAGAAGAGCACAATGAGACACCTGTTTGGGGAAGAGCCAGTCAGACAACTGCAACCACTCTGCAGTTATTAGTATTAGAGAAGACAGCTGTATTTTAGGGAGCATTTTCTTTGTTGTTCCAAAGCTGTTTGGCTTAGGGATATGTCTCAGTGATATACCTTCTACCCTACACTTACCTCTTCAGCCTGGGGATTAGGATGCATATACAGGTACATCTACTATCCAGCTGCACTGGTCACAGAATCACAGAATGGTTGAGGTTGGAAGGGACCTGTGGAGATCATCTAGTCCAACCCCCATGCTCAAGCAGGGTCATCTAAAATACATTGCACAGGATTACATCCAGGTAGGTTTTAATTATCTCCAAGGATCCTCACAATAATGAAAGTTTTCCTCATGTTCAGGTRGAACTTGTTGTGTTTCAGCTTGTGACCATTGCCTCTTGTCCTATTGCTTGGTTGGTCTGGCCCCAACCTCCTAACATCTTCCCTTAAGGTATTTGTAGACATTGATAAGAATCTCACCTAAGTCTTTTCTTCTCCAGGCTAAACACGCCCAGCTCTCACAGCCATTCYTCATAAGAGAYATGCTCTTGTCCTCTGATCATCCTTGTAGTCCTACGCTKGACTCTCCCCAGTAGCTCCATGCCTCTTTTGTACTGGAGAGCCCAGAATCAGACACGGTTCAGTCACATATCAGGTATGGCCTCACCAGGGCTGAGTAGAGGAGGAAGATAACCTCCCTTGATTTGCTGACAGTACTTCCTACTACACACCATGATACCATTGGCCTTCTTGGCCTCARGGACTCATTGCTAGTTCATGGTTAACTTATTGTCTACCAGGACTCCCASGTCCTTCTYTGCAGAGCTGCTCTCCAGAAGGTCAGCCCCTAGCCTTTACTGGTGTATGGGATTATTCCTCCCTAGGTGCAGGAYCCCATACTTGCCTTTGTTGAACTTCATGAGGTTCCTCTCTGCGCAACGCTCCAGCCTATCCAGGTCTCTCTGAATGGCAGCACAGCCTTCTGGTGTCTCAGCCACTCCTCCCAGTTTGCTATCATCCAGGTCATTAATGAATAAGTTGAACAGGATGGGACCTAGTAGTGAGCCCTAGGGAATACCACGAGCTCCAATTAGACTCTGTGCTGCTGATGACAACCCTCTGAGCTCTACYTTTCAGCTAGTTCTCAAYCCACCTCATTGTCCAGTCATCTAGCCCACACTTCCTGAGCTTCTCTAGGAGGATGTTATGGGAGACARTGTCAAAAGSCTTGCTGRAGTCAAGGTACACAACRTCCACTGCTCTCCCCTCATCTCCCCAGCCAGTCATTCCATCACAGAAGGCTATCAGGTTGGTTAAGCAGGATTTCCCCTTGGTKAATCCATGCTGGCTACTCCTSATCWCCTTCTTTTCCTCCATATWCCTGGAGATGACATTCAGAATGAGCTGTTCCAGGGATGGGTGTGAGACCGACTGGCCTATAGTTGCSTGGGTCCTCCTTCTTGCCCCTTTTGAAGACTGGAGTGACACTGGCTTTCTTCCAGTCCTCAGGCACSTCTCCAGTTCTCTATGACTTTTCAAAGACGATGGAGAGTGGTCTAGTATTGACATCTGCCAGCTTCCTCAGTAGTTGTGGGTGCATCCCATCCGGGCCCATGGACTTGTGGATGTCAGGTTTGCCTAAATGATCTCTAACCCAGTCCTCTTCGACCAAGGGAAAGTCTTCCCTTCTCCAGACTTTCTCTCTCATCTCCGGGCTCTGGGGTTCCTGAGGGCTGCCCTTAGTARTGAAGRCTGAAGCAAAGAAGACATTCAGCACCCCAGCTTTTTCTGTATCCTTCATCACTAGGGACYACCCCCTGCACCAGGCCCATTTTTCCCTACTCTTCTTTTTGCTACTGATGTACTTGAAGAAGCCCTTTTTGTTATCCTTGACATCTCTGGTACAAGACTGCAAAAAGCATCCTCTTAATCGATCAGAACATCTGAGCCCTCTAAGCTAAGTGAAAGAATCACATTACATTACYGTAACACTATCAGGGTGAATATTAAAAATTTACATGATTCGAGTGGGGAACTGTACGAGTTCAGTGAAGCTAAATCAATTGAAGACTAAAGAACATACAAAAAGTATGTCTAACCAAGGAAATCCTTGAGCCACAAATCATTAGAATCTGGAAAAGCACTTGGGAGAAGTAGTGTATATCCTTGTCCTGAGCGCTTGCTTTTAGTGCCTGCTGTAAACAAGATACTGGACTAGACAGAGCTTTGATCTGAGCCCATATAGCTATTCTCACATTCTTCTGTTGCTGAGGGCAAAAAGCTTTACAGGCATTCACAGGACTATTCCTGAAGGAGAATTTGGTGATGGGTTTTCTACAAAGGGCAGTTTACATGGTTGTGTTTGACTTAGTAAGTGTTTGTGTGACTAGAGTGTAGATATGAGTAAGATCTTAATACAGATGTGGAACACATATTAAGGCAAGTCTCAAGCATAACCTSATRATAATAGTATAAATATCACCCACTGTGAYTATTAATGCCTCTGTATCGTGATGTAATCTAAAAAATGACTGTTATTCAGAAAGGAAATTTCTTCATACAAACATTCAGGAAAGTGTTTCCAAATTAATTTAAACTGTAAGTTTAAAGAAGGATTAATTGACACATGGAATCATAGAAACATGGAATAKTTCAGGTGGGAAGAGACCTGAAGAGGTTATCTGGTAGAACCTCCTGATAAAAGCACAATCAACATTGAATTTAGAACAGTTTGATTAGGTTTTGCCCATCCAGATCTCTAAAGACCTAAATCTCTAATGGCAGAGATTCCACAGCTCTCACAACTTCTTTTGATGCTTAATTACCTTCAGTAAACCCATGCTAGCTACTCACAACCATTTTTCATCCTTGAGAGGAGAGAAAGGGAGGGAGGAGAGTAGAGAGAAGACAAACCACGTTGTTTAAAAAAGAAGAGTAAAAGGGCAGCTTCCAAACTCAGTTTCTATACTCATATCTGGTGGGAATAGGACCACTTTTGAAAAATCAAGCTTGGTAATTTCCCATAAAAAAAAAAAAAAAAAAAAAAAAAAAAAAAAAAAAAAAAAACAGAGGAGGAAGATACTGAGGAATATTCCCATACTGATGAAGCCAGTGAAACAGGCATTAGTGCTCCCTGTGTGCTCAAATAGAAGTTGAATCTAACTCACTGTCAGAGCAGCAATATTCCTAAGTCCTGTGTTCTTCTGAAATAAAACAAGTCTGACTTGGTGTCAATAGCACTTTCCTGTGGTATTTGGATCCTACTGGATTGTAATTATACATGTTTTTGCAAATGTCTGTTTATACTGTATTTTAGATTTGTAAATGCTTTGAGAGATGTTGGTACAATGTCTACARGTAGATAAATTTATTATGTTCCTCAGAGATTTATTGACTTTCACATTATTCTTCTTTGCTTTTTCTTTCAGAATCACTGAGATTCATATACACAAGAATCTTACTGGGGGCAAAACAGATTATTTTCTTACAGATCTCACATTTCTTCTGGGCTCCCCACTACAAGAGAGACATGGAGCTACTGSAGAGAGTCCAGCGCAGRTCTACGAAGATGATCARAGGGCTGSAGCACCTGCCCTATGAGGAACGGCTGCGAGAGCTGGGCCTSTTCAGCCTGGGGAAGAGAAGACTGAGGGGGGATCTTMTCAATGTGTACAAGTACCTGAARGGAGGGTGTCAAGGGGACGGGCACAAACTCTTTTCAGTTGTCCCGTGTGACAGGACAAGAGGCAATGGGCAGAAATTGAAGCACAGGAAGTTCCTCCTGASYGTGAGGGGGAATTTCTTCCCTGTGAGAGTGAYGGAGCCTTGGCMCAGGTTGCCCAGAGAGGTTGTGGAGTCTCCTTCTYTGGAGATSYTCAARRCCTGCCTGGATGCAACCCTGTCTAAGGTGCTCTAGGTGTCCCTGCTTGATCAGGGATGTTGGACTAGATGATYTCCAGAGGTCCCTTCCAACCTTACCCATTCTGTGATTCTGATGAAATAAATATATCAAAATTGTAATCACCACTATTTATTAAAATCTTTAGCCAATGGCAGTCAAGCAGCAGCTAGATCTCATGCTAGACCTACCATTTTCTGGATATATGGTTTAAAAATTATTTCTATCTGAAACTAGAATGAAATATTAGGAAGAYATAAGAACTTTTTTGGAAAAGTATGAAGAAAAGTAACCGGAGTACTTTTAATGAAAGGTGATTTTTTAAACTGTTTCATTTGAAATAGTCACTTCTCTCTAATATGTCTTTTGAGTTCTTAGCTTGAAATCATTTTGTAAATTTTCATTGTTTGCTTCATTTTTTTTCTTTACTCATGCTTTTCACAGAGATTGTCAAGTTTTGTGGCAGATATCTCTTTCATTTTGCATATATCAAATAGTCTTTCCTCATCACAAACTCTAGATAGTACCGATTACAATTTAAAATAAGAATAACACAAATTGTCATTCTTAAGGATTTCGTATAATTTTTTGCAAGATATTAAACAGTAATTAATATCTTATATCACTGTAATATACATATTATGATTATTATCATGGCTGTAAACATTTATCAGATTTAGGGGATCTTTGTGGAGATGAACTAATTCTACTTTGTTTAGCCAGCTGACCAACCCAACCTCAGTTCAGCGTATTGAAAAGCTGAGCAGATACCTGAAAGAGAGAACTAGCAGGAGAGATATGAAGTCCCCGGGACATGCTTTGAGATGCTCTTTGTGTCTTAAAAAACCTCGAATTCTATAATTCTAAATAAGTAAAAACCTTGAAGATTTAGAAGTGCAGAACATAACTAATCTCCTGAAAAGAGGAAAGAGTCTAATGCTTAACTGTTTAATATAGAGAAATATTGTGATATATTTGCAGCATCCAAGTTGTCTTTGGATGGCTGATTTTATCTTAGCRAATATGATAGATCACTTGATGGTGTATGATACTGTCTGAGAAAACTCTTGATCTATCTCCAGAGGCAACCCCCCCCCCCCATTATGGGCATGAAGCTTATGGGTATGTGAAAGAAACGTCAACCAGTTTATGAGAACAGATCATTAGAGCAATCTTAATGACATGTCTTTTGGGGTATTTAGTCCACTGTTTAATTGTCTCAGATCCACTGCTACTTATTGATGTAGGAACCTGAAGATTATACTGGCTGTGTGTACTCTGCTAGTCTGGACCACTTTCTACTTCACTGCAGAATCAGGCATTACAAGAAAGAATCAGCCCTCTATGAAGCATGCTTGCTAGATCACTTCTAGGTCCCTTTAGGRACAGAACAAAAGTCTTCGAATAAGTAATGTGTCAACTGGCCAAAAACTGTAAGTAATTCAGTCATTAGGTTTTAGCAAGGCCTTTGCAGTAGGTAGTATGCAGAGGACCATACCAAATCTCTCTCCCTACTCCAGGTCCAATCTCCCACAAYTAGCCCAGTAGGTCTTGCACCCTCACGGGTCCCTGGATCAGGTAGAAACATAGTATTGACATGCCATTGACAATTAACTCCTACCTATAACAATAGCACCCCCATTTGCTTTAAAGGATGTTGTTCAAGCAGGAAAGTGAATTTCTTTCAAAAAGACTTTATTACAATTTGKTTTTTTCTTTTTTTTTAAGAGGATTTCCTAAGCAATGCAAGAATAGAATCTCTCTCTACTATTCTCTGTGTGTTGTCCCTCTCGCAATATCTGTTTTGCCTTTCTAAAGWAGTTCTCTGTTGTGCTGCTGTTTTACCAAAGAAAAGTAAAAACAAAAGATGGCATCCTACTTCTTAATGATTGTCTTTACAAGCTGAGTCATAAATGTAATGATTAATCTTTGAGATTTTTCATTGTCTGTAGGGCAACTAAATTTAAAGACAAGCAAAGTAATTTCATCATATGAAAATTCAGTTTCGTACTTTTTTGAATGCTTCTCTATAAAGGGACTTCTCAGAATTAAACATCAAGATTAATTCTGAATGATAGGAGATTTCTTGTCTAGTTAGAACTGGAGTATATTATCTTCCCCTTAGGAATCAGATATGTTTAAAAGTATMCTCAGCAATTCAGATAAGATATAGATGAGCATAGAACTTAATTCATAGGCAGATAAATTCAATTTATTACAATAGATAACCTAAGAGTTAGTAAATAGTAAAAATATAAGATGATTTTATGAATAAAATTTATTAAAGTGCTATCCCTAACAAAAGGTGTCATAAGACAAATTCTTTCATGAATAATAATATTAATTCATAGTATTTCATCTTCTCTTATTAAAAACAATTGCATTTTAACAGATTAAGTTGACATTATATTTAATTAAAAATAATGGTAATAATCAATTCCTCTTAAAGCYATTACAAGAAAGAATAGCATCTGGTGTTGTAAGAAGTGCTTTCACAGGCACCTCAGCAACATTTAGTTTAGTTTGCATGARATCCGAGTGTTACAAAAGAGCTGCAGTGATGTTTATTTCTTAAGATGCATTGGTGGCTTCTTTGTCGCTTGTCTATATCAGCTGTTTGTTTCTCTGAAAAAAATAAGRTGAAAAGATTGAAATGAGAATTTTGAGGTGTCACTTGAGAGACTGGAACAGAGTACTTGCAGAGTTGCTTACTTCTTCCAGAGAGGTTTGTACCTCTCTCCTTTCATATTTTCACTGGAAGAGGAAGAAATACCTCTTTTAGACTTGGACTKCATTGAAATTACAGTAGGTATCACTGCTATCACTTCTCAGCACTCACTGGATTGTTTGGCTTGCATTTGCAGCTTGTAAAATGTATTGTCCTAACAGACGTGCAAGAAAATGATAACTGTCATTGTAGAAASCAAGTCTAACGGCATCTTTAAAACATAGAGTTTAATTACCTCTCTTTTTTTAGATATTCCTCTAGTACCTTACATTTATTGATAATATATTAAATTCTGTGTAAAATGAGTCCAAACTTTTTATGTTCTACATAAAAGTTTTTTCAGCTTAAAAGCTCTCTTTTACATGACTCTCAAAGACACTTCTCAGTGTATAGTGTTTTTCATGTTTTTCTTCTTAAAAAGGTGTGTTTTTTTCTCTCTCTTTTTTTTTTCCTTTTCATAAATAATTAAATAAATACTTAAGGAGTTCCAGATGAACAATTACTTCTCCTTTTAGTGTAAATACTCTCTACTGGGCTCATTTACTTTATTTTGCTACTATTTATTTTGCTACTATAAAGTAGCAATAGCAAACAATCTTGTTATAATTGCARACACACGCTAAGTTGGTACATATCAAAGTTATAAAACAATCACTACTCATATGAAAGTATTTCAGAGGAAGTTTTGTTAAACTACTTTTTGAGCACTTAAGGAATAAAGAAGAGAAAACTCCCACTTATTCATTTTTTAAAACTTATTTAAAATTTTAGATTTATTRAAGTGAGGAAAAAATATGGTTAAATATGTCTGATTTTGGAAAGACTGTATGCACTTAACAGCAGCATTTCTTTCTTATGTGAAAAAGGAAGACAGGAGAAAAATGTTTAAATTCCTAGTCATCTGCCTGAATCAGTGCTTGAAGAATGAGAAAAAATAGAGAACATTTAGGCAATTTCTCTGTAAATCATTTACGTGCTACTGCAGGAGAATTATTTCATTCTTTTCTTTAGCCATCCCTGAGTTTAGAAATACAAGCTTTTTCCCTAACAAAGATTTTATAGAGGCTAGCTTTGCATCTTTCTCTTAACCTAAATATAATTYCAAGAATATTCCTGCTAAAATTTTAACAATGGTATTAAGTAATTCCTTTTTTTTTTTTTTATGGTGAAGCACTGGAATCCGTAATAATTATGAAATCACAGAATCACATAATCGCAGAATGGGTAAGGTTGGAAGGGACCTCTGGAAATCATCTAGTCCAAACTCCCTGCTCAAGCAGGGTCACCTAGACCGTGTTAGACAGGGTTGCATCCAGGCAGGCCTTGAAGATCTCCAGAGAAGGAGACTCCACAACCTCTCTGGGCAACCTGGGCCAGGGCTCCGTCACTCTCACAGGGAAGAAATTCCCCCTCACGGTCAGGCGGAACTTCCTGTGCTTCAATTTCTGCCCATTGCCTCTTGTCCTGTCACACGGGACAACTGAAAAGAGTTTGCCCCCATCCCCTTGACACCCTCCCTTCAGGTACTTCTACACATTGATAAGATCCCCCCTCAGCCTTCTCTTCCCCAGGCTGAAGAGGCCCAGCTCTCGCAGCCSTTCCTCATAGGGCAGGTGCCCTATGATCATCTGATCATCATTCATCAGTTATGAATGATCTTTTAGKGTGGATGAACTTTATTAGCAAAGACATTCCACTGTTTAAGAAAATTATATTATTTTTCTTTTCATTAATTTGTGGAAGATACTTCAGAGGAAAAAAATAAAGTATTATCTTTTGACATTGGCTGGTAAGTCTATCTCTTACTAAATTTTATTAAAAGTCCACAGTTCATTGTCACTAGATATCTCCTCCTGAGAAGCCACAATCCCCTCGCTAAGAGCATATATTTCAGCATTTTACAGACAGATATGTTTTCCTATAATATTTGTGCCCAGCATAGCTACCATGAACTTGCCTTAAGACTATTACACTAAATAGTCAAAAAGAAAAAAAAAGACCTATAGAAAAGATGGTATACTAATCGACATTTTGAATAATTTGCAAAGGTTTCACCTGGAAACTCCATTTCTACATTCTAACACAYGCATCAGTGAGAACCATACTAAAATATATTATCAAAAGTTTAATTCTGTGAAAGGAAAAAATCAATAAAATGAAAATTATCACAAAGAATTCATGATTTTTCTTACAGAGTCAAATGAGGTGAAAAACGTAGACTTGCAATGTTCTTAAAATGTAATTTAGCAAGAAAAGTTTACATCTTCCTTATGCAATTTAGAATTACAGTSTTCAGAATATAATTTATTTGCACAAACAAATGAGTTGTGTCTGAAATGAGATTTGTACAAATTGATGTTTCAATTCTCTGCTTTAAAAAAAAATTGCTTAATTAAGATTAAACCAAATTTTAATTTGGTTATTTTCTTGATGAACTTAAGAAAACAATTCGAGTCCTTCAAATGTTTAGTTAACCCCCAAATAAACTAGCTATTAACCCATTTCTGATTTTGTTTCTTGATATATTTTATATTTTACCTGAATTATATAAAGTGACATTCGTGCTGGACTAATTGTTCAATGAATACATTAATTATGAAGTTAATTTTGTACAAATCAAGGTTAGAGACCCAGGCAAATAGATATTTCCATTCACTTCAAATGACACAAGAACTGTGTATTTCTAACATAAAACAAAAAATGTTCAAGGAGAATGAAATATGTTAATGATCAGATATGTTGCTGTTATGATCTTCAGTAAAACTTCTAAAGTGTTAATGAACTGCCTTTTTTGACCCTTCAGAAGGTGTCACAATCTTCTTGCAAAGTTTGGAGGTTGCTACTTAGTAAATTTTTTCTCTAGTTTATACATCTCAAAACTCATAGAAATCAAGAAATATACGAGAAATATGTGCCATAATTAACTTTTGTTTCATTTTCTCCTCTAGAATTAAATTATTGCCTGCAAACAGAAAGCCTATATATCATCTGAATCTTCCCAAAGCYCTTAAAATAATATGTAGTTAGTAGCTAGAATTTGTGTTGACTCTTTTCATTGAGTGGATGTTTTCTGAGGTAAGTTATACCTAGTGAGTAGTGGATACGCTTTGAATGAAGTAGTTCATTTTTGAGATCGTAATATACATATCCACTATCCAAGTTAAAAAGTAACCATAAGATAGAAATATGAATTCTCTTTCTGCTAGGTGGTCTCATTGACTTATTCTTACTCATATTCTTCAAAACACATATATGAAGATTTGCTTCTGTGTGTAGAGTGATCTGTTTATTGGTGTGCCAGATCTGAGGCAAATTAACAAGTTTGTGATGAAGGACCTCTTCGTTCGGATTGTTGGTCCACAGATTTTTGCATATATACTTGATATTGCATGATGGTGGATGGGAAGCAGTGTGGAGAAGTGATTTCCTTCTCATGGCTGCTGCGTGCTCCAGTGGGTGGGACCCACAGAAAGGAGGGAAAAATGCTACTTCCCCGAGGGAATCAGTGTGTGAACAGCAGGGAGAAGCTTTGGGAACGTGGGCTGGGTACGTATGAGAGAGTGAAGAGAGCAAGCATGRCACATGTTGAGCATGTGGAGCCTGGGAGGCTGCGGAGGGAAGCAGAGGTGGTGGCCGAGCCGGGAGCAGAACCATGCCGAATCCGYAGAAGTGGCAGTGGCTTCTCCAAAGGACTGAGAGGGAACAGAATGTACAACATATGAAACCCTGAAAATCRCCAAATCTGACTGCAGGACTAAAGGAAAAGTCAAGTTGTAGGCTGGGAATATTTATTTTTTAAGCCTTTAGTTTATTCTGTGTTGTTCAGCATATCTAAGCTTTACCTTTTCAGGTTTGTATTTTGTGTTCTGACAAAACCTAGCATCACATTTTGATAGCCTTTGCTGCTTTTTGCTGTACTCACCTAATGGAAATGATGGAGCAGTGCAAGCAAGGCTGATTTATGGTCTAATCACAGACCTGTTTAAAACTGTTTTTCATTTTTATTTAAGGATGGAGGCCTAAAACATGTGTCTATATTTTTGCCCATCAGACAATTATGGCCACAGATATCTGTGGCTAACTGCCTACTTAGAAATCTAGAAATGTGGGATCTCCTTCTTCTACTTGCAATTAAATAAAGCATGACAARGGGAAATAAGATAGATAAATCTGTTTCTTATGAAGTAATCAGACACATTTTTGAGGGTAGGGTTAGGGTAGCAAAAAAACAATTCTGAAAAAATCTTTAAGATATTAGGAATGCAACCCTACTGACGTAGTCAGTATTTACTGACTACAAGTATTTACTTGATGACTTCTCCCTGTGCTTCCTGAGAGTCATTTCCTCTGCTTTTTGTATACTGAAAACATTTTAAGAAATCTAGATGAATATCTGATCATCTCTACAGGCATTCAAAAATAGTTTCATTTTCACAGCTTTGAATATCCTTCCTAGCGTGTCCCTACGAATTTATTTTTATTTATCTTGACTCTTTAATAACAAACTCATCCAGGTGCAATTGTTGTAACTAAAATTAAGCCTATTCAGATGAAAGGAGAATCATTTTGGCCATAAAGTAGTAATGATGGGAAACTGGGTGGCCCATTGATTCACAGATGAGGCCCTGGTGAGGCCTCATCTGGAGTACTGTGTCCAGTTCTGGGCTCCCCACTACAAGAGAGACTGGAAAGAGTCCAGTGTTGGGCTACGAGGATGATCAGAGGGCTGGAGCACCTGCCCTATGAGGAATGGCTGCGAGAGCTGGGCCTGTTCAGCCTGGGGAAGAGMAGACTGAGGGGGGATCTTATCAATGTGTACAAGTACCTGAAGGGAGGGTGTCAAGGGGACGGGGGCAAACTCCTTTCAGTTGTCCCGTGTGACAGGACAAGAGGCAATGGGCAGAAACTGAACCACAGGAAGTTCCGCCTGACCGTGAGGGGGAATTTCTTCACTGTGAGAGTGACGGAGCCTTGGCCCAGGTTGCCCAGAGAGGTTGTGGAGTCTCCCTCTCTGGAGATCTTCAAGGCCTGCCTGGTTGTAACCCTGTCTAACACAGTCTAGGTGACCCTGCTTGATCAGGGAGGTTGGACTAGATGATCTCCAGAGGTCCCTTCCAACCTTACTGATTCCATGATTCTATGATATAGTATGGCATCCCAGCTTTTGGTTTCCTGTTCCAATCCAGCCTCATCCANTTTCAGTTGTCCCGTGTGACAGGACAAGAGGCAATGGGCAGAAATTGAAGCACAGGAAGTTCCTCCTGAGCGTGAGGGGGAATTTCTTCCCTGTGGGAGTGACGGAGCCTTGGCCCAGGTTGCCCAGAGAGGTTGTGGAGTCTCCTTCTCTGGAGATCTTCAAGGCCTGCCTGGTTGTAACCCTGTCTAACACAGTCTAGGTGTCCCTGCTTGAGCAGGGAGTTTGGACTAGATGATTTCCAGAGGTCCCTTCCAACCTTACTGATTCCATGATTCTATGATATAGTATGGCATCCCAGCTTTTGGTTTCCTGTTCCAATCCAGCCTCATCCATTGATAGCCCCTTTTATTAGGATATATAGTACATATGCTTATAATACCCTCTGAAACAGTTTAGGTACCAATACCTAAATAATATTTCAAATTTTACAAATAAAAGTGAACTCTTATCACTACAGAAAGAAGAAATGCTGCTCCCTTTTCCTGTACTGTCCCAAAGAAGCATCCCTGTCAAAATTCTTGAGAGATACTTAGTCCTTAAAACCTTTTATCACACCTTTACATCAGTAAATGCAAGCTCCTTCATGCCAGAAGACAGAGGTCTATGCTAATATCCCACCTTGAAAAAAATCACATATTGTGTTTTTGGGCTTTATTTACTTGATTCCTTTCTCTAAATTGAACAAAATAATGTTTAAAAGGGGTATGAGAAGGAAGGAATAAACTTAACCATACCGATTCAAGGTCTTTCTTGACTGAGACTAAATTAATTGGTRGTCTCAGTCAAGTTCTCTGTGGCTGGTGTTTGTATGTGGGACCCATCACTCTATCCTCTCTAATAGCAATGTGACATCATGGTCTGGATTTATCCACCTTGTTTGAGAGATATATGTACATATATATACATATATATGAAAATTAATTGTCTTAACTTCATCTTATAGCCAAAGTAGAGAGTCAGGTGCATTTGTGAGTTCAGACCTTTGTTAAAGTGYCTGAAGTAGAGGTAGTGAATGTTCTACACAGTTTTTAACATATTTTGTATAGATGAATTCTCACTGATCCTATATCTACAATGTATCAATTGTAATTTTTCTTTTTTCTTTTTCAGAGAGGAAAAGTTGTAAAGGCTCAAATTTTCATTAAAAAAAACACCTTCAAGTTTTATGTAAGGCCACGGATGTCCTATCCACCCTAATGACCCAAGAAAACATGATAGTGTGAACACTGTGTTGCTCCAAGGAGTTCAGTGAATAAAAAGAGACTGAAAGAGAACTTGGCTGAGAGTTTCTCTGTCTGTACAGAGAGGAAAATTTTTCCCTATAGAGGTCTTAGGAAAGGTGATAGATGTAGAATATTTTCATTTTCTGTAGATTTAGAGCTATATTTTCAGCTTCCTTTTCCAGTTTCTTCCRAATGAGATAAGAAATGGCCAAGAAATTAATCACATTTCAAATATTTATAGTATAACCACCAATTCAACTTCAACTAAAACATTACTAGTACTATCCCTAAAGTAAATGAATTATACTTATTTCGTATTATGTGATGTACATCTGTCTAAGATCCTAATGACATAGTAAATAAAAAACTGAGAGATAAAACTAAAGGAATTAATTAAATCGGGATTTACAAGAGAAGGAGRGAGATTACAGTAAAATTTTAGGCCTCAGTCCAGCACATTTTTCTACATACTCTTATCCCAGTAGAGGAAGTCACTAATTTCTTGCAGAGTCTCAAGATCTGTCAGTGCAAAAGTAATTTGTGAAATAAAGGCCAGAATTCTGGACTTTAATAAATATATCAGATTTACAAATTCAAAATCTGGTTGAATAATTATAGAAAAGGACAAGGTCAAGGATGCTTTAGAAATTAGTTTGACAAAGTCAAAATAGTAGAAAGATTGGATAGCTAAAAAGGGAGTATAAAATCATGAGTATAATAATCTGTAGGAGGAAAAAAAGAAAAATGGGAAAACATTGTATTGTAACAAGAGGCATACTACCAGTCAAGAAGTCGAGTATGTTAAGTTCTCCTTAGATCACTGAATAATAGACCAATAATAGCCATATAATCAAGATAATAAATATTTCTTTTTAATTATTTTTAAGAAGGTATATAGGCTAACTTATCTTCCAAGAAAACTCTTATACTATAAAATAGATTTTTCCTTCACTCCTTTTTTACTGGAACTACTCATTAACCAAATTTATTTCTTTATAGGTGTAGTTGAAACTCAATGAATAGTAGCAGAAAAAATAAATGACTGCTTAATGTTTTTGAACCAGTAATCCCAAACACATGTACATTCAAGCACCCATGCAGTAGATCTGGTATTTTCCAATTTCTTGAGACTGATTTCCCACCAACAGCTCAGAGCATGAATGCAACATATTCTAAATGTGGCCTATCTATTTTGCAAGAAAACAGCATTTGTGCAAGGCACCCGTCTCATTGACTTGCATTCAGTTCACTGTAGAAACATTTTATTTAGAAAATACTAGACAGAAGCATGAGTGACAAGAAGCGAATAAAAAGAACTGTTTTCTGGAAAAAAAAAATAATCAGAGGTAAACCTAAATTTACTTCCAGTATTTTATGTCTTTTATCTCCTTTTTTTTTTTTTTTTTTCTGTCTCCGGCAACCTTAGATATCAGCATTGATACACACAACGCAGTTCTCATTCTCTGTGAGCAAGGGGCCAGATCTTAACAACAGCTGAAATTCTGGACTGGATTTAGCAGGAATGCAGCTTTTTAAAATCCACGAGGATGACTTGAGAAATATTATTTAACCAGCAGATAAAGAAAAATGTTGAGCATAGGTTTCCAATTCACAGGTTGCATGGTACTCAGTGTAGCCACAACAAACTTTCATCACTGGTTTTGCCAAGTAGCTGTTTTGGGGGGAAAGAAGCACTTATAAGTGTGTTGCTCTTACCGTCAAAAGAAAGTTGATGGCTATAAATACCAGGAAGAAATGTGGATCTGTGCACCTGGAAATAGCTGATAGAATGAACAGAAGGAAGTTTACGCCCTTCTGCACATCTCCACGCTATTACTGTGTGCAGCCCACAGCAAGCTGCTTGTAAGACTGAGCAAGTAACTAAACAGATCTGTYCAACGGGGGACACAGGCAGGTGTGGTGGCTGCCTAAGACATATAGAGTAGAAGAGATCTCAGTAAATTTTTTACGTTTATATGTAGGTTTCAAAAACTCACCCTTTCCAGAAGCATGTTCTGGGCCTGAGTTAAATCTAGGCATTTAGGAAACATTGGTCTAAATCCTGGTGTGTCTACAAATATTCCAGCACATTAGAACAGAATTTAATGTAAGACTTCTAATACTGCAGGAGGATACCTAACCATTGAGGTATCATGAATTTTGATATTTTTTCTCATTTTCTGCTGAGACTTAATCATTTTTAATAAATAATTAAACATTAGTTGGCATAGCTACTTTAATTTAATGCTTCTGCATGACCTAAAACCATTGGGCTAGAATGACAATTTAACATTTCTTTCCCAATTTCCCCAAAATATGTGCACTATCCAGTGTAATCTAAAGCTATATATTAATAAATTAAATTAACTAGACTCTCTGCTGGAAGCAGTTCAGCCATGGTAGCAATAGGTGACTGCCCAGGATAAGAGATCTGAGTGAACTAAAATAACTTACGAGACATTAGCTCAGACGTCTCTAAACTGGAAGAAAGCTAATCTTATGACATCCAGCAGACTGGGATCTATAATCAGAATATCTAGAATACYTAAGTCGTAGAGTAGCCCTGTTGACTGACATTCAGGCTGTACTTTCCCATTCCAGATTTATAGGATATATCTTCCTCAATGATTATATTCATTGCCATGTAGAGCCGTACTTCGTTACAGTGYCTTTCCTCTTTGGTTGCCTGGAAACAGAAATTTCCTGCCAAACACCACCAAGGACTCACCTAGTCCAGTATGCTTCTCCTGTCTTTGACCAGGGTGACCAGAGAAGCCCCAGGCCTTGGAGTGAGGCTTGACGAGACCTAAAAGGGAACTATGACTACCCAAAATGGTATTTTTTTCCATATAGAAAATGTTCTACAAAGGTTGTTTTTCTTTTTGAAGAGAGGAATTCTACAGACTTCTCATCTTTTGCTTTTGATATGCTTTCTGTGGATGATGCTGTAAATGTTTTCATCATTCAATGCATATTCAGTCCTTTCCTTTTTTAATTTGAGGCACCTAGCATCAATTATATCTTGTTGCAATGTGTCTCATGGGTTAATTAGGCATTGTGTAAATAAGTGTTTCTATTTATCATTTTTGAATTTGCTGCCAAGCTATGCATATTGTTAGCCAAGCTGTGAATATTCAGGTGTTTGTGACCTTTCTCCTTAAATGAATTTCTCAGGCAATCTAATCATATTAGTTGCTCTTCTCTGAACTCCATTCAATTCCCTCCCTTCTCTTTCTAATCAAGTACTGAGATGCTGAGGAATGTATAGCATATTCTAGATGCAGTCTTAACAGATCTGATAGAGAGTGACTAATACTCATGACTAATTAGTTGATGTTTCTGCATATGATGCCAAAAATCACATTGACCTTGGATTTTTTCCCCCCTGAAAAACCACATTTAAAGCTGGAGAAGAAATGTCAACACTCTTATAAAAATTGCAAGAGTTGAATGTTTTCTTTTTCAAGAACTGAAGCAAATAGTTAAAAAATAAAATAAAATTATGAACCAACTGTCATCCCCAACATCAGTTTAAATCAGTTGAAACATTTCCTTTTGACATTTTCTACACATTGCAGTCTTAACTTTTAAATGACAAGACAGCTATAATTAGCTAACATTTTTACACAGAAAGTTATTTTTTTTTTTTTTTTTGTATATAAAAGGTCAAACTAGGACATCTTAACAATTCTGAAAGATTCAGGAAACAAGTAAGATGTTGAAAATCACTTCTCTCTAGGAACATTCACAAAGTCAACCAACGGGTACATCTAAGGGGAAAAAAAAAACAACAAAAAAAACCAAACAGGTCAGTGGAAAATTTATGATCAACTTTTATCTTACTGAAAATTCATTTTAATTGTTTATTTTCAGCATTATTATTATCCAGATGCCATCTTCCTGCAGACTATCTATTTTAGATTATTCCTTGCCAATTAAACTTTGTTCTTTTTCAAGTTATTTTTTCTTAAAATGTTTCCATTCTTTCTAGTTATACTTGCATTTTTTTCTCATGGATGCTCACTGCATTTTCAGTTGCAAGTTTCATTAATGCACTGTTCACTGTTTCTTCTTCAGACAGTTAATGAAGATGTTTAATAAGACAAGAGCTGATTCTGATCCCTGTGGCAATGTATGACATGTCATTTCATCTTGAAACAGTGTTGTTCATGATTATTTTTTGCATCCCTCAGCCAATTTATATTCATAAGTTTTTATATCTATTTTGATCTGAATTAAATGTGTAAGATATCTTGATATATTGCATTAAATACTTTATTAAAAATATATGTAGTCTGTTATATTTATCTCTTATTTATCTAGGCTAACATGAGCTTCAGAAGTGTATGCTGCATGTTGGTCATAATTCTGCTGTTATTAATGTGCCACATATATAAATAATATGACACTATGCACTTTGCATGATCCTAGGAACTATGGAAAATTATCATATAAAAACATAATCACCTAAATAAGATATAGGTAGAAGAKAAAAGCACATACCTAAAATTGCAGCCGCAAAACTCCTTACTCAGCAGCTGCCTAGCCACCTTAAATAGGTGCCTACCTCTTTGACAGATATTCTCCTCAGCACCTATTTTGAAATACCTACAAGTCTAGAAATCTTGGTCTGAGAGACTGGCATATATTCTTGTTAGGGCTTGACTAGAATTAAAGCAAGCCTAGAAGTTAAATAGTTAGCAGAGAAACCTAACCYTTCTAAAAGGCTCAGTTTGTCAAGTATTCTTGGCTCACTCCTGGGCTGAGCTCTCTGAGAYGAAATGTTGTGATTTTTTTATTATATTATATTTTATCCTTTTAAGTTAAAAATTTTGACCATCTTTTATCTAACAACTGAAGAATGAATGTACTTGCTTAGCAATTAGGATATTTGAGTTCAGTGGTGYCTTTGTCTAGACTTCCAGTTCTTAAAGTTGCCTATCTCAAGGAATAAACAGTAAAAGGGAGCTTAAAAGAGGGATGACTTCATCACAGGAAATGACTAGAGTCCAGAGCACTCTTCTGTCTCCTGGGGGCCTTAACAGCCAGCTGTAGAGTCTGCTGCTCTCCTTCAGCATGGACARTGTTTCATACTAGCCTATAGCTTCCGATTTAGGGAATCTTGGCTAGGAGTGGTAGTTTAAAATCTCTCAAGTAGAAAGAGAAATTCAGCAGATGTTTCAGCATCAGTGCAAACTCACCCTTGGTTGTTACTATGAYATAGCAGGGCACACATGAAATCTTTTAACACAAGAGACAAATTTGGTGAGTTCTTTAAAATAATGTYAGGAATTACCTTCAGGAAGGGAGCCAATGACTATGAATTTCCAGTAGATGGAATTATGCCAAAACATCTCTGCTTTACCACAGATTTAACCTTAAGGTTTTTTATACATATATATATATGCAGAATTGGTAAAATACCTGGTTTGCATAGTTCTTCAGAATTTATCCATCAGATCCCCATCTGTTGCAAATCAACATAGCTGATTTGATCCAAGCTGACAAAGATCCTGAATCTATAAGGAATCTTATTGAGGCCAACAGAACATCTCAAAGAATCAGGTTTTCTTTCTTTTTCTCTTATTTTATTTTTAATTGATAGTTCTACTCACATTTGATAACAAGTCAGGAAGTAAGACCTTCCAGTTCATTGTCCTCTTCAGCAAGAAGGAGACTAAGAAGTTTCTTCTTACAAATCTCACTCAAAACTTCCTTTGATTCTAGTTTGTCAGTTTTCTAAATTACAGAAATTAGATTCTTTTGCTTTTCCTCACTATTGCNAAAAAGAGACTTTATACTTTTCTTCAGGCTTAGAATCTGAATTAGATGTTTCTACTATGAGATCTTTGGAATTACTAATTACTACAATTGGTAATTTTTTAGTATCTTTTCTTTCACAATGGTTACCACCAAGCTACTCCAGACTAAGGTGAAAGAAATTCTGAAATAATTATGAAAGTTGTTGAACCTCAAGGAAGTTTCTTATAATAATAGATATCTGGGAATTGTTTGGTAGTTATGTGGAAGCTTTATATTCTTTCCCACCTTGTATACTTTTTTTCTTCTATATAAAAATAAAGCTACTAGGTATTCTAACTATCTTTGTAAGTACATGCTAGTTTTGAATAGTTATAGATTATTACCTTGCACAGTAACCTGCAGCAAGAGATTGCAGAGGTTGGGTGGTTGGTTTGAAAAATCACTTTCTCTGAGATTTTGGCATTCACTACTTTTCAATTTCATTGATTCCTTGTAGACCATCTCTAGCTTGGGAGTACTCAGTAACATGGCCTTAGCTCTTTCTGTACAGCTTACTTCTGTAGCTTTATCTTCTTTGTAGGACTGGCATAAAGAGGGTGGTTCTGAGTGAGCAAATATAGTCAAGTATGTGAACACATTATTTTCTGGATCAGGCCATTAGTCAGTTTATAGTATATCATTAAAAGCAAAAAAATATATATTTAAAAAAGGCAAAAGTGTGAAAAATAAACCAAAATAACATAATGCTTAAAGCATCAAAAACTGTCTCTGCCATCCTGAATAAATATACTAAAATGGACATGATAGTGTTATCATGATATGGTTGTAACTTGGAATTAGAATATTTTTAAAAATGCTTCCTTTGAAGCCTTTCTCAAGACTTTTTTGAGTGTCTACAAGAAGAAAGAAATAGCAAGGGGCAGAAAGACTTTAAGGCAGACTATTATAACTAACACTTACCTGCATATTGCAGAACAAAAAATTATGTAGACTGATATTTCACTACTTTTATCTTTTTACATGTTGCATGTCATACTGTTTTATCAGCATTTTGAAGAAAATGTTGTCCAAAATGTAGGAAAARGGGTTGAATTTTCCCTGTCTTGCTTTAGTCAACCTTTCTGAACACCCAAAAAGGCTTTATAATAAGTCATTTAGAAGAATATTGAATTGCACAACAAAGGCCCTTTTCTAGAACACATAATGTGTGCTTGATTTATTATGTTCAATTACTTACAGATGACAGGATAATGACATAAATTGATAAGGAAGAAAAAACAAATTCTGAACAAAGATCAAGAACTATTTTTTCATGCAGAGAATCATAACTGTGTTAGCATTACATAAAGGTATTCAACCCAGTTAGGCTGGAAAAATAGAAATGGAAGTCTTTGAATAATCCATTAGAATGCTCCCTGCGGCGTAATAGAATTTAAAGAGGGAATGGACCAATATTTCTGCACCTCTTGATGGGAAGCTTTAATGTAAATGTCTAATCTACTACATTTTTTCTGCGGTTTTGACCAACAATTCTGTGTTTGAAGTACCTGTTTTCTGTAAGAAAAAGTATAATAAAATCTAGTAATTCCTACATAGAACTATAGAGGTGAGAAACGGAGATAGTTCAACATCAAGTGCATGGCAAAAAATTAGTACATWTAATGTCTATATCTGCCATAGGAATATCATATTGATATTATATTGTTTCACTGTACTTATCTTTTACTTTGTGATTATTACTCCTTTCCAGTTCATCTGAGATGACATAAGAGATCTAGTAATTCCTTAAAGAGACAGACAAGAGACAATTGGCTAAAATTATTATTTTAATTGAGGACAATTCTAAATTATTGACTTTTTACCTTGTCATAGGAAAAGTTTTGAATAAAGTCCCCCCTGTTTTTTTTTTTGATGCTAATTACTTTGTTATATCTTTCAAACGTAAGTTCTTCAGGACACAGACTCTTCACGTGTGCAGTGTGGTGTAAACTATTGTGTTATAAACCAGATGCTCAGCTGGAGTAAGTCAGCATTGTGTCATTAAAGATCAGCTCTGGATTGCCAACTAACTGAAGGTAATTAACATATTTGAACACTAGTCTAAATCTTCMTTTGGACAAAAATTTTTTGCAGTCTGCTCTACCGATTAATCACACAATATTTATCTGAATAGAGTTCTTTGAAATAGGAATGCATGAACAGCCAGAAGAAATGCATCTGTTGTGCTTAACCCTTGTTTAGTTTAAAGTAGCTTTTTTTTTCTTGCCTCCAGTGGAAGTCCTGGATCCACACTCTTCATAACACTTACAGTGGCCAAATACAAAGACATTTTTTTGTCTGCCCAGATGTTTTTGTATTACTATAGCTGAGATGTAGGCGTAGAGATACAATGCTATTAAATCAAGTCAGCAATAATCAGTACAAAATCTGGTGTGAATATGGCAGTAAAGAGGTAGAAGTTGTTAATACCTGAATATATTATATTCCCACATAAGAGTGAGCTGTATAATTATGACCATTTTGAACAGATTGTGCTATTTTAACTGTATCATTGCAAATGAAGAGATGATAGGTTTTTATGTTTAGCCAGAACCTCTAGGTAGTGTTGCAAAACTAAAGTTACAAACATTATCCAAATTAAATCTGATTCTCAGTTCAGATTCAGAACTGCTAAGTCCTGCACAGTTCAGATGCCATTTGGTTCAGATTCAGAATACATGTCAGTATTTCACACCAAAACTACAAAACTAAAATCTGCGTTGTAGTCAGTAGTGACTATGATGAGCACTCATAGAAACTTTGCTTTCATGTCTACTAAAAAGAAGTTATTAAAGGACTGCCTTAAACTTCTGAATGGCTGAAAGGCAATGATGGGTTTTAGTGTTTTCTGTCAGCTCATTTTACATTCCTGCTTTTAAAATGGGAGTATAAATGTGATTATGCCTGTCCTTATCTTTGATTCCTGTCATCACTTCCTGAATTAGCCACCTAGTGTATAACCCGTTCCCTAAAGACTATTTGAAAACTACCATTAAAAAATTCAATGTATACATTTTTAGCTAATAGCAACTAAGAGAATTTAATGGTTATATGATTAGTAAGATTGAACTATTTAAACTTAGCTAAGGGATGTAAGCAAACTGCTCTAATTTAAATAGTTGCTTTGTGACTAAACGTCCTTACTGCCTTGAGAATCTTTTGCTATTGCAGCTGTTATCCTGAAAATAATCTCTGGAGTTCAACAGACACTATTGTATGTACTGTAAATTATCTTTGAATGAGACCTTAACTCTCTACTTAGTTTTCTAAAAGCAACATGGTTTAAAGGTTTGTTGAGACACAATAAATAGAYGTTAGATGTGTTCCATTGTAATATTGACTTGTCTTTTATACATGCACCTGAATTCATACTCCTTTCATTATCCTCAGTACTTTGGAGTAGAAACTATATAAGACTTTACCATGTACAGTGAAAGCATTCATGTGAAAGCTTTTAGCAAGATTCCAGAGAATTCAAACAGTCCTCATGTTCACTAATGCTTTTTTTTTTTACTTTCCACAACTGTACAGCACTACAGTACAACTATGATCAGGAGTAGCCAGAATGGATTCACCAAGGGGAAATCCTGCTTAACCAATCTGATAGCCTTCCATGATGGAATGACTGGCTGGGTAGATGAGGGGAAAGCAGYGGACATTGTGTACCTTGACTCCAGCAAGACTTTTGACACTGTCTCCCATAACACCCTCCTAGAGAAGCTCAGGAAGTGTGGGTTAGATGAGTGGACAGTGAGGTGGATTGAGAAGTGGCTGAAAGGCAGAGCTCAGAGGGTCGTCATCAGTGGTGTGGAGTCCAGTTGGAGGCCTGTGGCTAGTGGTGCCCCCAGGGCTCAGGACTGGGTCCCATCCTGTTCAACTTCGTCACCAGTGACCTGGATGAGGGCACAGAGTGCCTCCTCAGAAAGTTTGCTGATGATCCCAAGCTGGGAGGAGTGGCTGATCCAACCGAGGGCTGCGCTGCCATTCAGAGAGACCTGGACAGGCTGGAGAGTTGGGCAGAGAGGAACCTCCTGAGGTTCAACAAGGGCAAGTGCGGAGTCCTACACCTAGGGAGAAACAACCCTATGCACCAGTACAAGCTGGGGGCTGACCTTCTGGAGAACAGCTCTGCAGAGAATGACCTGAGAGTGCTGGTGGATGACAACTTGATCACGAGCCAGCAATATGCCCTTGTGTCCAGGAAGGCCAATGGTGTCCTGGGCTGCATTGGGAAGAGTGTTGTCAGCAGGTCGAGGGAGGTGATCCTGCCCCTCTACTCAGCCCTAGAGATCATCTCGAGTCCTATGTCCAGGACAACAGAGCTCCCCACTACAACAGAGACATGGAGCTACTGGAGAGAGTCCAGYGTAGGGCTACGAAGATGATCAGAGGGCTGGAGCACCTGCCCTATGAGGAATGACTGTGAGAGCTGGGCCTCTTCAGCCTGGRGAAGAGAAGACTGAGRGGGGATCTTATCAGTGTGTACAAGCACCTGAAGGGAGGGTGTCAAGGGGACGGGCACAAACTCTTTTCCGTTGTCCTGTGTGAAAGGACAAGAGGCAATGGGCAGAAATTGAAGCACAGGAAGTTCCTCCTGACCGTGAGGGGGAATTTCTTCCCTGTGAGAGTGACGGAGCCCTGGCCCAGGTTGCCCAGAGAGGTTGTGGAGTCTCCTTCTCTGGAGATCTTCAAGGCCTGCCTGGATGCAGCCCTGTCTAACATGCAGTAGGTGTCCCTGCTTGAGCAGGGAGTTTGGACTAGATGATCTCCAGAGGTCCCTTCCAACCTTACTGATTCTATGATTCTATGATATGCTGTAAATCCTRATGCAGCAGTTGCACCCTGTAATTACTCCTTTAGTGTAGTCCCCAAATGCTTTGTCTGTCAGTAACTGATTAGACACAACAAAACATTATTACCAGTATTTGCCAAACCATTCCTCTAATTGCAGTCTGTCACTGATTTGTTTTTGGTTTTATCTATGCGTGGTCACTTCATTTATCTTAGAATAATCAATTTTACATGTTATTCAAAAACATTATAGATTTCCTTTCATAATGTAAAAAAAGAAAAAAATCAGGATAAAATCTGGCTTTAGCTGTGATCCCCTGAAAAATGTAATAGACTAGTTAGGAAGTTGACAGCCTCAGCAAACAGCAATAGGGTATCACTTCCATCTTGGGAGAGCCAATATTATCACTATGATGTGTGATTACGATCAAAATGTATTTTACCCAAAATGGGAGTTTTAAATGTAAGCAGATCATTGTAGGTGAGTCACATTTTCTTCCATTTCAAGCAAGTGAGTATTACAACCACTTAGTTTTACAAATTGTTTTTTTTTTTCATATATGAATAAAACAATCCAAAACATCAAAGCAAAAAGAGGCTAATGTTCTCTTAAGTCTGTGCAGAAGCACTTAGCAGATTATTCAGGTCTAGAGGGAAACTTACCCTGCTTCAGCTTGCAGTGATCCTTTAACTTTTTGGCAGTCTTTCACCAGTTTTTACCAGTACCTACATGCTACTTTCTAACATAGCGAAGCTAGTTGCTTTTCTGTGTTCTTAAAGTGCACACTTTGCTCGTCTCTTATTTATCTAGGAGAACAATAGGTCAATGAAATGCTGAAGCATAAGGCAATTAATTCAGAGAGAGTGTATCTACATATCTAGGGATATTAATTATATTTGCCGTCAGACTAGAGGAGATATCTAAGCATTTAAATGTGAGAAAGTACTTTTTTTTTCCTCCTTTAAGGTGAATATTTTTAAAACTTAATATTTCTGATTTTTRGGTGAATATACCCAAATTATTTACATTTTCATTAATCTATTTTATCTTATAAATATTTGTGCTTAGACTCCCTCCCTGTTTTAGTGTTTTACGTTTAAAGAAATAACTCATTGAAAGAATATTTGTACTGAATCAATACTTCATTTATCTGTATTTATGTAAGCAACTTTCACTTTCTGAAGGCTTTATGTTTTGTTAAATTATCATTTTCCAATATTTATGCTGTAATTAATAATTTGAATCCACTATCAATGATAAATGTGTCCTGGAGAGGATTTCAGGACATAGTATCCAGCACATAGAAAATTATTTCCATTTGCTTTATCCTTATTCACAGCCAATACTATTTATTTCACAACAAGATTGTATGTTAGTTCTGCGCACTCAATCAGAGAGATCAGCCAGACACTCGCTGCCTCAGCCAGTGAGTGAAGCTGCTCTCTCCCAGTTTGTACATCCAGGGATCTCTATCACTTTAAGCCTTTGGAAGATATGGTCCAATTTTTAGTAAAAAAGAGGGATTTTCTCTCACAACTGGGAAGTAAGAAAGAAAAGATAAAAAACACTGAGCTGGAATAAATCACACCCATCATTCATGGCAGCCCTGCAATCTATTATTCAGTACTAAAAAGGAAATTCTTGATTGTTGGATTAATTTCATCACTTGTGTAGTCATGGAAGAGACACAAAACAAAATGTGGTAAATGTAATAGTGACTTTTGAACAATGATTAGATTTTGTAGCTAGCTTTAGCAACATCTAGACTGTGCTCTGGGTTTCAAATATCAGATATAAGAAGAGATTTATGGAACTGAGCATTCAAACTTGAATCATGAAATATAAACCATAAAATTAGAAATTCCATTCCTAYATGTAGGCAAACTAAAATTCTGTGATCCTATGGAATTATAAACTCTCTTAAATTAAAATTTGTATTGAATTCAAATAACTGCTTGTATATTGTTGCATCTTTTATACAGAGCTAATTTATACATGAGGAATTGTGCAATCAAGGAAGTGTTTCTTGCCGTGAAAAGCTGCCTCATTTGGTTAAGTTATGAGAAGACATCCATTAGCACATTCACAGCCATGAATTTTTAAGCTTAGCAGCTTGTCTGAATCTTTTCAGACAAGTACTTCATTCATTGCATTTGTAGTAAGTTTATTGTCCGTCATCAAGACTGCTATTTCATAAGGTGCAGAATCTGACAACGCGGGAGTTAGTATGGTCTGCCAGTGCTCTTTCTCTCTTTTCATTAGACAAAAGGAAGAGGAAATAGCTTTGAAGTACACAAAATCTCAATATAAAGTGTTACGATCAGAGAGGTAGTGAGAGCGAACATTAAGATGAGGAGCTAGGACAGACGTCTGTCTGTATGAGCCCTCGGACATGGAGAGGCAACAGGAGACACATTGTTTATGCTTGGGGATAATGTGTGCTGCTGAATAACGTAGTTAAATAGGGACTGTTTTCTGTATAAATCTTGTCTCTTTCTTTGAAAAGGCTAGAATGAGAATACTGAATATGAGGGGGAAAAAAGATCTCAYGGCTAAATGACTTGAATCTCCTCTCTCATCCCCTCCCTGAAAACCTGTATTGTAGCTTTAGCATCTCTGTTACAGTCATCCCAAACAGAGCTTGACAAATCAAGTGAAATCAAGTTTTTCAGTACATATTTCTCACCATCTGTATGTATAGATAGAAGCATCATAAGGGGCTTCACCTCGCCTCATTATGGCAACCTCACAGGCAGACACCCTCATCTGAGCTTATCTGCAAAGGATTTCTCTATCTTCTTCAGAGACAAATACACACTTGTAGGATTCGACTTGTCTCATCTATTTGAAGATGAGATGAGCCAAATCTTAAAAGTCTCTCCAGTAACTCTAAAGGGAGTCAAGGGTAACTAATTCCGCTATCATCACTTGCAAAGCAGAGACATCTATATTTGATCAGTTGATTCCTAGTCCTAAAACCTGTTTTATGCAGAAATCTGTAACTCTCACTGCAGCTTAATGTGATTTATGCTTTGAGCAAATAAAATTCTACAAAAATCTACATCCTATTAAAAAAACAGATCTTAGAAATCGCAAAATTGTCATAAGCGTCAGTCATTGAAATCTCTATGCCTCAGCTCCCCACCTATTAAGCAGTGATAATACCCTCTCACTTTATAGGAGTGCTGTGAAGGTAAATTAATTACTGTTTGTGAAGCATTCAGATGTTATAATGATGACTGTCACTAAAAAAACCCACGAGGAAATTAATAATTCTGTCTCCCTAGCAGCATTTGAATAGTGGCCTAAGGCTACATTGTGAATAATGAGAAGAAAACAAAATATTGAATAGCTGCTCATTTGCTGAATACTATTAATCCTTTGTGCTGAATGATACAAGGGTCTCGTGGACAAAACAATATATGAGTATCTAATTAAAAACTTTATTATACTGCTTATGCACAAGAGCACAAATTAAGATTCCACAGATTACTTAAATTATACCCTTTTCTAACTTTTGAATGCTTCAATTTGCAACTATAATGGCCTTTTACTGTAGTTCTCAAAATATAAGTATCATTAAGCTTGAGTAYAAAAGGTATTTAAAGATTTACTAGTATTTTTGATGTTGTTTCCATATGCATGTAAATAAAGTTCTATCCATCTATTCAGAAAGTACACTTGAAAGCACAGTAAAAATGAGTAAGGTAACTACTATATGGTTGAAACGCCCTGTGACTGTAAATGGAAATAGGCTTAGGATATATTTGCATGAATTAACCTGCAAGTTCAGTGACTTATTCCCACAGAAAAATAGTGAAAAATCATGGCATACTTGCAGATGTGACAAATAACATAAGCAGTAGGTGAAATACAAGGTCTTATTTGGAGAAAAAATAAAGGTATAATCAAGAACAATTAATAATTGTACAAAATTTGCCACCYAATTCTATGAAATATCTGAGCCCTGATGGAAAATAATCCAAATATTTCAGTAGATTTTACTTGACTATGGTTGCCATTTTACTAGATCTTGAGATATGAAATGTATCTATCAGAAAATAATTCCAAACAGCAAACTAATGTCATTCTTGACCTTGTACAGAATTGATTCTTTTTCTCAAATTGTACATGGTGCTTATGCTCTAGTACAGTATGTACCTCTTCCCAGTATTTTATTTTATAAATCAGGAGTAGTCAGAGCTAAATAACAGCTTCAAAGCATTCTTGAATCTTCTGATTATTTAACTGTCCAAAAGACTTCCTTTCCTCCCCATATATTGTCTTTATAGAATTTGCTTTGCCTTACRTGAATGGAAACAATGCAATAGTGAAAGGTTTTTATTTCTTCTAATATTTCAAGCAATCACTTTACCTCTAAGTAGATTGATCCATACTCAGAATACACTGTTGTATTTTCTTAATGGAAAGCTTTTTAATCACTCCATAAGACATTTCCATATTTTTTCCTGTCTTTTATGCAGTTGCTGCCAAGTGTTGCTAAAGGGCACCCTTCAAACGAAATTATACTAGACCTCATGTTGCATTTCAATTACACCATTTTGTTTAAAAAAATGTAAACATGTGTTGACTGTGTGGTACACTGTGGTGTTTTACATTTTAACAAACATTTGTGTCAGGAAAGAATTATGATATCTGTAAATGTTTGAACACATTTCTGTTATCAAAATGAAAATGCTTCGTTCAATGTACCTACTAAATTTCTCTCTAATCCTTCTTTTCTTTTTCAGGAGCAAATTTAAATTAAAATACAATGCCTAAGCATAAGCCATTGTCATTCTATGGATTTCTACTGTCATCTATAATTTTTAACTTCTGCAAAACATCACTGAGCAAAGCAATCCTAAGCAGAATAAGCAAAAAGTACCAATTACAATCAGGATTTTTTACTTCTYCTTGTCATCTCAGTATAGTCATTTTCATCATAATATTTTATCTTCAATATACATATTACAATATATGCCTTTCTTCCCAACCTGCAGGCCAACAGAATTTAAGAGATAGTACATTAAAGACTTAAGACTGTTACTATATTTTTAGGAACTGGAGTAATTTTACTAGGTTTGAAAGAACTACAAATAAAATAATAAGTACATACATAAAAGGAAGAAGAAAAGCAATAATCATTGGTCAACAGTAGTGACACAGTACTTTAAGAAGTGCTTTGGTTGTGAATAAACCAAAACTGGGTAAATAGGCAACTATATGTAATATCAATAAATAATAGTTAGTGTAAAAGTTCCAAAATAACTGTCAGAAGCCTAAATGCTTGTGGGCTTTTTAATCTAAAAGTTGTTTAATATAAAAAGTAAAAAAATAATTTACAGAACAAAAGCCATACTCAGCTGAGTGTACTACTCAGTGGCTTTTGGAGTTGTGGTCTTTGTCTGGTCCTTTGAATCTTGAAATAACATGATGGCTCAGGTTTAATAGAAAAAAAAAAGATATAATGATTTTCTTGAAAGAACTGTTGGTTCAAATCCCCTTTCAGAAAGAATAATTCAAGCTTAGGTTTCCTCACTTGCCATTCAGCCCTTTTACAGAAAATAGATCCTGCCATTTTTTCCTTTAGTGCCTAATTATAGGCTAGAGATGTATGTCCAAATTCAGATGAAAGTCAGATTTTCAGAAACATTTCCCTTACTGCTTAGTATTCTTCCTGCAATGAATCCCCTACTTAGTTACCTTTTCAGCTGAGAAGGCATATAAGCTTATGAATTCCATCCTTGAAGAGAAAAGCTTAACTTTCAGGTATTTTAGTGCTGAGACTCACAATGCTTATGTATGTTTTCGGACATTAACCCTTGCACTTTGCACCTTCAAAGAAAAAAACATTTAAAGCTTTGTGCAACATATTTCCAAAATCATTTATATTGTCATTGCAAATATGCAGTTTTTCTCCAGGTACAACCTTCCTTTTTTTTTCCAGGATGTTAATTCATTTTACCTTTATTCTTCTCTTGTCATTGTCCTATTACACAAGAGGTTCTTCTACCTCCTATGAAAATCAGCTCAAGCTTTCCCATTACCTTAGTGACAGAAGACAAAGCTGCATCTATCACCAGCATTAACCTAAAAAGATGTTTTGCTTTCTCACATTCATAAGAATAGTAATCATTGAATTACTCTTTAGCAGAAGCTCATTCAATCTTTAAGTTAGTGTTTTCTCCATAACTTTTAAGCTAACATTTTCAAAACAGAACATTTTCAACGTTCTCCAAACTATCTCTGAGATGTGGACACTCAAAACAAGCTAAACATCCACAGATATTTTTAAATCTCAGCTGAGGTTCATCTTCTAAGTTTTAAGTGTTAAAACTTTGGGGTCGAAGGAAAAAAAATCTGTCCTTGCTGTCACTGAGTGCTCTATTTATCCAAGAACAGGCTGAACTGCGACTGGTATGTTCAAGGTGACTATTCAAGGAAATAATTTCCCAAAATCCTTTTAAATTCCCTTAAATCTTTTTTTTTTTTTTTTTTTTTCCCCAGGATAAATACTCMTAGTAGCCKCCAACAAAGCCATAACATAACCCAGATGGGAGCTGTATAAAAGGTGCAAAAGGGTGTTATTGGTGCAACTGGTATGGCAATATAAATTACAGGAGAGATAAGACCAGCAGTGGCACAAGCAGTGTGTGTCACTTAACATCCTTGGCAGAGAGATGACTTTTAACACTCTGAGTAGGTCATGTCATTGCACATGTCGTCAAGAGTCATAATAATGYGATATATTTAACTGACAAAAATCCAACCCCTTTTTGAGCATTTAAGGAGGGTGAATACAACTATGTCGGCAGRGAAAGTGGCTGTCATTTGACAAACTGACTTTCCCTGCTGAATAAAAGCATACAAAATTTATCAGAATGAATGTTTGCTTCAGACAGCATACMGCTCTGAGATAGATACAAAACGTAACTGTACTGTGTTGCAAACTTCCTGCCTGTTAGGTCTCCACCTCTTAGAAGAGCGSTCACCTGTCTTCCTGAGATGGTGTGCCAAACTGTATTTTTCTTTCCTCAATTAGAATTTAAGTACACTAGTAGAAAGAAGAGCTAGCAAAGTTTGACTCTCTGAGCCAAAGTCCTCCTGGTAGTTAACACACAAGTGTTTTGTCTCTGTATGAGGCAAGATTTCCTGGATGCCGAAGTTGGGTATTCAAGCGCATACTGTGTCTCAGAGATGTTAATCTCTTCTGTCATCCCTGTCYGAGCCTGCTGCTGTTCACTCAGCTTCAGCAAATATGTGCAATGGCTTTGAGACCATGTTATCTGTTTATTTTAATGGTAAAATAGGAAAGGTTTTCAAGTAAAGAGCTCCACAGGATGGACATATCAGCTTCAAWTAATTGCTAATATAACTGAATAATTTTCTATTATATGTTAATTACCTCCTTCCATGGACTAGCCACTTCTGCCCTAGGACATGCAGAGTGAGCCAGAAAAACTGTTTATAGTTTACAAAGAGATGTTTGCTGCATGACAAAGTCTTCTGAAAAATGATTTTTTTTTACAGGTATTTTTGTATTTCACTTCACAACAGTGATCTCAGATTATACAATCTCAAATGAAAAATATTTTATGCCTTTTTATCTCCATGTTTGAGATAGCCTGAAATATAATTCTGATGTTCTGCTTGCAGACTGAGTAACATCATTGTGCAAAGCACCATAATTTCCCATAACACTGCTAATGCAATTGCTTGAAARAGAAGAACAGAGGTGAAGAATGATTTGTGCCAGTAAATCTCCTATCAGACACTTAAGGAACAGGAAAATCTAAAAGGGCTTGATATGACTCCAAAGTAAATTTCTGGAAATTATTTTATTGTATGCAGACAATTAATTATGTTTTTTTTTTTTTTTTCAGAACCATAGCTCCAGTGCATATATTACATATCCTAATCTCTCTATTATCATTCTTCTGACCTGTTCTTTGTCTTTTGAGATTCAAGTAATTTTTTTTTTAATTATCATTTCTTTTCCAGAGAGAATTCATTGTTTTCATAAAGTGAATTGGAGTAAAAGTAGCTTCAACTCAGGCAAACGATAAACAAATAGGAAGAATAAATAACCACTTCCTTGCCRAAATGGTTTTAGACAATATTATTAGGCAGCTTTTAATTTTACAATAAGATATATTTCCTAGCTAGGGCCTAGTAAGTGCTACAGGTCTGCCTCCAAACCTCCTGGGTCGCTGGGCAGCTGTCAGAGTCTGTGGGAAAGAATCACTACTCACACAGAGGAAAACTGATTTAGGGACTACTTAAACCAACTGGATATATGTGAGYCCATGAAGCTAGATGGGTGTGTCTGATGGTCCTGAGGGAGCTGGYTGTGGTCACTGTGAAACCTTGATCATTTCTGAAAGGCCTTAGTGACTGAGGAAAGTTCCTGAAGACTGGAAAAAGAAAATATCTCCCTCATCTTCAAGAAGGACAAGAAGCAGGGTCTGGGGACTACAAGTCTAATTTCAGTCTCTGAGAAGATTAGGTAGAAAAATCTTCATGGAAGTCGTTTCAAAGCCAGTGAAGAATAGGCAAGTATTTGGGAACAGCCAACATGGATTTGGCCAAGAAGGCCAGATCAAGTMCAATCAACCCGGTAGCTTGTGTGAGGCTGATGAGTGGCTCAGTGGACAAGGGAAGAGCAGCGGATACCCTTTATCTTGATTTAAGTAAAGCTTTCAGTGTGGTCTCTCGTAGTATCCTTCCAGCCAAACTGGTGAGATATGGCATATAAATTGTGTGGAAAACTGGCCAGAGAACTGGACTCAAAAATTTGCTGTCATTACTATAGCTGGTGGCAGGTTACTACAGACATCCTTCAGACTGTTAACATCTGTAATAAYGACCTAGATGATGAGAAAGAACAAGCCATTATCGAGGCTGCTGATGATATCAAATTGGGGGAAGTGAGTGATACAGTAGAGAGCACGGTTGATACCTAAAGGCATTTCTACAGGCTGGAGAAATAGAAAGAAATGTCATAAAGTTTAATAAAGGCAAATATGAAACCTTGCACCTTGGACAGAATAAACATCACACAACAGGAAAGACTGGGCACTGACCAGATAGAAAGCTGCTTTTCAGAAAAGGACCCAGATTCCTGGTGTACAAGTTGAACAGGAGGCAGCAGTGCATCCTTGCAGAGGGCTATTTGGTTATGTGGACAACGAATACTTCCTTAAGAAAAAGAAGAAGAAGAAAAGATGTAWTAATACCAAACATTTCAAAGAAATGATGAATTTCAGCTACCAAAATTAAAGAGATCGGTTCTCATTTCGTTGTCAGTAACTAGCCTGGATTAAAGCAGTGAAATCAGTTTATAGCTACTTRCTCATCCATGGAAACAAGGCAAAATATAGCTCTGTTGAGGAAATATATTTCTAAGTATTTCATCWAGAAGAAAGAAAGAAAAAAAATATAAATTACAGGTTAGGTTGTGAGAAATATGCAAGGTATTTGGGACTTGCTGAAAAAAAATGTGTATATCTGTTTCCCTAAATAAACATGTTCCCTATATGCTTAAGAACGAAATTCACAGAGATTACATTGTTATTCAGTGGAATGACATTTTCGCTATTAGTGAAGCAGCACGAACAGTGAGTGAGCTTTTGTAAGTACAACTAGCCAAAGAGATGTTTCAAAGTGCKCAAGAGTGTATTGTTCTAGGATGCTACTGCTTTGATATATAAAAGAAACTTGTTTTAAAAACTGAAGGGAGTTCTGCATGAAAATGGATATCACGATCTGATTTGGGGCTCATGGCTTCTGATTTAATGCCAAAATTATTGTCTTCTGGAAAGAGGTGAATGTCTCATCACATCTACGAAGTGATGACATAGTGATGTGCTCCACTCAACACTTGCAAAGAAAAAATCATTTGTCAAAAATATTGTAAAAGAAGGGATATTACTACCAGATTATTYCATCCAATAATATACAGTTGAGATAAGTGGTACAGGTAGTGTGTGTTTTCACCTTGGCAACATATTCTGGAGAYAGTTATCTTCTGTCCAGCATTTGAGATTTTAAGTCAAAATTTTTGAGAGAATTTGACCTATAATCATTATCACTCCAATACACTTYAGTTGTTGTTCAAAAGCTCTAAATTGATCATAAAATCATAAAATACTGTTTATCATTGCAAGACTATTACAAAAAACTATGAAGGATTTTGATTTATGCAGGCTTATACAAGCAATAAAGAATTCATTTAGCAGAAATGATGAAACATACTTCCTTAAGTAAGACTATACGAAAACCAGAAAATGTTTAAGCATACTATACTCTAGGATGAACAGAAATGGAAGCATAGATAAGTAAAGAATTTTAGTGATGTTACACAGGGGTGAAAAAGTGCTAAATTAGTAAATTATGAGATTCTTGAGCTAAGGAATCTTTTCRTTGTTGAAAATGCATGCTTAACATACAGCCAATTAATAATTGGTCAATATTAACACTGTCATCAATATGACTGACTACAAAAATATGTAAGTGAAAATTATGTGCATTCACCTTCATGAGTTTGGGGAATTAAAATGTACAGAAGACAAAWTCTATGACTATTTTTGAGATATAATATAACTACTATATAACTATGACTACCTTTTGCTTTCTGTTTAGCCCTTCACTGGCTGCATCAATTAGCTTTTGGTGTAAATAAAGGCTRCCTTAGTCTATATTTGCAATTTGCTTGTATTACGTTACAGGGCAAATGACATGTTGCTATAGGAAATGTGGAAGAGCAAGAGAAGGTTGTAGGAAATGTGATTTAGAAAGTATTTCAAGACCTAATGTTTCTTGACTGTGGTCTAGAGACCATCAGCCTGAATGATCTAGTGATATTAAACACTACCTACTGTTTCATCTCACAACTTACGCATCAAAGGATAGCAGTGCTAACTAKCTCAGCAAATGGTTTTTCTCATCTTTTCTCTTTTCTGAAAATATGGATTGCTAGATACTGTATCATTAAAAAAAATCCTGGTGCATGAAACATCTATATGCCATGCAGGATCCTTTTATTTAATTTATTACAAAAAGTTCCCTTATTGAAGCCTATTTAACTGACCTATGCCTTATTGAACCTGGAACCTAGTAGGGAAGTTAGGATAAATGTTCCATATGTCACATAGCTGTGATTTCTTCACATTCCCTGTTCATCAGGGGCTTTTTCAAAAGCCCTCATTTTCATTTCCAAAAACTAATACAACCCTTTTTTTGTAATAAAGATTGACTCAGGATATCTTTTGTAGAAAGTAGCAGTAAAACTACCAAATGATCCTGATTTGTATTGCTAAGAGGAACACAAAGATTTTCTTGAAAAGTGCCTATGCYTTGGTGAGTCCTGAAGAGTCTTTGGGTTTTAACTGTTCTTTTTTTTTTTCCCTCTTCATCTATTTTCTATAAATGATCATTTCCTGAAAGGTTGTAGTTAATTACAAAAGCTTAGCCTGAAACTATGGGTGAAAAAGAAAACTAATTTATATGGATAACATCATCATCTTTGATTTTTCTGCCTCAGGGATGCACAAATCTCTTAACTTGATGGTATTCATCTGAATTAGGATGGTCTTCCTGGTATAAAGAAGTTCACACCAGATGCTGTTGTTGCTTCATTAAAGATATTCTTACAGGAAAAAGAGAAAAAYTGAGGTCACAGATTATATGTTTCCAAAATATTTTAAAAAGTAATTGCCAGATGCTTCTCACTTTTAAAGTAGATTCAGACATTTGAATTATTTGGCTTTTTTGATGCAATCAATATTTTTCAGTATTCTGTCTTTAAAGCAAGAATTCCCTTTTCTAAGACATGTATTCCTGTTTCCAGATGCTTTTTCTAAGGGGAATGACTGATGCTTATTATCCCTGGATATCCCTGGTTGAAACATCTGTATTCAGACAAAGCTAGTTCCTCTGAGAGTAAGACTTTGCAGTCTCTGTTACAAGAATTCCTGGAGGTAGAAAGTATAGAGTCTGAATGACAAAGAGCTATGAAAAAGAGACACAGATGGTATGCTGTCCAAGACAGAATGCAAGGAAAATTTCCTTTCAAGATTTATCATCTCACASGTTCCTGGTACTCTCATTGAGCTACTGATTCTAGTTATATTTTAAGTCATATTACAAATACTTTATTTCAAGGAAGAATATTTTTAATTTATATTTACTATGTGCATAAGCAAGCATATAAAAATCAAAATAATTAAACTATAAATTAACTTCCGTACTAACCTGCTTTAGTCTCTGTAGTGTGTGGATATGTCAGTCTGACAGAATCAACAAAAAGTGTTCTCTAAGGCCACTGTTGTATAAAGTGTTAAAGACTCGCAGCAACTTGAAGCTTCAGAAGCTTATTTTTAAACGATGCACTGAGCAAAGCATCATGCTATAATAACTGCCCACCACCTAGGCTATCCAGAATGGAAAGATTTTGTGGAAATTTGACCTCATGGCAAATGTGGAGTGTTTATAATAAGTCAACAGTGAAGTACTGTTGGTCACCGTCTCTAGAGGAATCCATATAAATAGTGTATAAAGGACTAACTTTTTCTTAGTGCTAAAAAGAAAGTAAAAAAGCCAGGGCTGGCTGGATTTTGGGAGATATAAATTCAGATACTTGAGAAGAAGAAGCCAGCTACTTTGGATCCAAGTTAGTTTACAGTTCTTTGACTCAAAAAAGGACTGCAAGGATCTCATTGCAAACCCTTTCCAGAAATAGTATCAACTGAGATAGATGGGTGGCTGCCATAGAGGTCAGAGGGCTGTTTCAATTTTAAGGTGTAGATTTGGGTTCAGACAGTGTTTAGGCTGCAGGCTGGSAACAGGAGTTGTCACTGGTAGGTCATTAGTTCGTGTGGTGGAAACCTGAGATCTCTTCAATATATATTGTAAAGTATGGATATCTGCAAATATATCTATACAGACAATAATTTTAGCTACTTAGAATGCTTACTGATACCTTTCATATATGATAATTAACCAAGCTCATTGACTAGCTCTAGGTCACATCACATTGAGAAAGATTGGCTTGGTAATGGAGCACATTTCATATATCTGTCTTGTGCACCCAGAAAAGAAACAGTTTCCAAGGCTCATAATCTTATGTCACAGAATAAGGTGTACTCAAGAAATAAAAGGATTTTTTTTGTATTTTTGACATACATTTTAGATTAAGCTTTTCCAATTTAAAAATTTAACTCTAATCTGGATTATTTTTAGCCTCTTTGTAAAGCAAATAGAGCACTTTCACATCATCCTAAGTACTACTTATGATAGCAAATATTTTTAGTTCTGGAAAGAAAACATACTGTTTTGTTGGGATATGCCTTTAAAATCACAAACTGTCACTCACTGGGGGATGGAATACTGGTTTAACAGCTCCAAAATCACTCACATAAACAAGAAAAATGAGCCACACAGCCAACTGAAAGATTGTCTTTAAATAGAAGGGTAATAAATAGAAGTAAGGAGTTATAAGTGTTCTTTATATGTTTTGTTTAGTTTTGTTTCTAAAAAGACTTTATAAGTGACTATAAAAAGCATACCAAATACTTTTGAACTCATATATTTTATTTCACTTCAGATTGCCTTTTAATGAGTTTTTTAATCTGCTAAGAAATTTATATTTTCCCAAGAGCTACCACTTCACTGCCTCCCATCAATCCGTTTGAAATCAGTGCAGTAAAAGCAGAATTTGATTGGCCACCTTTGTACTTGAACACACTGACTGCACACTGCTTCAAGACAGGCACCTGTAGTTGTACCCTTGTACTAGGTTCTCATATAAATATTGCTCAATGGATATGAAAATTTATTTGAAAACAGCTAATCAAACAAAAGTGGAATGATGCATTACCATGCATTTTCTTTCCATCTTCAAATATAGAAAGCACTACACTGGCTGATAGCCTCTTGTGAGAAGCTCGCCTGGATTTAAAGACTGTCATTAATCTCTTTTTTATTGGAGTTGTATTAAAGAACATGATATCCATCATGTGCAACATATTTCCTGTGTTATTTTTACACAGCCACCCCTCCACCATGTAATGTATGCTGGAACAACTATTGATCTAAAATTTTATATATCTTCTTATATTTTTATAGTTTCCTTCCAAGAGGTTTCAGTACTGATAGAGTTAAGTAAAAAAAAAGAATCAACATAATCAGTTTATATTTGGAAATATTGCCTGGTGAAATGCAGTTGTCATTTTGCTATTTTAATTATCCTTCAGTACTGAAAGATTATAGAGGGAAAATCTATCGTCTCTTTTTTGTTAGTCTTCTGCACATGAATATGCTACAGGTTCAGGATCTGACCCAACCTCAATTAAAGTAAGTGTGCAGACAATCACTGATTTCAAAAGGAGATGCACTGACCCAGTATTTGCAATGTAAAACTGTGGATATAATCATCACAAGCTAAAGTAAACAGAAATCTTTAATTTTCAAATCTGCATTGTACAGCATTATCACTGTTGTCATTTTTGTTAACTTAATAGAAAAGGTTTTAGATAACATATTGTTACTGAGAAGTGTATATGGAAAGAAAAATGAAATATGGTAACTAAATGAAATTCATTAGGATTAGGGGTGCCATATGCTTTTAAGGAGACTCTTACGATATCACTCAGCACGAAACTCAATGTCTGTCAGCAGGCTGCATGCAAGCTACACCAGAACAGCTTATCAAATGTCTTTGGACCTTAGACATGTTAGAGAGCCTGCTAAGGTCAAAAGTATGGGACTAAGCCCTACATATCTCATGCAATAGAATTTCATGACATTTTTTCTTTGCCATAAATTCTGATCTTGTCTTTGTTTTGAGATTCACTGTCTTCCATTTCTATGTGGTTTGAGGAATTTTGAACGTTAGAAACAACTTATTCCTCAAATCTAAAACTTTAAGTAATGTAGCTTTATAATATTTTATCAAATTAATTGCTTCCAGTTTCATACAGGTCACTAATAAAATACTGAGTTTAGACTCCAGCCATAGAAAGTAATCTAAAGAAAAAAACACTGCAAATATAGCCCATTTATATTCTGCTATTAAGTCTGTGAATTATAAAAGAGTTACTAGATAATTTATTGTCGAATGACAGAGACTGGAAGAGGCTATAAGCAGAATGAATGATTCACTTGCAAGTTTATGATAAAGCAACTACATTTCAGCTGCTCTTCTGTACTGAACTGATACTGAATTAATGTGTTATCAATGCTGAATGCTGAGATATAGATATCAGTCACTGGAAAAAGAACACGATCAATTGTGATCAATGGGAATATCATTGATTATTGTAAACAGAAGATACATTATACTTAATGGCATGCCTCTCGTCAAGATGAGAGATGTGCTGGTACTCAGCCATAGCTCATCATTAGAAGGCAGATTAGCTCAATAGAAAATATGTTAATGATTCTATTTTTTACTCAGCCATTACTAAAGTAGTTAAAAGTCACCAAAAATCTGCAACATAGTTGCTAAATAAATGATGGCAAAATTTTGCAATCTTATTTTTTTTAATGAAGTTATACAAACATATAAGCACATGTAAATGAATGCACACATACATATGTATATTTACAACAGCCCATGGTGGTACTAGTTTATTTCTGAGTGCATTGCAGTTTCTTAAAAATTAAATGTAGTATGACTGACTAGTTAACAAAAAGCAGCAGCCTTCAAATAGCTTAAAGGCTGCTTAAATCCAGTAACGCAGAGGATGACTGACCACATGCTCTTCCCTCCTATGCCCTTGCACACTCTATAAATAATATTATGCAGTTGTTCATGCAAACAGTCTATCCAAACTAAAACATAATCAAAGTTTAGCAAAGATACGATTGTCTTCCTTAGGAATTTGCAGAAATGCACTGCCTGCCAGTATTAAGCAGTACATTGCTCCGTTCCTCAAACMCAAATCCACAGAGCTTCTGAAATTAATCAGCCTGAAAGCCAAATGAATCCCTTGGTTTGAGTCTTTCYGCATTGAAGATCCTTGATTTGATTCATGTCAGATTTTCATTTAATGGTTTGAAGGAGTAAAAGAAAGAGATACAGCAGACAATGGACATCATTCATTGCTCTGACAAATTTAATTCCTGAAATAAATGAATGGCTTTTACATTGAACCTTGAAGCACCTAGCTATATTTTGACTTTGTATTGCCCTCCTGATGTTTAGCAATGAAATCTTTCCCTGTCTTATGTGGCTTGCATATTTTAATAAAAATAAGATTACTAACATTACGATGTGGACCCTGTTTGTTGTTTCTCCTCTTTGGTACCGTCTGTTAGTTCCATAATGGCTGCTCTGGAAGTATTTTATTTTTCATTTGTTAATCAAGCCCTGGAATTCAATGCAAGTATCATAAACAAAAAATTAATTACTGAGTACATTTTTATCTAGTTTCAGGAGTGTTTTTGTTGTGTAAAAKACTCAATTACATTCACGTTTTTTACATAATACTCAGCTATTGTGTAKCAATTCCTTGGTTGTTTAGTGAAATAATTTCATAACAGCTAATAAAGAGGCATTCAGCAACTGAACCAGACACTCAATTTAGATAGGTGTATCCCAATTATTTGCACTTTTCTGGYAGGTGAGCAGCTGTGTAGGCTGATTGCTACCGTCTGGCTTTGATAATATTTATTTAAAATCTGTGTTAGTCTCCCCCTCCCTGGTAGTCCACTGTCTTTTTCTTTCCTCTTTTGTCCATGTTGAGTTTCACTGATACACAGAAAACCTGTTAAAATCCAGGCTTAAGTGGGAAAAAAAAATATTCTGTTTTGTCTGTCTGACCTACAAGTTTTTTGTGCTTGACTGTATTTGCTMTCATTTTTGTAATTTCTCTCTCTCTCTCGCTCTCTTTTTTTTCCTAATAAGCTAACACATCTAATTCTGTGAACACAACAAATATTACTTTTTTAACTAATATTTGATTTTTCATTCTCTTTTTAAACCATATGCATCAAATGTTTTGTCATCTTGTCTTTTAACCAGTTTCAGGAGCAAGATTTTACATTCCCATAAGTTTTATTGCTGAAGGAAAAAGTGTGGACAAGCTGGATTTCTTATCAGTTCTTTTTCATTTTTTTTATCATTCATTTCATTTAATAGTAGTTGTTTCTTTATTATTCCAGATGGATTACAAACACTAAATGTGATTATTTAGAAAAGCTGATTTTCAGTATATAGTAGGTACAAGAAAGAAGATACAATTTCTTCAGATCTGCTTAAAGCCTTATTTCAGCAAAGTGCCTAATACAATCTACTTTCAAAAACACTAACGCTTAAAGTCACTTACCATCAAAAAAGCCAGGAAAAGTCTGAATTCATTTCAACTAACTTAGACACCTTGCTGAGGTTCTGAAATTGATATGTAGGTATCTTGGGTACTGGAGAGAAATAGGCATTTTTAGAMGACTTTCTAAAACTAAAAAAAATATATAATTGATTAGATTTTAGATTTTYTTCATCATACTACTCCACATTTAGAAATTAAATATTGATATTGTTCACTTTAAGATATAGATTCCTGAATTTTATATAAATATATTTTTTAAGTTCCTACTTCATATCATATGCAGGAACTCCATTTTAGAATTCATTTTAACATGATCCCCAAATAAWGTGAACATTTTATATAAAATATTTTTTGTTTATAGTAATTATCTTGAGATGAGAAAGTTATTTACACCAAAATAAGAATTAATCCCTCTCTAGTGCCAAAGCAATTTAATATAGTTGTAACTAACGCATTCAAAAGAGAGGGGAAAGGGGATACTTTCTTTTTACATTTTGAAATTCCTTAACTCTTTTATTATGAGGTTAGCATGAGTTAAATAAAAAGGAATCAAATGATAAAACCATGAATTGTTACGATTTAGGTCATATCTGATATACGCGTAGCTTAACTGTTGCTAGCAATTGATTCAGCTGTAACAAGTGGCATACAAAAAAAAMCAGACCAAATCCTGCTATAAACTACTTGTCTTGAGTGGATTTACTTTGGATTTGCCCTTCTTTTAAGTGAGAGAGAATCCAGCAACAGCAATACCGCAGCATTTGTCTTCTGTGAAAAAAAAAAGTGCCACAAGCATTTTGRAGCTTTATCTTAAATATTTTCATTYGAGACACAAGGCATCTGTAAGGCATTGACTTCATAAATATGCATTTTTATAATATTTCATATTCATGCATATGGATATGATCAGAAAGAAAACAGAGGTCTAGATTCACCTCTGACTGGCTTTTGTGTAGACATTTCAGTCTTGCAAATGAGATGCGAAAGTCACCATTCTGACACAGCGCAGCTTCACAAAACATGGGCGCGTCATCTTTTCATCAGTATGTACAACAGTGCAAAGCAGTATAGCAATCAGTGGCGAAAAATCACAGAAAATTGTATCAAGTATTCTCATCTATTTCTGTGTATATTTCAAAGACATGGCTAATGTTTTCTTTCCGAGTGTGGAGGCTCTACTTCAGCACTGGACTTACGTAAATTGAGCATTCACCATATTTAATTTAACCATGAGCTTAATATATTTTAAAAATTGAGATTTCAGATTACCCTTGATTGAAAACGATACTTCTGTTATCCTCAGAGGAAGACCTTTGATAAGGACTACTCTTACCTCTCTAATATCTAAATCTGTATATTTTATTATTAAAAATGAATTTCTCAATTCAATTTCCAAGTTGTTTTACAATTCTTTAATAGTCCTTCTATTTTCTATCATTTTTATGAGCATCAACTGATAGGAATTRTTTTTATGGAATATGGAAGAAATATATATAAGGTCAATTGTAACTTCCCTTAGTAAAATAAAATAAAATAAATAAAAATAAAAGATTTAAAAKATATATAGCTCTTCAAGTCCTTATAGAAATAAAGAAAAAAATATATAAAAGCCCAGATCCAAACAGCCTTTAAAAAATAACTTTGTTTGCAACTTTTTTCAGAGCCTTTTCTTCTCAGTGCTATTTTGTGGCTCCATTTGAGAACAAAGTGAAACAAAAAATCCCTAAAAAAGCAACATAGTAAATTATAAAGCATATGTCAGCAGTGATTGAAAAGTGGTGTCTGTACTCTCTCTGTGCACTGGGCAGCAAGCTTCCATTTCATACATCATTCATAACTTGATTCAGTGACTCCACAAAGTCAGTACAAATCTTTTACACAAAGAAAATCAGATGTATACATTTGTTCTGAAAGTCAAGAACTCCAGATTATTTTTCTTTTGGGAATTTTAATTAAAATTCTCTGTTTTGAGATGAAAACCTTCCAAAGACCCAAAATAAATTAAATAGATTAACAGAACATCTCTTACTATGGCTTAATACTTTTCAAGATTAGTCATTGCCTTAAAATGTGAGTGAGTATGTAGTTTTTCAGGAAGCTAAGCAAAATCCACTTTCCTGTCTTTGCTGGATAGTGATATGCTATTTTCCAYGACAAAAAAAGAGGGATGAGGGAAAGATTTAAAACATTTTTTAATGTAGACGCACATAAAAACAAGCTACTCTTTACTATTTTAAGACCCACTAGTTGACACTGACACCTACATAGCAATCTAAGAAATCCTTTTATCTCCAAAAAACCTTGAATCTTTCCATAAATTTGCCATTTACTTGCATTTACTTTAATTTCTATTCTAGGTTTGCAAGTTCTCTCCTGACCTGAACCTTGCTTACCTCTTACCTCTCTGACTTATCCTGCCTCTCTTTATCCCAGCCTTAGCAATCCTGAGGAACATCAGCAATGGTCTAGAAATGTCCACAATATTTAGGCCTCACAACAGGACTGCTATATTCAAATTGTCTATTAAGAATGGTGTCCAGCATTAGCTATCCCAGTCCAAAGTATACTAGAGACTATGCTAATAAGTTAACATTAYAGATTATGAAGTTGCAGTAATGAGGTCTGTGATCTGTTCAGTTGACAGACTGCATTGGTCTGTCATGTGACAGACACATTCTGTATGTCCCAGAATGATACAGTACTTTATATCCAGTCAGCTGCTTTTCATCTTTCTGTAGTGAAGAGTGGCAAGTTACATACCAGTTTGAGGGAAGACTATCAGCCCCCAGCTTCCTCATAAAAACATTCAGGTGATCCCAGTACCAACACAACTTTGGTAATAATTATTTGATGCAGCTCAGCTGGAGCTTGGAAGCCACATTAGAGTTGTTAGAGAGCAACATACAGCTAAAAAGCCACAACTGGGCTAGTCAAGTAAAACCAGAAAAATCGATTTGCTATTTTATAGAACGAGACTGGTAAGTATAGGAGGGAAAAGCATGCTAACAATCCCGAAATTTATAAAAGAAAAAGGGAATTGTCTGTTCTCCATGTCAGTAATAGAAAGGAAAAGGAAAAATGGGATTAAATTAGAGCAAAAAAGATTAAAATTTAGATGATAGATAGAATGGTCTAACAAGAAGGGTAGTGAAGTGCTAGAGCAGATTCTCTTGGGAGCCTGGAGAGGTTTTATTATTCAAGGTCTTTAAKAACAAATTAGACAAATATTGGTCAAGAATGACACAATAACTCTTGCAATGAAACAGAGGCACAGAATAGAGTCACCTGAGGCTGTTCCCACCTTATTTTGGGGGATAAACACATATTTCTTTCCAAAGGAGTGAAAGAGATCCACTGCAGTATTCAACTGCCTTCTGCTGCGAAATTCCCTCTAGCCAGTAGTTACCATCTTGAATATACATATAGACGAGTTATTCCTAGTTACATGCAACATTTTGGTGGTCTCTCTTTTGTACTTTGTTCCAGATCATTCCTTTAATTTGTCAACAGCATCATGCATTTCTAGTAGTGTTTTCTAGACTTCTTTCAAGTTCACCTAACTCAGGGATTTATTACAGATATAACACTTACTTATTTCATCATCTAGGTCATATTTTTGTGTGATAATAGATTCAAATATATGATTACTAYGGTATCCAACAGATTCCATTGATACATCATCCCAGCCTGTGCATTGGTTGAGGACTGCTATTCAAATATGGGTTTCCAAAAAGTTATGTGCACTGTATTCCAGTAAATAAGATTTTATGTTACTTGCAGGAGGCCGCAGGCTGGGTGCTGCTATGGCCGTGCCCATCCCCGTGGCTTTCTTCTGTATATGGGTTTAAAGCTAGACGAGGATTAGATACCTGAACAGAGCCTAGCTTGATGCAATGCTCAGTACAGATCATATGGAAAGATAAAAACGCACTTTCTGACTTATTTTATCTGCAATATTTATCTCGTATTTAGCTATATGTTCCATGTTGCTTATGTGCACCACCATGTCCACTTAAAAGTGTAAACATCCCCATATATACGTATAATGGCATATAACTATACGGTAAGGAAGTGTGTGTGTGTGTGTGTGTGTATCTGGAAGATCCATACAACAAATATCAGTACGTAACTGCTCCATCAAAGACTATATGTCTTAACAAATCTTGATAATCCACATGTCACAGAATCATAGAGTAATTTATGATTATGAGTAGAAGGGACCTCTAAGAGTTGTCTGGTCCAATCTTTTACTCAGAGCAAGGTCAGCTTAAAAGTTACATCACTTTGCTCAGGGTCAGTTGAGTTTTGGATATCTTCAGGGACAGAAATTCCACTGCCCTTCTGTGCAAACTGCTCCAGCATTTGACCATATTCACTGCGGAAGATTTTTTTTCCCCCTCTCTCTAAAAATCTGATTAGAATTTCTTTTGCTGCAACTTCTGTCTTTGGCATCTCATTCTTATGTTGTGCATCTTTAAGAAAAGTCTGGGTCTGTCTTTTCTATATCCTGCTGTTAGGCAATGAAACATGAAAATTAAATTCCCCAGAGCCTTCTCTTCAAGCTAAACAAGCCTATTTCTCTCTTTTGTGCCCCAGGCCCTTGTTCATCCTGGCAACACTCCTCTGGGCTTTCTCCAGTCTACCAATGTCTTTCCTGTAATATAGAGCTCCAAACCGGGCACCATATTTCAGATTCAGTCTCACGCATACTGCAGAGAGGGGAATAATCCCTCAAACTGCTGCCTACACTGCTATTAATGAAGCCCCACGTGTGGTTTATCTTCCCCTTTGTGAGGGTGCACTACCGACGCTTGTCTAGTGTTGCCYGCCGGGAATCAGGATCCTTTCCTGCAAAGCTGCTTTCTATCTGGTCCATGCACAGCCTTTCATGCTGGCATTTTTCTGTCCCGAGTGAAAGGCTATGTGTTCGCTTTTTTTGAACTTTATGGTGTTTCTTTCTGCTCACCTCTCCAGCCTGGTGAAATCTCTTTGAATAGTTTTTGTCCAGGAAGGGCTTTTTTTTAATTAATTAATTAATTTATTTATTTATTTTTAATGACTAAAGTACTTTGCTGCCTTTACAGGAAATAACGAAATAATATTTACAATTCAAGACCAGATACTGGTGGGTACAAATCAGTGCAGTAGCTGAGAGTCTGATTCTAAATTTCATTAAAATTTTTTTCATAATACTTGTTTAAATATGATGGGCACTCTGTTGGTACATCATATCCACCCAAAAAAARCCCCATAAATGGACTAAAACAAAAGTGCATTCAAACTATGCTGCTGCTTTGGATCCATGAAATTGTCTCTTAACAAGTCATCTCTAATACTTTAAGTTATATGTTTTTCAGTTTAATGTCTATGATAATGAAGAAGAATATTCTTTTGAAAGTTTCTGAGGTTGTGTTGTATATATTCTATACTTTACTGGAGATAATAAATTAACTCAGGAATAATCCAACAGTACAAACAAGTCTATTTCAAATTTGTATACACTTTTTGCATTTTTTGTATYGCACTGAAATTTTCCCTCCTAAGAATATTGCCATACTCAATGGTCACTAGCAAATATCAGTYTCCTCATGTCAAACAATGAAAAAAGCAAAATAGTACATGAGAAAGCTGATACTAGACATTCTTATGGGTTCTGCCTGTACAGAAACCATAGGTTTCTTAGGGTTTATCAAGTAAATCTGAATTAGACAGATTTTATTTTTCAGTATTGTTGTGTCTTGTGTCACTGGAATATTATCCATCAAAAACATATCTCATGAAAAAAAAATACTATCAAAGCAGGCTGCTAACCTGAGAAAGTTATTCAAGGTATGACACTGAATACCATGGAGAACCTACTATTCATCACTTTTTTTTAATCTTCCACTACTAAATAAAAGGCAGATTGAAGATTTATTGTTGGGAGAGAGAAAAAAAAAAGAGAGAGAGAGAACTAAACCTACCGTTTTCATTCGCTTACTATATAAACTGGCCAGTTAAGATTTCAAACATTGAGCAATATTGTGATGTTGAATAAATCAAAGCCTCTGAACAAAATTAGAATGATAAAAGGCTCCAGAGAAAAGCTGATATACTGTGGACAGGGCACCATATCTGTGGCAACTTTGAGTGGTGATACAGAAATTGGGCTTTTTTTTTTTTCACCACTGAAGTTACAAAAACTGAATTCTATGTTGAACAGACTTCATCAGTGCTAATTTTATATCTATAGATTACAAACATTATAGCAACAGTATTTATTTGTTCTCTTTTCTACTGAAGGAACTGGACTCTTGCATGCACCCTCTGTTACAAGTAGTCTTAAGTGGAAAATGAGGCAAATATTTGTTAAACTTGCAGGACACTAGGTTACRGGTTATCAATAATAAAGAATCACATCTGTTATAAATATCCTTTAAAGCTTCTTTCTTAACAGCATTCTGGTATACATTACAGAATATTAAAATCAAATAACCTAAAAACATTTAATACTGAAGAATTTTCTTAATTATATAAACAGTGTCTTTGATAACCAGATATTTGCTAAAAATCTTTCATTAGAGCACTACAGCTTCTAATTGAAGGTAATGTTTACAGTTTGTAGAAAGCATAGATCCTTATTAACAGTCACTATTGATTTCTTCAAAAGTTTTCTGCATCCTAAACTACAAACCTTTGATATCTTTGATATCTGAAATAGCAGATAAATAAGGTCTTACWGGTCTTTAACACAAAGACCGTCATAACACCGGTGAGAACTGTTGATAATTCTCTTTCTTTCTTTCTATTGCTCTCTTTTTTTCCCTCTTTCCTTTCATAAGGATAGGCAAATCCTATGATAATTGACTTTTCAAAAACTTTAAATATAGGAATAGAATATCTATTTTTCAGAGAATATAGCTCTGCTTTTGAAATACTTTCTCTTTTTCCCTCCTCCCATATTTCTTGTTCTCTATGCCTTACATTATGCTRAAATAATGTAAGTAGATTTAAGTAGATTACAAAATTCCTAAATTCAAGATTGAACACATCTCAACACATTTAAAAATGTATTTTAAGAGAAAATCAAACTATTCAGCATTTATGAATGAACAGATGGTATCTTTCAACACTTCATTTCAACTCTCTTTTATTCTCCRTCATAGATTAATAGAAAATATAGAGATGAGCTTAGGTGTGATTATAAAACAAAAATATAATGGTATAAATGTGCTATTGGCCACATTTTTTATCAAGACAACTGATTAAGATGTGGACTATACACTCATATATATTATAACTTCTGCAGTCCTCACGAACATTAATAGATCAAAAGTGTGAAGACATCTCACTGACTTAATTTACTGCTGTGCCAAGCCTAATTACTAATGACACACGACCAGAGATCATGCTGCTCCTACCGCCTCTAGGCCAGGCTTGTTAAAAGACACTTAGCTGCCTAAATAGGCAGATAAGTGCTGGGTCAGATTTTCAGGCTCTTGGCTGCTTCATGGCCCCTGGTTTCAAGAGCAGATAGGCACCAGGCATGCTGAAAATCCCATGGGAAGCATACCTGCATTTTTAGGTGCCTAGCTACCTTTTGAAGTCAAATTCTTTCCTCTTTGCCTTTCTACACCTATTTCCCATTCTTTCTGTCTTGCTATTTTAGTAGGAACCCCTTGCAGTCCTCCTTTTGCCGGAGGTTATATCTTATGAAGAATGAGGGTTTGAGCTCAACAGCCCTAGCAAGTGCTACAGCCACAATCTTTGTTCAGTTAGCATTTAATAATGCAATGTAGGATAAAATTGCTCCAGAAAATGAGACCAAAAAAAGAGAAGCAAACCTTCTCTTGTCAACACATGTTACAGAAGAACCCATTAATGAAGTCCCTGCTAAAATTTATGTCCAATATGAAGTAGAAGATCAGAGCATGAGGGATACTCAATAAAAACAACAACAACAACAACAACAAAAAAGCCAAGGTAATATCAAAATTACGTTTTTTTCCCCTTAGAAAAGTAAATACTTTACCAAAAAGTTGTTGGCTACCTTCAGTGGACACATGCATAGGTTTGTGAGAAGAACTTCCTTCTGAGAGAAAATGAGAACATTTCTGTAAACTCAAGTAGGATTTTTGCCTGGCGAAGCTATTTCCCACCTACCTCTATTTTCCCTAAGATGATATAAGAATGAATAAAATGATTCTGGGAAAACCTTGGATCAGGAAAGCATATGTTACTCTCCCCACCCTGTCCCCATTTGGATGTTTAACTCAGGTCTGTTAGATACTGTTGACTATAAAAAGAAGTTAAATTGTTTCAAACTAAGAGAAGACTTACATCCTTATTAAGTGGAAGATTTCAAAAGGAAGATGAAAGCAACGCCCTATTAGCATTTCTAATGTAAAAACACATCTAAAAACCTTTTTTTTCTTGTTAGTCACAAAAGGCTCCTTACTGTGAAAGTATGAAAATATTTATTGTAATAGTAGATGTATCTGATGTAGAAACAGGATTATATTTGTGAATGAATTGTAAATATTTATATTATGTATCTGTAATATAGTTTAATGAGCAATGGAAAATTTTCCATTCTTTTTTTTATGGAAAATGGCAAAATTCAGTGAAATGATGATACAGTTCTAAAAGGAAAGGAAACCTGAAAAGGCTGATGGATAGTTTAGCATGATTTCCATTCTTTTACCGATACCATTTAGTGCTTTCATGTGCTGAAATGTACAGACAACTTAGTACTCCCAGCCTGAACAGTTATCTTCAGTTACTACATTCTGAAATTTTGCTACTATTCTAGTGAAATACTCTTTAATATAGAAAAGTATATCTAGACCTTTATGTGAAATGTTACACAGTCCAGTAAGCCCATTCAGAACTTTATCGAGGTTCAAAACCATTGCTTAGGTTTGTTTTCTTTGACTGAGCTAAGTCTATGATAAACCAAGGCCCGAATCTTATTCGTGCTATGGTTAGATATAAATGAGTGAATCTGTGCCCTTTAACATCATGTCACACCTCTATCTCAGAGCTGCAGTTAGTGGCTATCTCTGTACGTGTTTCCAGAGGTAAAGTACTGTCATGAGTTTCTGAATCTATATCCTTAAAAAGATGAAGAGTTGAGACTCGAATATGTCTCGAGTATCTGTTTTTTTCCCTTGGCAAAATAGCCAAGATAAGAGAGGTTATCCTAGAAGTGAAAGAGTTAAATTCTAAGCTATTCTCGGCTTGAAGTGATGTGAATACTTGTCTTCTACAGCCAGATCAAAGAAAGAAGTGTTTTTCATGAAAATGCCTCCTACCTCTCCTAATGAAAATGTGAAGGCCGGAAGCAGCTGGGATAAWATGGCCTATTTCTAACCTCAGAGGCAGGGACTCATCAAATCAAACAAGCAAATAAACAAACAAAAGGTTTGTCATTATTTTAGTGGAAAATACAGGAATACAGGCTTTCTCCTATGTCATTTCATCACTGTCTCATCCAACATGAAATATCCAGCATGGCTTAAGTGATTTTTTTATCACAGGATTGCTTGTTTTTCAGGTCACCAAGGAGGTAAGTTGGAGGTAGAAGTTCAGAAAGACCAGTTGAACATGCATTCTGTAACAAAAGCTGATATAATCTAGGAGCTTTTCTCTATACAAGAACTCTGAATAAGGCAGTCAGCCTCTGCAGGAGAATATGACTGATGCTCTAGCCTCTCTGAATTTCCATGTTATCTAACAAAAGCTTCCTGATTAAGATGCTGGTTCTTGTTAATGCTCTTTGAGCTGCATAAATCTCCTTATCCAAGCACAGGATTTAGGTGTGAGGATAGAGAACTGCCTTGAGTCATGAGCATGGGAAGACGTTGCCTAATCTTGACTAGAGGGTCTACCCAGGACTAGCACACTAGCTGTGCTAACGGAGAAATGACAGCCTCTTCCTCCTCCTCCTGTTCCCACGGGGCTGCCAGGGAGGTGAGGTTTGTTCTGGGACAGCTGAGAGAGGGCAGAGGGACGAGAGGGGAAACTGGGTGCAGAAGACAAAGCTTATCAGATCTTACCTGCTACTCAAAGGTACAGCCCGCAACCATGTATACCTCAAGGGAGTTGCCCATTTGTTAGGGGCTTCCTGCAATTACTAATTTATTCAAGGTCACAAAGGGGTGTCATGACCAAAAAGAAAAAAAAAAAAAAGTGATGATTGAATCTCCAAATCTCAGCTCATAGGCTAAAATTACTGGATATCAGAGACAGGACAACAGACCTTGCTTGGAATATGGACAGTTTTTCTGATTTTGAAAACGGAAGTTTTATTTGTTTGTTTTTGCTGTATTTTTTAGCTTTTCAAGACTTTCAGATTTCATTTTGAACCTAAGGTATAAGCACAGAAATATCACAGGAAAATCTGTCCTTATTAGATCTGCAACCCAATATTTAACATTCTTTGTTTCTTAACAAGTGACATCAGACCAGCATGAACACCTGATGACTTATTYATTACATATTATATTAAAAAGATCATGAAGTTTATCATATTAATCAAATAATATTCAATTTACTTTATTTCAATGGAGAAATGAATAAGCATCTGACTGACGGGGATTTTATCAAACCAGACCTTCAGATTCATATACCATGTATATTCTCTGCAAATATGTGGGGATAATTTAAAATAGCTTATGGAACAAGCTGTACCTGAGCAATCTTCTCTAATTCRTATGTCTGAACCATGGATTTGGAAAAAAAGGCAAGATAAAATTAGGAAAAACAAGTATGGAGAAACTCAATTGAAACTTCCCTGAAAATATAATTTGAATAATTTATTGATTGTATAGGGAAAATTTTCATATTAATAATTTATAAAATACAATAATTCTAAAATAAATTCTGAAGAAAATGAGCTTGATGAGGTTTAATACTTTCCTAAAAAGAATGAGGTTAAATAAATACATTTTTTATTATTTTCTGCTGTAATAAAAAGTGCGGCAATTTCACGTAAGGACTTTGTTATAATCAGGATAGAAAAGAAGAATAARCAGGTAAGAAAGTGTGTCTGAATGAAAACAATGCTCAGTTTCAGAGCAATATTTCTGTATTTTTTTGATCAGTGTCATCATGTATGAATAATGAATTCTGTAATAGTTGTGTAGGAGAGTTGAATTTGGAACTACGGTGGATTGAATATATTAGTTATCAAGATATTCATGTGTTCATTTACTTTGTATTATGATAGTTTATAAATAAGCATAAATTGTTGAAAAACGATTTCCTGTAGGCATTTGGATGTTATTCAAACTACAAGAACACATTTGGTAAGAAAGATATCCATCATGTAGCCAAGTTCTTGTGCATTACGTTGCTGACTAAATAATAGAGCTTCCTCATTAATCTCATTGAAAGTTACAGTTTGTAATAAAAATCAAAGAAATTCCAATATGTGTAGCTTAGTTTGGTGGTGGTGGTGATGGGTTTTGTTTTTTGATTTTTGTTTTTTTCCTTTTTCTGATGTAGGCTTAGCCCTTTAACAAATCATCTGAGGACCTCTCAGATTCATTGTACTCCCCTCTATCTTGGTGTATTCCACAGAGCTGCATTAGTTATCCACAGCCACTGCAAAATACTCCCCATTCTCCCTTGTACTGTCTTATATTTTATACCGCAAGCTACCTTACATAACTTCTGTGGAAGTATATTATACTCTTTAGATACGTTGTCATACTGAAGACACCCAGTTCTTCTATCTACAAATCCTATATACAAACAGATGGGAAAAGTCTTATTGGTACACTGAAATAACTCTTAACAGAGTGGAAACAAGGAAGAAACGCAAATAAAAATTGTTTTTTATAAAAAAGAAAAAAAAAACAATCTATTTATAACAAGATTCTGTAGGAAAGTCTTTCTCTAACTAGCTGACTATTGCAGACGTTTTCTTGTCATGGCCTTTTTGTGAATTTGGCTTTTCTGCATACCTTGCAGCATTTCAAGTTCAATTAACTAAAGATACCCTCTCCTCTGATGGGAAGATCATAGTTGTTCCTCTCTTTGCAAGTCTCTAGGGAATCTGGACAGATTGAATCTCCTTATTTCCCTCCCCTTTCCTCCCTCTTCCATAAAAAAATAAGTGTATTTCTGTGAAATGAATCCAGATGAGAAGCTTCCTGCTCCTATAACCAAATTAAGCATTTCCTCGCTGCTTTGGAATGGCAAATATCATGACTTTCAGACATGGAACTGTCCTCTGATATTGCCTAGCCATATAAAAACTCTTGGGTTCAATTTCTTCCCTTTTGCTGCCAATTCACCCAGTGAACTATATATTTTCTATTGATCTATAGATTAGTAAATAAACAAATGTTTAGCTAGAAGTATTTACAGCTCATTATTGTCAGAAATATGGTATAGAAGTAATCTATTATTTTGGAGTGAGAATAGGTTTCAGGTGATTGACTTTCAAAGCCTTCCATCCAACAATGCCACAGCAAGTTTGACCTTTTTTAAAAAGATATATTGCAAATAACAGGGTTAAAGTAGTATTTGATAGTTGTTCCCTTGTTCCTGCGATTCACTGCAGTACATTTGACTAACACAGGCTGAAAAAAAGATGAGTGATATCAGAACCTGACAACTTGACTGGAAGTTCATCCTCATGTTGTTGCAACATGAAGAGGTTGAAGAGTGAATTGGGAAAAGCAATCAATACATGAGGTATCAGTCAACCCATCTTTAAATGATGGGTAGAATATTAGTGATCTGTTCTGCCAGGGAAACTTTGGATCTGAAATTTTAGAAACATTAGAAGACATGACACTGTTGAATTAATTTTAGTTTTATCTTTTGAATAGTATCTGCATTGTGACTGCAGATTAATTTTCTTCCATTWTTCTTCAATGTGAACAATTTGGCTGTAGTAGTAAGAGTTACAGTAATGCCTCACCAATGTGTTTTCTCACTTATTTTGAAGGATAATTCTCAAAATGAGTGGACGTTCAATGTCTGTGGTAGCTGCAATTTCCTGAATGAGACTGCATTGTCAGAAACTCTTGGAGTCAACACTAATCTTGTAAAAGCTTCTTAGCCCCTTTTGAATGTTCATTTATTTATATGGAAAACATTAATACAAAAATGTTGATAAGGAATTAACTTCAAAAGATAACAAAAAATAAAATGGAACATCCCTTTTCTGTTACCTCAGCTTCTTGGTTCTGTCTTCTCTGCCTACACGAGTATTAGAGCTATGCAGAAGGTAATAAACTCTTATTTATTTCAGTATTCAAGGAAGCCTTCTGAATTACCCTTGTAATTACTGTTTCTGATGAGATAACCTTGTATGTTTTGATCTCTCATACAAGAAAGGATGCCAGAAATAGAGATCTTCTAAAAATACACAAGGTGAAAAAAAAACTTTTTTAAACTATTTCTTCATGTCTGCACTCCTTACATGAGGAGGAAAAAAAAGTTCACCTATCAGCTACAAACACTCATCACCTATGCAGCTGGTGATTGCAAAGGATATTAAGAGAACTTTGATCCTAACTGTTTCTTTTGAATGGGAATTCATGAAAATATTTTAAGATATTTAAACTCTAAGGATACAAGTAACTTGATCGATCTGCTCTCCTGCTTGAAACTGAGCACTTGTCAAGCACTTGCTGAACTGGGTCCTTATAGCACAGTAAATCACAAGTATCACTACTGATGCTGGTACAACAATTCCAGAATAAACGCAATTTGAAAGAAGAAGAATCAAGTTGATATTTATAATCAAAAGTATGTTGCTCATCACAGCTGAGTTCTCTTAGTACACTCAGAAAAGAAAGAGTATGATCCTGAAATCTTCTTTCTTGGGTCCTTTGAACATTAGGAAAAATTCAGATAGGAAAGATTACTTTTATTGGATTCAATACTGCTAACTGTGGGGCATAAATGCTCTTTTAAAATTGGACAATTAAATTTCAAAAAATATGTTTTAACAGTTCCTCACAAAAGTCTTTCTAGATTACTCCTGCTTCATAACCCTGTCCAAACATCGAAGAGCCATCATCACAGACATAAATAAACTGTTAATTTTTCTCTTTTGCTTCAGTAAAAGGAATAGGAGAAGGAAAAAAAAAAAAACAATCAGAGATTATTTTTATTACAGACTAACTAAAAACAGGAGACCAAAAGGCTCTTTTATAATTACTCAAAACCAATAGCCTCTGGGTTACAGGACACAGCTGAAACTTATGCCTCAGGATTTTATTTTTAAAGAATGCTATATACATGTCTCTACACAGAAGTATATAATAAACAGATCTAGGATCACAGGTTTTATCAATTATTAACACATACGGAATAGATATATAAAATATCTTCTTACATCCTGAGATCCAGCAGTAATACTTGTTTTCTTATATGAATGATTTMTTCCAAAACAAAATATCTTATTAGTGTTTGACTGTTGTACGTTCAAGYTACCATAATAGAAATTTAAAATCTGATGAATTCCACATTTAGCCAAGGGAGTACTGTTTTCCTCCATATCTTCAAAGAAGGAATGACACACAGCATAAGAATATGTGCAAGAGTCCTTTGAGCAATATAAAAGTTTTCCATGGCAACAACATCTAAAAGATGAGGAGACCAATCCTGTAGAGATGGTGCCTGAGGACACATCCATTTTAAGATGATAACATGCTTAGCACTCATTAGTAGATGGGAACATGGCTCCTCATGCAGTCTAAAGCCAGCCAAATTTGGAAAGCCCAGAAGGTAGCTAGCTGGGCTGAATGGATAAATTCAGTTTAATAATTTGAGAAATTGACTTCCTCACACTTCCCCCAGAAAGGATATAGTTTTGAAAGATGCATTCACCARTAACGAAAGACTGCCCACCTCCTCACAGTTTTCTATGCATAAAAACCAAATGTTTTCTCATAATGCTTTTCAGCTAGGTTGGGATCATATAGCTATATTGCAAATATAGGAGCTCTAGAATTTTGCAGAAGTATGTCTAGAATGGATATACAAAATAGGTTCAACAAGGGCAAGTGCAGGGTCCTACACCTAGGGAGAAATAACCGTAGGCACCAGTCCAAGCTGGGGGCTGACCTTCTGGAGAACAGCTCTGCAGAGAAAGACCTGGGAGTGCTGGTGGATGACAAGTTAACCATAAGCCAGCAATGTGCCCTTGTGTCCAGGAAGGCCAATGGTCTCCTGGGGTGCATTGGGAAGAGTGTTGCCATCATGTCGAGGGAGGTGATCCTGCCCCTCTACTCAGCCCTGTGGAYGCCTCATCTCGAGTCCTGTGTCCAKTTCTGGGCTCYCCACTACAACAGAGACATGGAGCTACTCATGGAGCTACTCTCTCATGGAGAGAGTCCAGYGTAGGGCTACGAAGATGATCAGAGGGCTGGAGCACCTGCCCTRTGAGGAASGSCTGYGAGAGCTGGGCCTCTTCAGCCTGGGGAAGAGAAGACTGAGGGGGGATCTTATCARTGTGTACAAGTACCTGAAGGGAGGGTGTCAAGGGGACGGGSACAAACTCTTTTCAGTTGTCCCGTGTGACAGGACAAGAGGCAATGGGCAGAAAYTGAAGCACAGGAAGTTCTGCCTGAMCRTGAGGGGGAATTTCTTCCCTGTGAGAGTGACGGAGCCCTGGCCCAGGTTGCCCAGAGAGGTTGTGGAGTCTCCTTCTCTGGAGATCTTCAAAGCCYGCCTGGTTGTAACCCYGTCTACCATGTTGTAGGTGWCCCTGCTTGAGCAGGGAKKTTGGACTAGATGATCTCCAGAGGTCCCTTCCAACCATACTGATTCTATGATTCTATGAAAATGTCTGTATGTCAATGAAAAAAGATTATTCTTAAAATCAGTGATAATCAAGCAGAATGATAAATGGTATTTTCTGTTAGAATCTTTATATCTTGAGTTTAAATACTGCGGAACAAACTTCAAAGCTAGTTCCCGTGGAAAGCTGTTAGTTTATCGCATAAAGCAGGGAGAATGTTATGCAGAAGCTGTAGCAAGTATATTCACTGTGTTCATCTCAGTTACTTCAGATTTAGAAGAAGAATAAAGTCAGCTATTCAGAGAAATGGAGAACATGTAAATAAAGGGTACTTTTGGAAGAACATTTCTCTCTTTTTACATTAACTACACAGATTATAAAGAGTAATAAAACCATATTTCAGTAACTATACAATAGAAATGTTTTCTTTCCCTTTATTTTTAATATATTAATATCATCACTGATTACTCCTTGCAGCTGTGCTTACATGTAAAGCATCTTAATAAATGAGGAGCCAATTTAACCCATAAAACTGTCACTTTAATTCACAGATGAAGTCCATATAATTGCAGAGGGGGGAACTGCAACTTTATAGTATTTTTCTGTGAAATCAGATGGAATGTTTTCTAAGTTTCTCTACTTGACAAAATGAGACATTGTCCATTTTAGGAGAGAAACTTTTTAATTATCWTTAAGAGTTTATCCTTTTTGGTCTCATTTTGATGTAATTTCTGGAAGGTTCATGTAATCCTGTTGACCCCCAGCCACACAGTGGTGCTGAATTGAAAGCGAAGTTCGTAATGCTTGTTTTTCACTTAGAGCTACTTCAGTGAGTTACTGGGATCAGTCCTGATTTTTTGAAACTGTGAAAACAAATCTTGCTGATTGCTGCCATGGCTTGTGCAGTAACACAAAGCAGGAGTAGGAATAAAGTGCCTTTTTTCTCCCTGTCTGCACTGTGCATRATATCAACTATAGCTGAAAAGTGTAGGAAAGAGGGGATACAGTAGAGAGAACCTAATTCCTCCCTCTATTCTTTTGACTATGGTAGAAGTAATATATCAGYATCAGTAGTAGATAATCAGCTCACCAGTTCAGTTACTCTCTGATATAATAACCTGAAATGGGCTTGTAAAGTATAGACTGCAGAAAGAAAGAATATGGAAGATGTGCCAGAAAGCTGATTCTATGCACATGGCCAAAATGCCAGACATAAATCACTCCTTAAATGAGAAATTAGTTCATTTCACCAAAGGATGAACTATTTCCATGTTATTACCTTACATGTAGTATGTGAAAACACAGAGCAGTAACAAACTGTGGAAGAAAGAAACTTCAAATAGTATCAGTGTGATACCCTCCGCTAGGAGCAGGTGTCAACTCATGACAGACTTTTGAAACAAACCTGGAATTACAGGTTGAATTGGTCATATCAGTCATTTCTGTGAGCATCGAGAAAATCCCTTTTGACTAAATTATTGTCTAGTAATGGTTCACTTTTACTCCTTTCTCTTATGTCAGCTAGTTTCTTAAGTTCTGCTCTCTATGTTACCTTTTGATAAAGAAATTATGCTATAAATCTTCTATTTCCTTCTAGTATATAAAATCTGAGTAGCTTTGCTCCTTGCTGTGTGTTTTTCCAGTTAACTGTTAGCATTGAAAGAGCATTTATATGGGATTTCATCATTTCAGAGTGCGTCACACTAATACAGAACTATGAGATCTCCTTTTTTTTGCCAACTCTATTGTGTTCGCATCAGTAATGCAAACAAAAAAAWTTTTTTCATTAGTGTTTCCACCATTAATAAACAACCTAACAAATAATTTCAATTTTCACAAAATTTAAGATCCTTAAAGGAAATTTTTATTTAAAAAACACACAATACAGCTTAAATGTCAATATAGCTTGAATGTCTAATAAGTATTTTGAAGTAATCCTTTGTTACAATGTTTTGCTGAAATGTCTCCCCATTTTAAGCCTCAATTATCGATTATTTCAGAAAAGGTCAGTCAACTTTTTTTTTTTATTTTATTATTATTTTTTTTTCCTAAGAGGAAGGTGGTAGGGAAGAAATCCAACTCATGCTGCAAATGACCACTAGCATTATAAGTGCTCAAAGACATACTGGATTAATGTGTCAGCCAATTTCTTTTCAAGTGTTGGGTGACTGGAAAACATTACTATTCTGCTGACATTTAGACACTCACTGCATCATGYCAAATGTGAAGTCATCTCTATGACTTGCTTTTTGAAAAGATGGCACACAGTTATAGTGCAGGTCTGCAAGACTGTGCTGCTGTAACAGCACACTGACTCAGCAGAGGTAGTTGAATCTTTCTAACCTGTCCATAAGACTGCTCCACACCTCAGCGGTGCAGCAGAGATACAATTATAGATATTGAGATCTAGGTACAAGGTTTAAACGGGGATATGTCTGTAAAAAAAAGTCTGTTTCTTAAAAATTAGTCAATTTAAAACAAAACAAAACCTGATAAGTAGACAATATTCCTTTAAGTGGAAACAGCATCAGAATTCAAGCACAAGTATTTCATTCTAAAAGTAATAAACGTGAGGAATAAGTTGTCAGGTGAGCCCACTGAAGCACATACTATAAATGAATTTAAGAGACAGCTAGAAGTTTTTATAGAGCTAGAGGGGGAATTAAAGACAGTGACAAAGCAGGAAGACTAGGCTGAACTAACACATATAAAAGACAAGTTTTCTAGCTCTTCTCTCCCGCATTTCTTTATGTTCATTACAGAGTGCATCCAGTACTGGTTATTTATGTTTGAGAGGAGAAGAAAAAAAGTTATTTCAAGCACATTATCCCAGAGGTCCCGGCAATTTCACCTTTATCTCACTTACGGACAGGAAAAGTCCAAACAATGGAAGTGAAAGTTGAAACTTTGACTTTACCTAATTTGACATACTAGGAAGCTAACAGTGTGCTGAAAACCACCGGTAGGTCACTGGGGGAAAATACAGAGGGTATGGCTGATCTCACCTCCTCTGTACTGTGTCGAGCCGTATTTTCTGCATTGTTGTTGCTCTTCAGTATTGTCAGAGTTCGGGAAATGCGTCAATACCTCTTCACAGCGGGTCTGATCCAGCTCTCATTGAAGTCAATAAGAAGACTTTATTGACTTATCTTGAGTTAGATAATTTTTGCATGTGGTCCGTTATGTGAARAAAAAAAAAAAAAAAAAAAGTAGTGTAGCTGGTTGAAATACTTTGAAAAAAAGGAAGCTAGGTTTGGGGGTTTTGGTTTTTGTGAAAACCAATGTTGTCAATATTTTTCATTTATCTTAGCACTTGAATTTTATTATTCTTAACTTTTATTCACGATTATGTAAAACTAAGAGCTTATTCAGTTTCAACTTAAACAGTGATTTGTTTTTATAAAAAATCACTTTCTTCACTAAAATATTTTAAAAATTTTCTAAAATAGTAATTATATTTCCATTGTGAGGTGAAATAAAAAAAAACGAAACTTTGAAAGTTCAGCTTTCTTGGTTGCTCATGTTTCAAGTAACTTTTATAAAAACAGCTTTTTTAACTGACAGTTTCAGGAGTTAGAATATAATAATAATTCCATTCTCTTCAGGTTTTGCTACTAAAACTTGACACCTACAATGATTTTTAGTGTTTGGGATTTATATATCCATGCATGTGGCTTCTCAAAAAGTTATTCACCTATATATAGACATATGAATGGTAAAACCTGAACCCATCATTCTTAATATTTTTTGATATGTCTGTCTCAAGCTTTYTACCTATAAATTACAGAAGTAAAGATCAGCATATATGCCCCTAGATATTTGCTTGTATTTCATGTAGCTCATATACAGTGTCAAACAGTCTGGGCAAAATACACAAATATTTTTTTGTCTGTATGGAATTAAAATTATATCTGTTAGGTTATTTTTGTTGAACAGTGAAGTGAAACATTCCACTGAACATGGAAAAAAATAATTGATATAATGGAATTTTATGCGTTAATAAGCAATAAAATGGTATTTTGGATTATGAGTAGCAAGAAAGCTAAAGAGAAAGGAAAATGAAGTATTATTTTGAGATCTTACTACTAAATTCAATACACCTGCTTTTCCATCTATTGTCAAAAGTACAAAATGGAAGTGTTGTATAACTGCTTTTAGCCAGATATTACACACCTCTCATCCTCATGTTGCTACGAGGTGGTTGTCTAACACTGTTTTGATGATCCTGTGCAATGCTRAAACTTGTGATGGCTTAAGACAGTAGTGAAAGTGTCCAAAATGCCAGTTGGGGCTTGGCATAGCTATGGGCCCACCAAGCATTTTCACAGGTAATGACTTGTCAGTGACAAGAAATTGTGAGAGTGGCTTGTGGATATTGTTTAGTTTTGTGTCACTGCAGAATCCTTCTACTGAGGCCACTTATACAACTTGCAATTCAGTGGGTGTGCAAAGCACCTGCATCATACTGCAGGATCCAACATGAAATCAGAACTACCAACTACTGTTTTAACAAGCAAAAAAGAATGTCATAAGGGACCTCTCCAGATACTACTTACCTCCAAATTATAGCACGTTGCAACATAGTTCTAGTTTAGAATTTAGCTTTCAGAGCATATTAACTCTTTTCAAGATTTTGATCTTTCTGAATCTAGCCAACGACGACCATTTAGTTTTGTGAGATTGTAAATATTTATGTATACGACCGAGAAAAGTGACTGCAGAAGTATTTTCCCCGACTCAAAATTATAGAAGTTTATTATTTCATTTTTTTCAGAAGTAACACATTTGTATATTTATAGCATACCTCTTTAATAGCACGCATATTTTAATCTGATTTTCTGAATGTATTCAAGACAGGTACATATGTATGCATTTTGCAGATACACTGATATTTTTATAATTAACTTCCAAGCCCATTCTAAAATAATAATACGTTGTGTTGGATTTCACAYGCAGAAGTGAAATGTATGCAAAAATATTTGAAATTCAAATGCCTTGCATAATTAAAGATAGATCATCATTACAGCTTTTATAAAGATTCAGTGGTTAAATGGTAAACTCTACTCCTCCCCCCCCCCAAAAAAAAAAAAAAAAAAGCTGGTGATCAAAATGTGGCAAACTGAACGTGAAGTATAAACAAGCCGTATCTGATTATCCCTACTCTTACAGATTGTTATGGTCAGAATGTGCACATAGCCGGCTGCAAGGAACCCAGGGAAAGGAGTAAGGAACTCAAGATACTGGAGACGTGTTTGTAGAAGGAGAGTGTATGACAGATTCGTCATGTTAATAGTTGCCTAAGTCTGGAGCTCTGCCTCAGCAGAGCAGAGCTCCTCTCAAACCTTTGAAAGAGGGAGAAGGATGTGCCTTCCAGTGCTGTGGGGATATTCATGAAATGCTGGCAAAGGACCAGCTGGGAGGAGGTATGAGCAGGTGCCTCACTGTCATCTCTGGAGTCGTTAACCTGGTTAAGATCTTTCTCTGGAGGTATTCTTCTCTGCGGTAAAAGGAGTTCTAGCCAAGTGAAGTCCGAACTTTGGTGTCTCAGCTAAGTACTTAAGGCTACTATGGTGAATCTAGGCCTAAATATTCCTTCGTTTTAAAGTGTATTAGAACATTTTCCAAATATTATCTAAAATCTTATTCAAATATATGGAGCTTCTTTCCTTGTGCTTGGGATTTTTGTTCATTTGCTTGTTTGCTTTAAGCAAAATTTGAGGTTCTAATAAGTGAAATAGTCTGAGCACTATGTTGATATCTCTCTATCTCAGACAATTTATAAAAGATCTAGCATTGTGGAGAAATAAATGAAGAATTTCAACAAAAGCAACAGAGTTTTAAACTAAAATATATATATATATATATATAAAATATATTCCTTGTTCATCTGTGACCCCCCCTAAGTCAGCTATAACTAGCCCCTGAACAAGATCCATCCCTGTGGGCCTGCTGTTGTCCTTACATTCTGGTTTCCCCAGCATCAATAAACATTATTTTGAAATCATGCTTCCTTTTTAACCACTTGAGATATAATGTCCGCTCTATGATTTTTTGTGGTCTGAGTTTCAGGGTGAACACCCAGGTTGCTCGTAGATTTTAAGCCCAGTAATCTTTTCAATCAGTTTTCTTAGAAAGAATCATTCAGTTCGATTCCTGGCATTAAGAGACTTTAGTAACCTAACTATACGGATAACCAAGAACGCTGATAAAGTAAAAGTCTGTGTAGTCAGGGTCTGTTCAGAGGTGTAGCTGATGTCTTTAGTGGTTAGTGCTACCATCGCTCCTGACTGCTCCTGCTCGCGACTGTGGATGTTAGCTGGGAGGAGAGGCAGCCCTTTGGCTACCTGACAGCAAGCTCCATGATGGCATCTCGTGGCACCATTCAGGGTTGACAAACCCCAAATACAGAGTTACACCAAGCTGAGAGGATGATGTTGTCATCATTGTCTTAAGTCCCTCTTGTTTGAAGATGACAGTCCTCATTGGAAGATTGCACTGCGAATGAGTGGACAAGCTCTAAAGTGTAAAGGACTTTACACTTAACCTATGTCATGTGCTTCTATTTTGCTGGTCACTGTGGTACTGAACAAGCAGGAGGACTCATGCTAGTGGACACATTCTTTGCTTGTCTACACTTTTTTTTTTTTTTTTAACTCTGGAAATAATTCAGTTTTAACCTTATTTTCTTTTTACCTACAACTACAAAATATGAGTATAATTAACGATACAGAGTAACTTAAGAATGATTAATATACTGTTACATTTACTGGTGGATTTTTTTTCAATAAACGCTCATTGCAGAATATATTAMAACTTCTACATTTATGATTGCACTCCATTTTCAAATCATTTAAAAGAGTGAAACAAAGGTAATAGTATTTCTGAATATTTGAAACTAGTAATGCTTAAACTTTAGATATCCATTGTGGAGATAAATGACTGTGTCTTCTGAATAGGAGGTATGTGTTATTAACTTTTTCTAAGTGTTTTACTTAGAATTTTGTTTTATACAATTCTGAGATAAATGTAAGAAGGCAAGCAAACAGTAATAGATCACTAAAATAGGAAATCATATTTACTAATACTTACATTCTAATATATTTAAATGAATATCTACATTCCAATAGAAGTGTAATATAAAGTTCATAAACTACAGAAAGGGGGAAAATTGTAGGAAGAAGTCATATGAAGCCACTGTTGTAAGAAGTCACATTTCATATTCATATTTCAAATGTAACTTCTGTGACTTCTGTGACAGTTACATAATTCTTTTTTAACAAGTCAATTTGTCAACTGGAATATCTTACTTAAAGGTCTTACTTATATTTACTCAAAAGAATGTGATCAAAAGCTGGTTAGCCTAGTTGGTCGACTGGTAGTGGTAGGATGAATTATAAGCTTTTGTAAATAAAAAGAACAGGTCGGACTCTAGCTACATGCCAAAATACTATCAAATTTAACCTTGTTCATAGTTTTACTCAGGCAAATAAGCATCATTTAAATGAAAAAGGATTGTCAAAATTCCAGTTTGAGGAATCTGCTTCCATTGGTCTACCCAGTTTCCCTAAGAGAGAAAAGATTTTCGCTAAAACGTTTTTTCTAATCCCAGAAATGAAATAGATTGCATATTACTAAGCTACTATTTATTACTCAGAGGTAAGTAGACCCATGGTATAAGCACACAGAGACAAGTTCTTTCCTCAAAAATGCCTGTGTTGCTACAGAGCAAGGTCCAGCTTACCCAGCATTAAAAGTATCTGTATGTCATGTAGAGTGGGAAGGAGTCTGCCTTGTCTTGCTCTGGGCAGAAGGAACGTCAAGAGATTTTGGAAGCACAGTTTCACCTGGTTTCACTGGAGATTGCTCATCCCCCATCCTTCCCCCTGACCAACCAACACTGAAACTACAAGTAGATGCTCCTAACCTGTAATCTGCATAGAAATCCTCAAAAACAAAGGAAGTACAATTAGCAACCTAAACAATTTCCTCATTTTAACTTGCATTTAAAATGTTCACTGAATACTTAAAATGCTCTACTAAGAAAATGCTGAGTGAGGACACGGGAAAAAAAAGCCTCTTGAAAACTCTTAGTTTGAAAGATGTACAAATGTCCTTGGCTCCTTGTTTCCCATTCCAACTTGCATCAATTGGTGAATCTGTAATAGCGAAGCCCCATGTTTTCCTATCGGCGGGCACACAGCATGTGTCCAAATTGGAGGACATCTGCTGGAAGATCCTATAGTATCTTCCTATAACAGAGAGATGTTACCTATTCCAGTTCTGGAAAAAATCAACGGAGCGGGGAGGAGCGGAAATAAGGAAGAGGATACCCTAAAAACTCCCTTCCTTTGCTCTACCATCAGTTTCATTATCGGCAGCACTCCAGCCCCACGGGGGCATTTTTTGTGTAGGTGAAAAAATACCTTCTCAGAGCACTGTTGATGTCTTTTTTCTCCAACATACCTGCATGTGGATTTTCATTTTGCATGCAGAAAAAAAAATAGTACAAGTGCATATTCCTCTGAAGAAAAACAATTTAGAAGTAACATTATCAAAGGGACCTGCCACGACGGTGGAACTCATTTCACTTACCTCTTGCCATCTAAAGGTTAGACATCTGGCCGCAGTTAGGCCTCCTGTTTCCTCCACAGTCTGTGAAGATAAACAGACACCTGCAGTGATGATTCATTCCTTCCGAAATCAGTGTCTGAGACAGGGAGAATAAATCTCGCTCTGCAGGTGCTTTTCTCTAACCATTTCTTATGGGGAGACCCTTGAAGACTAGTCTCTAACGTCCAGAGGACTAGTTAGTCCTGCAGTCCTAGATGAATAAATCAGATTAGATATCTAATTTTACCAGAGTAAACAGGATTAGATGTATTTCACCCTAAATTGTTATTTCTTACTAAAGGAGAAAAGAAATCTCTTTGAAAGATAAGGCTTAGTTTCCTCAATCCTGTCTATGCTTTTCAAAAAAATTATCCTAAATAATAACACAAACACAGAGGTGCTGTAGTCATGTCTTTCAATATYTTTGGAGCCACACTCAAGCAATCTACTGCATAAATGTCTGTGCCTTTTTCACATAGTTATAATTAAATATTTCATAATCCCTGAGCAAGGAGATTCTCAACTCTTACTGAAAGTCACTCAAAACAACCATAAGACCCATTGTTTTGAAATGTCACAAAGCAGCTTAATGTTATCCCACAAGGGTATAATGATTTTCTCCATGAAATATGATTAAAAGTGAATCTTGCTACTTACATGTGCCTTTGCTTTGTGTCTGTTCACAGTGGATTTAATGCATGTGTCAAACCAGTAAAGTAATGAAGTAATAACAGCTTCACACATACTGACAGTTAACAGGAGGTTATATAAGGCAGTGAAAACAGGGATCTGTATAATTGTTTCATTACTTYTGGTTTCCCCAAAAGACAAAAGAAACAAGACGTTGCTCTGTAAAAATCTGTAGTTTCAGATCAGTTAAAAAAAGCTTTTTAAATAGATAATATTGTGTAAGTATAATTTTCATACTCACAGTACCTTAGATTTTGGTACCTTGTGTAACTTTACATGTGTTTTCCAGTTACTTGGCATTCAAAGGCAATTTTGTATTTTGGGAGTCTGGATATCTTTATTTTTTATTTCATCTTCCCTCAAAATCTTGTCCATAAATTCTTCATTATAGAGATTTTTTGTTGTCAAGGAGAATTCAGATGGATTTGACCTGCAGGAGATCATTTTGATAGTCTTCCTGCAATATTTCCATCTCTTACTAAGACTTCCTAACTTTGGAAGATTCTTCATGTGATTTGGACTGTCTTTTGTTTATATGGTCAACTTCACATTCAGATGCTTGTACATAAATACAGCCAGYCAGGTTTTATGAATCTCATGATCAGGCTGGAGTACACATCTTGTTCAAAGAAAAGTCTGTCAGAAAGATTATGAGACATTTGGAATTACTTTGTTATTCTTAGCTGATTGAACTATTCATCACAAGGCATTTATTTGCTGAATGTAGCCCTTTATACTGTCTCTGTGAACAGATGGAAATTTGTATACATTTGTTTCTCAGAACTGCTCCACTAGTTGCTGCAAATATATTCAAGCTTTGGGATTTTTTTTATGAACTTTAGAAGAATATTCAGTCACTAGTATAATATTTGCAATTCACTATTTAAGCTTTTGATTGGTCTCCAGACCAATATAATTCTTGCACTCCTAAATTTTAAGGCCAGAGGGACTGTCATAATGCTCGAGCTTACCTCCTTACAACTGGGATGTTCTTTACCCAGAATAGCCTTAGGATGGATCTCAGAATGTAGAGAATGATTATGAGATATTATGAAACGGTAACTTTTTTTTTCCCCCTAGCACTTTTTAGGTTGCTTCCCTTAAGAAAAATATTTTGTCTCTTCTTTGTATTTTAAAGATCAAGTTGAGTGGTGTGGAATCCCACTCTATCTGCTTTTTAGACTCTTGCTATAGCTAGCATCCACAGCCACACAGATCTGTCCATCCCGTGCCTGTTTTACACACGTCAGTGTAGAGGATCCACTGATTTGTATGCTGCAAGCGAGTGAAGCAATCCAGACTATTTACGGTCCAGTGTGCAGTTTAACCCAGACATTTGACTTTAAACACAAGCTGTCTGACTCAAACTTGAACATTAGGCAAGCGTAAATGAAACTGAGTTTGGCAGGTTACTTTATGGGATTAGCCCTTCTTCAAGCCAGTGCAGAACAGTGACTGAATTTCCCATCATGTGAGCTAGCATGTACTATTCTTGACATTGATTTAATTTCTATTTTGTTAATATTTTCTTTGGTTGTCACTTTTAGCAATATATTCTGTAGCAACAACTATATGGCTTTTACAAGGGCTATAAACAGAAGAGTTTAATACCTTCTACAGATAGCAGTTATTGGTAATTTCTCATTATTCCCAATAGTAATATTTCTTTTTAATGAAGGCTCTGACAACATTACCCACATTGAATATTCTCATTCATTTCAACAGGTCTGCCTATGCAGTGAGGTAATTCTCAGATTTAATAAGGTTATTAGAACTGTGCACTTTTGATGTGRTAATTAAAATACAAAATAAAAGTTATACAACAACCACTGAAAATTCTTTAAAAAGGAAAAAAAGTCAAAGATTGCAGATTTTGCATAACATCATATTAAAGACAATTTGTAAATCTAGAGTCAGATTCCTGTTGTTATGATAGTCTTGTATTGTAAATGAGACAGGCAATGTTTTGGCCGTATTGTACTAAGTGCTATGTAAGGAGAGTAATTCTAGAAATCTGATTGGCTACAAGATGCCAGACAAATAAAAAATATTTTTACCAGATTCTAAAGTTTGCTTGCTGTAAAGCATTTAATGCAATAGGTGAAGTAGTACAAGATTTGAGGTCAGTTACCCGAGGATCAAAGGTATCTAATGAAAAGCCACTGAAAAAATACTAATTTATTGTAACACATTGTGTCTGTATCATTCTAATGCCTTGACTGTGAGCTCATCCTTCCAATCTAACTTCCAACAGTAAAATTTGTATTAGAGTTAATAAAGTTATGAATCACAGCTCATTTTTTCTGAATTACATACTAGAGAAAGATGACCACTTATAAAATATACATATAAGGTTGCTCTAACTCCATTTGTATAGCTGTCATTGAAGACCTGGAGGGAAGAAAAGTGTTTTAGGAAAACGTGTTAGCCATTCACAGCCTTTTATCACAACTTTTACACCCCAGAAATGAAAACCCTAATGTCCTTGAAAGTTTTCTTGGAAGCCTAAAATTCCTTACTGTGCTCAGTTACTGACAGGGACCATTTCTGTGCATCTATCTTTCTGAAATCAAGATTAGAGACCAAACAAGAAATGAGCAGGAAAGTTTCCATTCTGATTGTTATAGTGAAAAATTTTACCAGTCCAAAGCCCTATTTATCTTTGAGGTGCTGTCAAAACCATTTAATTAACTACTAGCATTCTAGGTTAGACAGCTCTTTCTTACCATTTAGAGCATCTGCTTTCTCTTGAGCATGTAAAAAGGAATAAACAACAGTATATCTTTCTAGCAAATTTTCCACAATTGAACATTAATTATAACTATTGTTTGTCTGCTTTCAAATGGTAACAAATGCTTATAATGATAACTGCTATTTTGGGTGCTTCATTAATTCTGAAATGTTAAGTAAAATATCTCTATTTAGAAGTCATTTTTCGTGTACAGAATGATTATACTAATTAAAAATATCTAACTTTTCACCTTTGTTTCCAAAGATTATAGCTCTGTCATGTATAGTTTTGAACTTCTGATGCATTTTTATAAATGATCTGAATGAATATCAACATATTTTATCAATGTTAAAAAACAAGTAACTGTAGAAGTAGACAATGTTAATAAAAAAAACCAGGAATACAAATATTAAACAATAAGCACCTAAATAGAGGATATAATGCRTTTCTTAAACACTGTAAATATAAAGTTTGTTTAATGAATTGTACCTTTTTCATTAATAAGATCTTGATTGTCTTCTCAATCCAAAGTCATTAGAAGTGTAAAAAARAGTAACTTTTTAGAGTATTTATTTCTTCTTCTTTTTCTATATCTGTCTCAAAATTTAAATGCAATTTTTTCTGAAACATATTAAATGTTTTTAAAGTTAAATGAATGGAGCCCTGCCATTTATTCAGCCTTGAACAGAAGACTTTCAATCAGTTATCAACAGACTAGATTCCATATTTGTTGATAACATTTTTTTAAACCCAATACTTTTGCATACAGTAAGTATTTTGGAACAAATACAGCATGGACAAATGTGTTGTCCTCTTATCTTCTTTTCTTCAAGATCAATAATCTTGAAAGTGCCTTGGCTGTTCCTTTTTGTCTCTCTTTTTCTGGAGAAGTCCTAGCTAACATATCATATTAGTACATTTTATGGCCCATTTAGTACCAGATCTGGCTGCTAAGACAGCCACAGGCATGAACACTGCAATGTGGACAACTTCACAGCAGGAACTGGAGTTCCAAGTAATTCATGTCTACTAATGACGAGGTCAATGGATGGTGTTAACGTTTTGCAAAAAGGCCCTATAGACCGTTAGCAATTCCTGAAACTAGTCATCCTAAAAGGTAGAGCTTTAGAAATTAGATTTTGAATCTTCAGCACTAATACATATTTTATGCCTAATACTTTCTTTCTTGTATAAKTCTCTCCTTTTTTCTTCACTTTTATGATGGTAAACTGGATCTTTTTTTCTCTAGTAAACAGTAATTTCTAAATCTTATTGATGTTAAAGAGAGTAAATGTAAATATATAGAGATAGATAGATTAAGTACTTATAAACACATATTTAAGTATACTTACTATGATTGAGGGACCATATTTCAATGCCTTTGTGTTTTAAAAAATAATTAAAAAAATACAACATATATCAATTATTTTATGTAGTATCTCAATTTAAGATGTTGATAAAGGTATAACCAATAACATTATGAATAACCTTTTTGTGACGACATATGATTAAAATGTAGTCACATTTCTCCCCTTTCTCTTTCACTGGCTATGTTTCATAAATGCTGGGAGTTTAATTTTGCTACTATTCAAATTATTGCAGAATACAAAGATATAGAATTCTCATCTCAAACATTCACAAATTTTAATTGAATAGAAAGAAGGAAGAGATATCATCTTTCATATAGATATGCAATTTTCCATCTTCAATTAGTCTCCTAATCAATAATATTTATTAGTATGGAAATCATTTTCAGTATATTAGTGAACTCATATGTTTAGCATTCCTCAGTGTATGAGCAATATATGCAAAGCAAACTGCATTCACAGAGGTTGGAAATGTACTTAAAAGACAGGTATTCAAAGAATTTAATGTAAACTTTATGTGCTTTCGTAAATAGGGCAAGCCACAGATACAGTACTTACATACCTACTTTTTAACTTAGGACTTAGTTTGTCTAAGTAAGTGCTCTAGACTTCCATTTACTTAGTTTTTCTATACAGTCTGTCTCTGTCCAGCCTTGGTCATCATGACTGTCTGAAATTATAACACGGAGAGGAAGGATACAGAAATAGTTAATAGAAGGCAGGAACTGAATGGAAACTGAATGCACTGTGAAAAAAACCAAAAGTGGAAGAAACTGTTTTATAGGAAATTTGGCCTGAATATTAGCCCAGAATTAAAATAGATTGACAGTGCAATATTATTATACCTCAAGAATTTCTCAGCATTACTTTACTGTCATTTCTTCTGCAGATGCTCTGCTTTTCCTTTGGTAAATGAGAAACAGTTGTTCAATTGAAATTTAAATTTGAAATTTAAATTAAAACGTAAACCTTATTTAGTGTAATTATTTTGACTGATATACTTGATTTCTATTTTTACTATTGTTTTGTTTCTATACTTTCAGTGATGGTGGCCAAAGATGCACGGAATCATTCACAAAAACAAGGTTGTTTCTAACTATATAAACTTACAGTGTAAATTCAGCATATATAGTCCATGTCACAACAAGTGCAGGAGAGGAGATAAGGGAGGCCGAAGATCTGAACTACAAAATAAAAATTCATATTTTTCATGTTCAAAATATTGGTTTTAAGCTATTAAAAATGGACATTTTATCTATTCAGTCCCTTCTCATTTCTAGGGCTCTGAGCAGAAATTGGTTTGTACTAAGCTTTGGGTGTATCTTGGAACAGATACAAAATAATGTTGAAGTGGCCTTTCGAGTGACTTCTTTATATTGTAGAATAAAATCATGCCAGGGTGTGTTAAAGATGTTTCTTTCTTTTTTTTTTTTTTTTTTTTTTTTTTTTTCCCCATGATTTTTTATAAATCTGGATTGGAGTGCAAAGGTTGACGGCCATTCTGAAGCCCTTTTGCTTGAAGCCACAATAACATTTTCCTCTGTTACGAAGGATCAGTCTGAATCTTTCAGAGACATGAAGACAAGCATAAACTGGGTCAAATTCCACCTCTGAGTTAAATATGTGCAGGCTGATGGATTGGCCTTTGTGTTTACTGGCTATGAATGGAAGGAATCGTTCTCAATCATCTGTGTAGCAGCAAACAAAGCATGAACTCTCAAGGAATCAATATTTGGCCTTTTCACAATTATGAAATCACGTTACCGCTTGCATACAATTTTCCTCTTGGGGCTATATTTTGTCCCTAGTAACTAAGCTTGTTTGTTCTCTAGATTGGGAATGAGATGTTTGTTACAGTTTTATGATATTTGTATCAGTYTTGCTGTTAATATTAACAGCATTTTTAAAGGTATAAGGAGTATCTTGACATCTTTCTCTAATGAGGCCTGGGAGATAATGCATTACTWACTTGATAATTTTTCTGTCTCTAGTTTGAACAGACTTGATTGTAATTCACTCTTGGGAATGTAGATAGCGCATATGTGGTAGATAAGTAAAATGAACACTATATATGTTGCCAAAATGATTTCTGGAGGAGGAAGAGCTTAAAAATAAAATTGTCTCCTCCTGTTTGTTTACATAMATAGGAGACTACATGCTTTTCAGCAGCTACTCACAAAGCCTTACAAATATTGTATCTCTGTTACTGTATTGCAGATATATTCTGTAGATCATCACAGGAAGCATTAACCATAACATTAAAGCTGTCTTCCTAAGTACACGAGCTGAAAAATTACCCCAAAGACTTATCATGATCKCTGTTCAAGGCATTCACATTTTTTAGCAGATTAAGGTTAATCATTAGAACATTAAGGCCTCAAACAAGATCAGGAGCCTTAYTTTTCCAAAAGGTCTAAAAAGAGGTGGTAAAAGGAAAGAAATCCTTCTTGAATGTATCTGTAGTTACAGCTCAGCTACAGAAAAAAAAGTTTATTAATAAAGATATTGAAATGTTTATAATAAAGTTATATTGCTGCCAACATGCCTGAACACTTTCTTAGTTYCAGGCAATTCTTACTTTACATTTATATTCCATGATGTTTGGAGAACAACATAATTCCTGTTTAAAGTTTCATAGTTTATTTATTAAATAGATGTTTGGGATAACTAAAGKAATATCATATGATTTTTACTTTTGGTTACCAATTAAAATAATCATCAGAGKATTCATTTTTATATAATATCCCTATATGTTTTTCTATATGGCATGTGACTTTCACTTAGCATCTTTCAAGGGACTYCATCCTTCTTGCTGGCTTCATATTTCTTGCTCATTTGCCTCTTTCCCTGATTCCTACCAAAAAAACAGCCTTCATCTGTTTGAACATTCAAAATTTCATTCAGCTTTCTGTAGCTTCAGTGCCAGCTGTAGCAAGCAGAGGAAAAACTGTCTTTGCCAAAACTACAACTATCTCATTGTTATGCATGCGTAGAGACCCTTTTAAGTAACAAATCTTAGCTTGTTCCTGTTGTACCTTACTTATGAAATTGGTAAGATACATGACACAGACTTTCTTAGTTTATGGAAATTTCCAGATGAGTGAAACTGCTTATTAAAATCTGCCAGAATTAATGGTATTTTACCTGATCACATTTTTTGAAAACACTGGTCATACATTCACCCTCACAATTTCTCATGTGACATCTAGATGAACAAATTACTGCAAAGTCCCCAAAAAAGAAAAAAGCCTGGTGAGCTTGCTTATTCATATTCTACATTTATCCCTGTTAAAATGGTAATAAAATTGAAGCTGGGAAGCCCCAGCCCCTTAACTGACTCTCTGTCTTTATTTTCCCTGTGTTTGTCCCTTTGCTCACTAGACCCTGCTAAAAGCAGTGGAGCTCTGTGTGGCCACAAGCAATTCTCTRTGGAGATCAGACTTTCTTTAAGAGCCTAAAGTAAAAGTCCACCACACTGGACTTGCTAAAAGAGTTATTGATGATAAAGCTCAGAAGCTGCCTGTTTAAGTGAAATATACACTAATTTAATTAAGTATCAGTGGTGCCATGATATTGCTTTGCCTCTTGATCTTTAAGCTGCAAATTGCATTTTCRTCCCATCAACTAATTTGCTTTTTGAAACACAGTAAGTTCACCAACTACATTATACAAATAATATGAACAGTCTTTACAAAGAATTTTACAATTTATCACTRTTTTACACTTCATTAAACAGAAAAATGAAACAAATTATATTTGAGACAGAATATGGTTTTTAATGCCGAAAATTTTATACAGCCATTTAAAATGTTCTCATACACATCTGCCAAAGATGTTAAGTAGCTAATTATAATTTTCCCCTTACAATATATGGTAATGCGGTGATAAAATGTGTCTTTAGAAACATTTGTAGGAAGTAGTCCACAATAAACATAGAACTTGAAAGGTCTGGATTTACCAGATGATGTTTCTGTGCTTCTTTCTTGATGGCACAGGAGCAGCATGAGGTTGTTAGGTTGTTTTTGTTTTCTGTTTGTAGTTTTACCTTTTGTCAAGGTCATATAGCTTGCACTTAAAGTTGTCAATCGCTTTCTGGCACCTGGCTGAACATTTGAAAGCTTGCCGGATTTTGTGTCGCAGAGGTTTTCAGCGACACCTATCTCTTCCTCCCTTTCACCCTTTACAGATAACATTCACRTATAATTAAAAGCCTCTTGAGAAACTTTGCATCTCATTTTTTTTCCAGCCTAGTAACTTCTGAGTTTTAATATGTTAGTAGCCAGTTCTGTCCGAATTTTTTTTCTTAGTMGATAAGAAACCAAGCCCTATGTAAATTTAATTCACTGAATAAATAGAACTGAATATTAATTCTCTGATACTGGTTCCAAATGGAAAGCACGAAAACTATTCAGGAAGCTAAATAGTAACTAGATCAAAAAAAATCCTGAAAAGAAAACTATGTATCTCTGATCAGTATGAATAAGCATGTTGAATTGACAGTAGGATTTTGTAATGTTAATCACATTTATATGCACATGTATATTCGCACATGTATGTTTTCAGCATGTGTTTCCACTAATACTTGGACAAGACTTGGACAATAAATTTCTTTAATAGTAGGTTTTTAAAATGACATTTTGTATAATTCTACTATTCTCCCGGTATTATCATTAAAAATACACTTATTATGTAAAAATACATTGATTATGTGGTTTATGTCAGCCTACCACACCATACTATCTAGATATGCCTTTCAAGTTCATGGCATATTAGAAATGRTAACACCACTCTTTCAGCATTGACTTGAAGTTCATATATTCACAMGAAATATTTCTGTAAGATGAATGGATTGAGCTAAGTAATATCTTTAGGTTTAAATGTATCCTGTATAGGTGTTATTCATCTAATAGAAAATGTTCATCAATAACTGAAACAGCATTTTTCATTGTGCTTCTGATTTGCAATTTGCACAAAAAACAGTTCACGAAAAAGAAGATGCTTCTAAGTGAGTACCTTAATGTAGCTTTTATCAACAACTTCCATCCTTTTGAAACACTTGATTATCATTTCAGCCTGGGAAAACRGAGTAGCATAAACATTTATATTATAGATCTGAATCATGGAAAGACTAAAAGAATTAGAATCACAAAAGTTTCAAAGAAATCACATTTCTGAGTGCCTTGTCTAGGAAGGAAATCCACAGAAACCAATAAACCAAGAAACTTATAATATCCAGTAGGAATTAAAGTAGTTTGACATTTGGTAATAGGCACATCTTTCTTACAGAACTCAAGGGAGGAAAAGATCAGTTTTACACATTACTCCAGGAGAAGATTTTTTACTTGACTATTGCTTATTTTGAGACTGGTTACTTTCCCGCTGAAAAGTTAAAGATATCAAATGGGTTTATTAATTGAGAGAAAGCACAAGGATAACCCTGATGCATGATCCTAGAACATCCAGATTTCAAGTCACATTAATTAAGAACAGTAAAGGAAAAAAAGAAAATAAATAAATAAAACCTTTTATATGATTACAGGATCATAAGATAATTTAGATTGGAACAGACCACAGGAGGTTTCTAGTCCAACCCCCYGCTCAAAGCAAGATCAGCTGTGGGGTCGAACCAGGTTGTTCAGGGGGGTCCTGAAAACCTCCACAGACAGAGACTGCAGAGCCTCTCTGGACAACCCACCTCACTGCTGGACAGTCCTCATGGAAAAAAAAAAAATTACTTATATCTACTCTGAATCTCTCCTCTTTCAACTTATGTCTGTTGTCTCGCATCCTCCTGCCATGTGCCAATGTGGAGATCCTGGCTTTGTCTATTCACTAAACACACCATGGGCACTTGGGGGCAGGGGGCTGTTAGGGCCCCCTGAAACTGTCTCTTCTCAGGCCCTCAGAGGCCCTTGCTCCTCACAGGGCAAGTGCTCCAGTCCCCGACCATCTTGATGGCTCTGTGCTCAACTGCCCCTTTTGTCAATACCTTCCTGGCTCCCAGAACTGGATGCAGCRTTCAGAGGAGACTGAGGAGGAAAAGAAGAAGAGAATTCTGAAGAGAAAAGAGGAAGGCGCTGAACTCAACCCCTGACATGCCTAGGGAGGCTGGTAATTCTTAAACAAACGACTCGTGAGGCTAAGAACCCTTATCGCCTCCTCTGCATTATACTTGACTGGGAGAGGGCCTACATACACAGGTCTGAGATCGAATAAGAAACCAAACTTTCTCTGGAGGTTGTATATTGAGACCCATCTGTCTTGTTGTAAAGAGATTTTGATTGTCAGACCAGTGTATTTTCTGTAGCTAGCACATGTTCATAACACGGAGTTATTAAAGCATTATACGTATGTGCAGACACATGTATCTCTTCTACTGCATTGTTATGTGTGCAACCTGTCCAGTGACCCTAAAGCAAAGTTGTGTGACCAGACTGTGCTAATAAAAYATTAGTTGTGTTATCAGGAAAACACAGTCTGAAGACTGTTGGGCRGGGGAGGGGAGAAATTTATCGTGTCTTAATTTTACAACTTTTTTCCATGCCCAATAGCATTTAATCCACTACTAGTCTAGTAATAAAATGGGCACAAATACATGTTACAAAGTTACAAAATAGTAACAAAGAGAAGTGATATTACCTTCTTCCTTCATTGCCTGCAATTTGTTTATGGCCACTGACTTGACTGCAGACATTTCGGTCTTCGTACATAGCTCAAATGAGAATCAGTGTGGAAGAATGTGCTCTCACGTAGTTGGCACTGACTATCATCCCTTACCCCAATACTTTTCTTTTAACTGAAGATATTAAAAAAAAAAAAAAAAAAAAGAAAAAATTCAAAGTTGTGAGAAGAGAGTGAAAAGCCATCGTTTAAACTGGGGATGAAATGCAACCAAAAATGTTTGAAAACAGAATATTCAAACTTTCATTTAGAATGTTCATAGAACCAGAGAATCACAGAATCAGTAAGGTTGGAAGGGACCTCTGGAGATCATCTAATCCAACATCCCTGCTCAAGCAGGGACATCTAGACCATGTTAGACAGGGTTGCATCCAGGCAGGCCTTGAAGATCTCCAGAGAAGGAGACTCCACAACCTCTCTGGGCAACCTGGGCCAGGGCTCYGTCACTCCCACAGGGAAGAAATTCCCCCTCACGGTCAGGMRGAACTTCCTGTGCTTCARTTTCTRCCCATTGCCTCTTGTCCTKTCACASRGGACAACKGAAAAGAGTTTGTGCCCGTCCCCTTGACACCCTCCCTTCAGGGACTTGTACACATTGATAAGATCCCCCCTCAGTCTTCTCTTCCTCAGGCTGAAGAGGCCCAGCTCTTGCAGCCGTTCCTCAYAGGGCAGGTGCTCCAGCCCTCTGATCATCCTCATAACCCTACACTGGACTCTCTSCAGTAGCTCCATGWCTCTSTTGYAGTGGGGAGCCCAGAACTGGACACAGSACTCGAGATGAGGCCTCCCCAGGGCTGAGTAGAGGGACAGGATCACCTCCCTCRACCTGCTGGCAACACTCTTCCCAACGCACCCCAGGATACTTTTGGTCTTCCTGGCCACAAGGGCACATTGCTGGCTTATGGTCAGCTTGTCMTCCACCAGCACTCCCAGGTCCTKCTCTGCAGAGCTGYTCTCCAGMRGSTCAGCCCCCASCTKGTACTSGTGCCTAGGGTTATTTCTCCCTAGSTGCAGGACTCTGCACTTGCCCTTGTTGAACCTTAGGAGGTTCCTCTCTGCCCACCTCTCCAGCCTGTCCAGGTCTCTCTGAATGGCAGCGCAGCCCTCAGGTGTGTCAGCCACTCCTCCCAGCTTGGGATCATCAGTAAACTTGCTGAGGAGGCACTTTGTCCCCTCATCCAGGTCATTGATGAAAAAATTGGACAGGATGGGACCCAGTCCTGAGCCCTGGGGGACACCACTAACCACAGGCCTTCTGCTGGACTCCGTGCCACTGATGACGACCCTCTGAGCTCTGCCTTTCAGCCACTTCTCAATCCACCTCACTGTCCACTTGTCTATCGCACACTTCTTGAGCTTCTCTAGGAGGAAGTTATGGGAGACAGCGTCAAAAGCCTTGCTGAAGTCAAGGTACACAACGTCCACTGCTCTGCCCTCATCTACCCAACCAGTCATTCCATCATAGAAGGCTATCAGATTGGTTAAGCAGGATCTCCCCTTGGTGAATCCATGCTGGCTRCTCCTGATCACCTTCTTCTCTTCCATATGCCTGGAGATGACATCCAGGATGAACTGTTCCATCCCCTTTCCAGGGATGGAGGTGAGGCTGACCGGCCAATAGTTAGTTGCCTGGGTCCTCCTTCTTGCCCTTCTGGAAGACTGGAGTGACACTGGCTTTCTCCCAGTCCTCAGGCACCTCTCCAGTTCTCCAGGAGACTTCAAAGATGATGGAGAGAGCCTGGCAACAACATCCACCAGCTCCCTCAGTACCCGTGGGTGTATCCCATCCGAGCCCATGGATTTGTGGATGTCTAGTGTGCCCAGAAGGTCTCTAATCCTKTCCTCCTCAACCAAAGGAAAGTCTTGCCTTCTCCAGACTTTCTCCCTCACGTCCTGGCTGCAGGATTCCTGGATGCTGCCCTTAGCAGTGAAGACTGAAGCAAAGAAGGCATTCAGTAATTCTGCCTTCTCTGTATCYCTTGTCACCAGGGCCCCTGCCCCATTCAGCAGTGGGCCCACATTTTCCCTAGTYCTCCTCTTGCTGCTGATGTATTTGAAGAAGCCCTTCCTGTGGTCTTTGACATCCCTTGCCAGACTCAGTTCCAGCCTTCCTTGCCGCATCTCTACATGCCACATTTTTAAACAAGTGTATAGATCATCTAGAAACTTTAAATGGCCAAATAGTTTTTTTTTTCTTGGTAGCTATATTTTTTGTCTGTCTGTTTGTTAAGTTAATTTTTTAAAATTAATATTTTAGGTAATCTGTATTCAATCTTTTCTGTGGACATAATTATAGAAGTAWGTTATACAAATAGTAAATATGCATATATATATATATGAATTTTAAATTCTTACAAAAATAGCCAACTGAAGCATGTGAAATCTATATTTCGCATCATAGAATAGATTCAGCATCTCTCTGGATTGTGTTTTTTTTTTTTTTTTTTAAGAGGAATTCTGTTTTGGAAAATATACTGTTAGTGTAAAATCAGCAGGTTGTTCCTTTTCTGAGCTGAAATATAGAATGATAGTATATCTCTTAGAGAGAAAAAATGCCTGATTAATCTAAATGGGCGTTTTTTACTTAGATAAATGTAAATGTTCCTGCCCACATGACCAAACCTTAGATATCTTTTTAAACATGTACATGTATCTAGTGTACTTACTAAGGTTTATTAAAAGTTATTTGTTTAATTGCCAAAGGAAACTCCCTTTGAATAGGTTTCATGGGTATAACCTATGCTGTCTTGATATCGACAAAGAAAACTGTTTTGAATGGAAATATCTATTGGAAGGATTAAGGCTGTCACCCTTTGAAACTCTCTGGAGGAAAATGAGAAGGAKACTTATTGCAATCTTCTTTAAAATACATGGAAAAAATATGGAGTTGTTTAATAATGACTATATAATGGTTATGTAATGAATAAAAATGTTCATTTTGAGGGAAATTCTACTATTTTGAAGCTTTTCTTTATTCCAGAGCAGAACAAAATGCCTATATTCAGAACTTTCTATGAAATTAGGTATTCAAAATTGTTTCTAAGGGTAATCATACAATCTGTTTCAATTTGACTTTGATATTAAATATCTTATCATGTATTTATGTAYTTAAATGAAAACTGCTAATGGGCAAATAACTGGAACAATACAACTAGAACTCAGTATGTTAAAATTTTATGTACTTTATGTACCAAAGGATTAACGGTGATTTTGTTTTGTTTTGTTTTAAGGAATTGCCATAGTTTATAAATATTTCATTTCTTTTATTCAAATGTTTTCCAATATAAAACCGAAAGAACAAAATTGCTGCAGTGCACTACCAGTTCTTTATATTTTACACATGGGTGTGACTAAATTTTCTCTGAAGGACTTCTTTCTAAAATGAGGGAATTAAACAACAACAACAAAAGACTCTTTAGAGGAAGAAAGCTTCTAGTTTTCAAGACATTTCTATTTTCACAGCCAGTATTTGGGCAAAGTTGAACTGTTTGGTTTCTGTTTATCTGAACAGAAACAGGAAGGAAAACATAGTTTAGGGTTTATTTCACATAACATCATCCTTCTGAGAAATAGATCTGTAATCTAATAGTACCCTGGATTCCCTCTATAATTAATGAACAGAGATTGAAACCTYCAGAAGGTGAATCATTGTATTTTAAAATGCGAGTTTAAAACAGACAAGATTGACTGATTCAGAGGTATCTATCCCTCCCACTTATAGATGAACCTTAGAGCAGATGTGAAATTTTACATGATGAAAGGTGGGTGAAATAAATCTCATCTATAAAGTGTTTACATACAGCAAATGAGCAGTTAATCATGATGTACACAGAAGTACTTAAACTGTTGAAGTATGAAATTTTATAAGTGCAAACTTCCCCCCCCAAAAAACAAAAGAAAGGGGAAAGAATAATAAATACTTTAGGATACTTTAAGAAAAGCTAAAATTTAACATGATTTATATGTTGTATTTAAATGCTCTTTTGTATAGATGGACTTTAAACACAGCTTAGTCATCTGTCTGGAAGACAAATAGTGGACATGATCAAGGAACGCAATGAAACACATGCCAGCTGTTTCTCTCAAGCAAGCAAAAGTTTAATAATGAACAAATTAAATAAACCAATGATCAAATCAACTTGTTTAGTGAGATTTAGATGCTTTTACAGGAAAAAGGAGGTTAAATATTCAAATTTTCTAAGAAAAACGGTGATTTATCTGTATATCAGRTACATTGTAAGCGCTTGTCGATAATTCATAATAATAACTCAAATGAACAGACAAAACAATAATGTATTATACTCTTCTCATATCTTAATTAGGATAAAAGAAATAAGTATATGAGTGGAGAGCCACAGGAGCAGTAAGCAATTCATGAGTGAGCTCTCAAGAAACATGGATAAACAGGCCAATCTGTAAAAAATTGCTGTTTGCTTCATTCACCCATCACCACAAATAATACTGATAATACTGTCTCCGTCGGACACAGTCAGCTCTGCATGCTCGGATGGGACCCAACACAGTTACCCCCTTCTTTCCCCTGCCTTCTCTCAACCTTTCACATGCTCGGGGGAAGATACTGGAGTTTCTCTTTTTGATCTCCATCACTAAGAGTACACCTACTATGGATTAGCAGCATAGCACCATTGCATTTCCATTTATACTCTCTACTTAATATTTGTGAGTGTCAGTTAACAGAACCTTAAACTGATCGTTGCTTTTTGAAACGAAAAATCTTAATTTAGGATTTGGTAAGAATTTTGATTTTATAAGCAGCATTAACAATGTTGTTGCTTTCTGTCTGTCATATATTAACAGTAAGTTAGCCTACATTTTCTTCTTTATTTACTCTTACTAGCAATACTACTACTAACACTGCAAAGAAATGAAGTAGAGAAGCTAATGGTAAAATCTAATCTCTTCAACTACTAGTACACCTGCAAGGTCACACCAGGAATAAGCTTGGGTGACAATGTATAAGATCTTGCTCTTAAATACAGGATTAGGAACCTGGAATATAAGTAGTGGTGCTTAGAATTACTTTTTCAAAATTGACTTTTCCCTTACTGAGATGCTACTTCAGCACATAATAATGTATGAACAACAAAATTAAAAACTGATTTGCACAAGGTATTATCGTTATAATGATTTCACCTTATTACTTCAATAAATAAGGATTGAATTTGATATTTTAAAATATGAAAAAAGATATATAGACCTCTCTGATTAATCTGATTTTAATGTGTGCGCAAATGAAGTACAGAATATCCTACAAGAGCCTCATAAATCTTAATAGATTACTGATTATGCAGGTGGCAATCATTAAATGCACCTATCTGACCTATTTCATTATGCCTGCCATTTGCTGTTGGGAGATAGGCCTCTCTTCCATTAATGTCAATGGCTAAAACTCCTGCACTTTTGGTGCTGCCATATCAGATCCTCAGTTAATTAGCATAAGAATCCAGGATCTCATCTGCCCATAAGCATACAGGATTGTAATTTTCAGAACTGTAAGTCAAGATTTTCAAAATAGTTGCTTATGGTCAGTCTGAACTTTGTTTCTAGAGGAAGCATTCAGAGTTCTCAGATTTGCCAAAAGTTAAGCTGCTGATTTCAAGCACCYATGTGCGTTTTTCAAGGAAAACTTAAGGAATCAATTTCTGAAAATCTCAGACTTCTGCTCTTTGCAGTAACACCAACAGCCATCAACTTGATAGAAAGAGTAATTTAAGGCCTGTCCCAAGACAGACAAATCTGAATTTGTTGCCTTAAACTCTTTATCTTCATCTTTTGTGGCTAAACGCTGTTCTCCCCAAGTCCCACCCTCCCTAAGCAGCTCCGCGAGCTGAGACCACGTGAACTCCCCAGGCCTGGAAATGAGCTGCCTTGCTGTGCCGGGTGCTTTCTTCCCCTTTGCTAGTGCAAAATGCTACACTCAGCGCTGTGGTGAGTACGGGGATCGCTCCAGGGAAGAGATGTCAAGGAGAGCATTGCTCTCCTCCAGCCCTTTCCCTCTCTTCTTGATGGCCGAGGGGAGCGTGGGGGCACATTCCCTCAGAATTACAGAAATTGATGTAAAATAAACTCAAGCAGTGAGGCATGCCTAACCTTTACCAGGCTAAAGAGGGTGTTTGGTCCTGACTCACTTAGCAAGGACTGTGCTCAGAGAGACTGCTTTGCCATTCCTAATAACTGGAATAGAGCCATGAATAGAGCCTCTGTCTCCTAGGTTTTTAATTTTGCTATCCCTCTGTTAGTTGCCCCTATAGGCATCAGACCATTTTATTCTGTTTATCTAAAGGTTGCCCTGCTCTGCAACTTTAGATGAGATCCTCAGGTCAGGTATTTACATTAGGTATGCTTACATCGCCAGTTAATTACATGTTTTGATATTCAAGGGAACTCCAGTTCCTTTTAAAATTCCAATTCATAGAATCATAGAATCACAGAAAGGTTGGAAGGGACCTCTGGAGATCATCTAGTCCAACCCCACCCTGCTCAGCAGGGTCATCTAGAGCATGGTAGACAGGGTTGCATCCAGGCAGGCCTTGAAGATCTCCAGAGAAGGAGACTCCACAACCTCTCTGGGCAACCTGGGCCAGGGCTCCGTCACTCTCACAGGGAAGAAATTCCCCCCTCACGCTCCAGAACTTCCTGTGCTTCAATTTCTGCCCATTGCCTCTTGTCCTGTCACACAGGACAACAGAAAAGAGTTTGTGCCCGTCCCCTTGACACCCTCCCTTCAGGGACTTGTACACATTGATAAGATCCCCCCTCAGTCTTCTCTTCCCCAGGCTGAAGAGGCCCAGCTCTCACAGGCGTTCCTCATAGGGCAGGTGCTCCAGCCCTCTGATCATCCTCGTAGCCCTACAAAGCTGGACTCTCTGCAGTAGCTCCATGTCTCTCTTGTAGTGGKGAGCCCAGAACTGGACACAGGACTCGAGATGAGGCGTCCGCAGGGCTGAGTAGAGGGGCAGGATCACCTCCCTCGACCTGCTGGCAACACACTTCCTAATGCACCCCAGGACACCATTGGCCTTCTTGGCCACAAGGGCAGTTAATGGGAACTGAATAGTGTCTGGCATCTCTGAGATCAGAGTGCTTTTGTACACCTAATTTCAGAGGACTGCATTGCTTCCATCATACCACGTGATGTGAGAAAACATGTGGCTCTGGACAGTGTTTGAACAGAAAAAGCACCGCAATAATCTCCCATTTTTATTAATCATTTCACAACAGGAATTTCCATACACATGAGCCTGCTGAGTGTGAACATTATTTCAAAAATCTGTGTTGATGAAACCTATAAGATGCATAAAGTAAAGGAGTGCTGAAGTATGGAAGTGGGAAGACCAGTTGTATAGATATTGGCACTATAAGCATAGAAGTCATAGATAAATTATTTTATAGGCTATTCTGGCAGAACACAAAAGATATGAAAAGTGAAAYCAAACAATTCTGCCCTCATTACATGCTCACATGAAATAAGTCATCTGAATGTATTCCTGAAAACAATCCAGTTACCTTTTATAAACTTATTATTGACCTTATGCTRGGGGTCAGGAATCAGTCAAACCTGCAGTGAGTGGTCTTCATCAGTGTACTGTAAAGTTCAAATGATACCAAAGATTATATATTTCCCCTTTATAAAATATATTTCCCAATATCTGTTGTGTGGTTCTTGGGCACAAAGACATTCTTTTACTTGGTTAAAGAGGTAAAAATATTTTTGCAAACAGTRATATTCTCAAATAGATTTTTGAAATTAATTTTCAGTCCTAGATCTAACATTCAAAGTGTTTTCTCAAATTAACACTGACACTTAAGGGACAGAAAAATCTTATAAAAGAGTTTACCTTTTCATAATAAATTCAGAAGGTCTGAGAGTAAACATTGCTTTATTTCCTTGCAGATACTTATTGCCACAATAATACTTGTTTTATGTTAATACTTTCTAAGAAGTTCATGACAATATGGCCGATAATATTAACAAAAAGTTGAAAACTTGCTGATGAAAGGAGGGAATATTTATATATCAAATCTGTAGTGGAAAAGTGATGACTCAAATGCTATTAAATGATCTTACATTTTTAACAAAAAATTGCTGACAATTTCATTAAACATGAAACATTAGATTAATGGATTCAGAATCTTAAAAGTCTTCTATAACAATTAACCTTAATCTACAACCTAAATTGGACAATCATATTCTATGCTCAAGGATAGATCTATTTTCAGATAAAGATGAACTTGTATTCAACTCATTTTTTGTAGTGTTAATACSTATTATGACTGTATACTGCTATGTACTAATTTATACAAGTTTTTTAAACAATGACCAAATCTATAACGGCATTTTTGCTACATAAAAAACCCACACATTCTGCTGAGCCATTTTCAGTCTAAAATTAGACATAGAATCCACAAATGAGAGCAATGGAGGAATGGTAGGAGAAAGGATAACATGGTTTACAGCTGAGATCGCAAGACAAATTTCATGTTTTCTCTCTCCATGATGTTGTTGTCTTTTCTTTTCTTTCCTCCTTTGATTTATTTTTCTTTTTCCCTTCTGACATTCTCATAAGCAAGGGAGGAAATAAAACCAGTAATCGTTAATGACTCCCTGTAAAAATGGGATGTTGTCTCTCATGATGGTAGAAATAATCTAAGTGAATAAGCTGTGCACCCTACTGATGCAACCGTAAGGCCTGTGATACCAGAGCATACGTGCAAAAGGGAGAAGAGAGGGGGTAAAAGTGACCTTTGCCTGCTCTCTCTCGGGAAACATCCTAATGCTAAGATGCAGCAAGATTAAAAATCAAAATAGTCTCCAGAAACTGCAGAATGGTCTGAAAATATGTGGTTCACTACAGTAAACAGAAGTTCGAAAATTCTTTAATTCCACAAGAATCAGATGCGTGAATAAAAAAAACAGGAAACAAGTACCTAGGTACAAGTTCTGTCAAGAAAAATATTGAAGTCATTTTTTAAGATCTTAAGCTGGACTTAAGTCAGTAATAATGTCAATTGAGAAAAAGATAATCATAGTACCACTACGKATAAACAAGAGCATATTCTCAATATCAGGTGAATTCCCTTTTCCACTGCTCTTAGTATTAGCAAGATCTCAGCTGTATCCTGTTTTCAGACTTGGGCACTGAGTATTATAAAAGGTACAAATCAGCCAGATAGAGTCTAAATAAGAGCATCGAGAATAACGAAAGGTCTAGAAGCAAAGACCTACAGGGAAAGATTAGACCTGGAGCTGTTAGTTTATGAGAGAGGAGATTGGCAGAAGACACAATAACAGTATTCAAATACGGAAAGGGTACTATAAAAAGAAAGAGATTTAAGAGTTTATGATAATTTTKGGGATAAGGAATAACGTACTTAATTTGTATCAGAACTAGCTTAGACAAAAAAACCTTTAATTAAAACATTCTACAAATTCTATATGATAATAGCTATATTGAGAGACTGAAATGGTTTAGAGTAGTAGTGATGTATCCATCACTGACTGTCATGCAATATATTACAGAATATCTCTCAGGAATGACATGTATTATTTTTAGCCATAGGTTGTGAAGGGAAGAAGAGACATTTCAACCTTCTTTCTTATATTTCTGTATTTTTTTTCTGAGTATTTAGGAACTATATGAAAAACTGTATTGAATAAACATTCAAATAATTATCAAAATGTGTTCCTAACTGCAGCAGAGTAAGAGTCAGAAATGGAATAAAGTATGAGAAGACATAAYAAAAACTATTCAGAGACTTAAGGTTCCAAAAGAATCAAAACTACACAAGACATCAAAATACACTACTACCCTTCTTTAACCTTTCAGAAGATTCAGGGGCTATCCAGTGAGTTATCTCTACTGATCCTTTCCAGAGTTCATTTTGMATAAAATAGAATAAATATATGATGGAAAAGTATAAAAGTATTATCACCAGACATTAGTCACAAGTCARTATTCAGAAGTTTCATGTGAAATTTGCAAATTATCTCAAGTCCATTTTAGAGTGTTTGAAGCTATTTCCCTATGCATCATTAACCATTAATTGAATACTGGGTTGCTCATTTAATAGGACTACTATTTATAACTCATTTAGTAGTTCAAAAAGTTTAGAGGTGAAATTTTCATCCTATAGTCATCAATAGTAACTGAGTATTGCTGTAATCACTGTTGGAAGGTCACTTAGAACTTCCTACAATATTATAAATAGCAGTGTACTGGAAATATATGCTAAATGCTCATTTTTTAAATTATGGATATTTGTGCAGTGAGTTAATTATCTAATTCTTTCAGTAACCTGGGAATATCTCATTTTAAATCTCTTATGTTTACTTATCTACATGTATTCTGTTTATCCAAATAATCTCCCTCTCATTTATCTACAGCAATATAGTTTTGTTACATGTATTCAGTTTTTCCAAATAATCTATTTCTCGTTTATCTACAGCAATATAGTTTTGTTCCAATATCTATTAAAATTATCTTGTTTCAGCTTAACAAGTGTTTTGAATAATTAATGACTACATCACCACTTTCTTATATGAGAGAAATAGTTTTATAGTCAAAGCAATAATTTCTATTTATTCTTTTTCATCTATAATAGCAATTATGATAATCATAATAGATTTTTTTTCACTGTTTCTTAAAGGAACATATTCCTTAGGAAGCTGAGATATGAGAAATGAAAAAAAAAAAAACCCTATATATTTGATGCATGCACCTCTACTGTATTTTCTATCTTTCTAATGTATAAAATTAATATTAGACACAGTAAAATTTTCTTTGATAAACTATAGAAAATAAGGTGTTAAAACATTCTGTAGTCATCAAACATATTGTTTCATTTGTTAATATTATAAAAATGAACACTTTAGTTTAAATATATGCAGTTTAAAGCAATATGTATAAAAACCTAATGGGAGAGGGAGTAAAAAAGATGAAGTCAGACTCTTCTCTGTGATGCTTGGTGAGAGGGCAAGAGGCAACGGGCWCAAATTGAAACATGGGAAATTCCATTTAAACATAAGAAATTTTTTTTTACTGTGAGGGTGATCAAACACTGGGACAGATTGCTCAGAGAGGTGAGAGAGCCTCCATCCTTGGATACACTCAAGACCTGTCTGGAATGTGGCCCTGAGCAACCTGCTCTGGGTGACCTTGTTTTGATAAGGGAGGCTGGACATTTCCAGAGATCCCTTCCAATTTCATCAGTCCTACGATTGTGTGAAAAATATGAAAAATCTGAAGCACAAATTTTATTCATTTTCAACAATATTTGGATTGACAAAATTTGTACTCCATCTAAAACCTAGTGTTTTGTTTTCTATTTTGCCCTAGAAATTATAGGTTTCTTGCATTACTCTTAAAAATGCTTTTATTAAGTATACAAACTTTATTTTTCATATTTACAAAGTAAGAAAACTTTTGATAGCAAAATATTATCTTGATGCATAATTCAGAGTGGAGAGAAATGTCTGAAATCATAAAGTTGCAATTTGAACTGAGGCCTTGTGGTTGGACAATATGGCCTTTTACATTTGAAATTATGATTTGTGTTTAATCTGAAGGCCTCTAGGAAATTAATTTGGCCAAGCTAGGGAACTGTTTCACAGGCTTAAAGAGTATTAACTGTAAATTATCCTTTGCCATTGACACAGATTTTTATACAAAATTCAGTATGTTGAAATCTTTTCTCTCGACTAGGAATGATAGTTACAGTACTATTGGTGAAATATTTGGAAGACAATAGATATTAAAGGCATTGGACCTCACTGATAAAGAGCTAAGCTTATATAATTAAATCAGGCTTTGACCAGTCACTAAGTAGGTCACCAGACAACACAGGATGAAGCAGAACCTCTGCAGCTAATTCAGGTCCTTCTGACCCACCAACACAGGATCTTCTGTTCCACATTGCTCTCCCTGGACCCTGAAGGATAGAAAGGGAAAATTAGCGCCCTCCTCAACTCACTTGAGGAATATCCACATGCAGATATAGTTCCTGAGAACTGTGGAAGAATTCCAGCCTCCACTGGCATGGGAGGAGCAATAGAAAAGTGTGCAGAAGCGAAGGCCTTTTACCCCAGTTCCTCTAGTTCCTTTTGGCCACAGTGCTTATTAGTCAATTAGCACTCAATAATTAACTTACTTGGCTGCTCCTTTCGCTTGATTTTAGGTAAGAAAGCACTGTCACAGACAATCCCTTAAGTTCACATATAACCTTAATCACAGGAATACAGCAGCATGACAAACAGAGTTTTTTTTTTGTTTTTTTGTTTTTTTTTTTTTTTTAATTGATGGAGAAACATGAAATTCAGAGAGCAATTCACTTCCTTTAAAAGAATTCAATTCTAAGATAGGGATGGTAGGTTACAGAGATAAGTCAAACTTTGGAGATTTATATTTCCTTCTATTAATTTCACAGGWAATTTATACTAGCTAATTCAAGCTTAAATGATAAACTTTTAGAAATCTAAATTTCTCTCAAGGGATAGAAATCTTGCCATTAATGTTAAAGAGTCTCATGGAGAAGCTGGATGGCTATAACTTCCTCATGTCTTTTATCAGGATAGTTTAGGAGTTTTTAATTTGAATTGAATAATTGTGCAGAGAAATTAAATAATCATTGTAAAAGAATCTCAGATCTGTTCTTTCTAGTGAGGGACCAGAAGCTCCAAAATCAAAGATGTTTACACAACATTAAAGAATAAAAGTTACAAATCTTAATAAATAGTTTGCATATGAAACACACCTAATTTATCTGAACTAAAAACTAGTTCATCTCTATTAGAAAAAAAAGTGCTTTACAAAATACAGGAAAAAARTAGTAAAAATTTATTTTGTTATGTCATTTAAAAATGTTAGTCTCTGTGTGGAGAAAGCATGAATAAGAGACTATTCCAACTAATGAAYCTCCTTAGATGTGAGTGATTTTCAGCTTTGATATATCAGCTATCAGCTAAACATTCTGATTCAGAGAAATGTATTCATATATTGCTGTCAGCTTAGAAATAAAAACATATCTCACACTGGGTGAATATCTAGTGTTATTTCTGAATGTCATTGCTTTCCTATTCTCTCCAAAGGACATTGTGCCTACTCTTTGCTTTACATATCTGTATTTAGAAAACAAAAAGGAAAATATCAGAAAGGGAAGTACTTCCGTGAATCACCAGAGCTAGAAAGACCCTATTGAACCTTTTGTTGGAACCTGGAACAGATGCCTCACTTGCCCGATTCACCACTTCTTCCTCAACCCCAAATGTAATACTTCATGAAAAAGAAGGACTGAAAGATGATGGGGGGGGGAAGGGAGGAAGTAGAAAAGAAAAGATATCAAGTAAAGATTAAACCTTCTTTCTAGAATTCTAAGTGTTAACAATCACTACTTTTTTTTTTTTTTTTTTTTTTTTTTTTTTTTTTAACCATACTGCAAAGAATATATTCTCCAATCTTGGGATTAGAGGCTAAATTAGCTAGTTATGGTTCATTTGTAACTTAATCAACAATAAGTTACCAGGACTTTCTATGTGATTTGACAGCATCAAAAATAATATGGTCCAAGCATACCTGAACTCTATACATAATTCCATAATATATATAAAAAAAAAAATAAATAAATAAAAGAAGAACTAAAGAAAGAAAGAAAAAAGAAAGAACAAGGTTAGCTTTTGCGTAGTTGCATAGTCATGGTCAGATCTTCTCTGGATGTAAAGGTCCTGATCTGTGAGATCTGTGCATTTCCTGCCTTTSATACAATAGTATGATACGTATTTGGCTCTTCTGTGATCAGGCTGAGAATCACTTCCGTCTCTTGCGTTGCTCACAGCACTACAGGTCTTTCTTATAAATCATGTAATTACACACTGTGGATATGACAAACTCATAGTAGATTCCTGGTTGGGAAGTTTGGAATAGCTTTGCTTCATTTCTCTGCTAATAGCTATCAGCCTTTAGCACCATTCACTGGTGGTACTTCAGCCACTTCTCAGTATGACTGCCCTGGAATTGTACAACAGGATCTATCATACAAAACAGGCTTTACCATACACAAATAAGAACGAGTAAACAGCTTGCCCCAAACCTATGCTAACATCAGCTCCTCTACGTCTTCAGATTCTTACAGGTTTTCTAGAAGAGGAAATGAATACCACAGATAGTAATGAAAAAGAGAAAAAATATCCAAGTATGGCAGTGTTTTTTCAAAGAGATAATATCCATTTCAGCATCATGGGAGAGTGTTTATGCAGACATAAATCTTCACAGTAGCTATTGATCCCCTGAAAGAATTTGCTGCAAGTAAAATTCTGACTCCTAGGAAGTCATGAGACATGTTGCAGATTTGCTAAAATCAGCGTCACCTAGCCTAAGTGACTGTGTTTTAATATATGCAGAGAAGACTCATACAAAATCTCTTATTTGAATTTCACCAGTCTTGTGAAAACAATGCAATCTATTTGCATGTGCAATTGTATCTTATTGTACTTAATGTTTATTCTCTTTTCAAAAACTATAGGCTTCAGTATTTTACTCTACAACATTCCAATTGATTGCATGATTTCAATTAGCTTTTTCTATCTGCATTACATTTTGTAAGATAGCTGTAGATGAACATAAAATTGACTAAAGACTTTGATTAGGTAAAACTTCCAGATTAAGTAAAGTATTTTCCCCTATAGATAAATGTCTGTTCTCCTAAAAACACCCTTTCAAGAAAAAATGCTCATTATTGCTTGTAAGCATATTCTCAGCTGAATGTGTCTTCTCTCTTAACTGTTCACAGACAGAGGAATAAAAGACAATCTGAATGGAATATAAGAAAACATTCTTTCTTGTGATAATGGTAATACAACCTCAGTTCTGTTCACTAAAAAGGATGGCATTGTACTACTGCAGAAGCAGGGCTCTATATTTTTTGATAGGCACCATAAAAACTTAAATTACTCTTTTCCAAATTGAACCATTTAGGGAACCTGCTACTGCTAGATCACACCATTTTTCAGTAAAAAAAAAATAAGCCTTGAATATCCCTCGATACTATTATTGAAGGCTATAAAATGTACTATTGTAAGATCAACGAGGGCTGAGATGACTATATTCTCATAAGCCAAAGAAGACAATCAGTATGATAATTAGAGCATGTTAATTACTCTCCACTAGCAACAAAAAAATGCAAATGATATACAGCAGGAAATTAACAGCAGTTACTGCTCAATATTGCATGACTTTTCCATTAAGTATAATATGAGAAGTTGTTAAATTATAGAAAATGAGAATAATGAGGCTGGAGTATTAAAGAACCTTAGGTTTCCGGTCTGACTGGGGAGRGCATCATCAGGAAGGGTCCTGAGAATGGGATTCTGTCTGTACAGGTTAGACACCCTTGCATAGTGCGGCAGGGAAACCTTTATGCATTCTTTTATTTTCACTAGGTAAAATGAGACTGGGTATTCTGGCTCAGCTGGAAGCAGTACAGCAGCCTTTCCTGAATAATGCATCTGCTGCAAAGCAGCTAACACAATTTCCTCCCTTTCTTTGAAAAACAAAGATTGAAGTTGAGTATGTCTTTTTTTTTTTTTTTTGAGAACAAATAAACAAACAAAAAAGAGTTACTAACGTTCTGAGCCTTGAAATGGTTTAAAATCAAAAGCTGAAGTCCCTTATAGCCTGGAAGACTGAAACCAGCCCAAGAAAAGAAAGCAGTGGGAGAAGCTGTATGACCCCATTTTAAAGGATATTCTCAAGAGAATAGACATTCTTATCAAAATGACATAATTCTACTATAAGCCACCTATAAACAGCATAAAGAAATACTGACTTTTTAATCAGTTAAGTTAGGTATTTTAAAAACATGAGAGAACTTCCTGCATATTACCAGCATGTTTTTTTAAAAAAAACATTGAATCAGTTCATAATTTTCCAATATCTTCAACAAACYTCTGATTAGGATCTTTGACATATTACTCTGGGCTTCATCAGTCTGATATAAAACATAGTCTTGATTGACACATTGTAAGACAAACTRTCATTATGCAAAGAGCTTAAAATATGAATACACAATTCTTGATGAATACTTATAAAGTACTTTTTTAATGGGAAAACCCTGCAGTTTGAGTTTTCATTGCGCTGCATTACATTTTTTTAAAAAATTGGATTTGCTACTGCCTCAATATTCTCAAGTAGCTACTCATATTTAATTAAGTTTTGAGATGTAAAACAGCTACAGTGCTGCTAGTGTGAATTGTTTTTACTGCTTTATGTATGTTATAGGTGTWCTTAAAATCCCATAATCACAGAAGTTATGGAACTGAAATTTTAACAAAGCTTTTGCTTGCTTTTAAATTACAGAGAAGCTAATGCCTGTTTTCTTCCTGTAACATGAACAACATTTTCATGAGTTAGGTAAGGGAGAAAGAATACAGAGCTTCTGTTCTGGAGAGCATAGTCCCAGCTTCTATAGAAACAGGGTCTATACACTTTGTATGGACTGTTACTTAGAGGTAGAACCAACCTTCACGGTAGATAAGCAAACTAATCAAGACATCAAAATCAATCAAGGCACACATTAAAGGAGAAATTATTCAAGTACTTGCAAGTCTAGGGTATTAAGCAAGAGTAAATTAACAAGAACTTATTTATGAATAACAGTTCAGCCTAGTCATGTTGAAACCGAAATGAATATGACAGGAGCGGTTAAAGAATTGATACATCAAACCTATACCTGTACCAACAAATAAAAAAAAATAAGTATATAATGGAATAATGTGATATAATTAATATAAACAAAGAAATTATAAACTCTATAAAACTCAAATGGAAAAACTTTAACAATCTAATTAAGGACAGCAAAAGAGGACATTAACATACTCATTGCRCAATTAGTAGAGAGAAATGGTAGAGCTGTAAACATCAAAGGTGATTCTAACTGTTCTMCAGGAAGATGGTACAGATTTCAAAAGTTCTGTTTAAGGAAAATTTGAGATCATTTTCATTGGTTTTCACTATGAATGGAGATATAGGAGAATTTATAGGGGAATGAGGAAAGCTGATAAGGAAAATTGGCTAAGCAAAAACCTGGATAGTGGAACAGYGAGCACTCTCAGCAGACAACACCGTACTGGGAGGAGCTGTCAATATGMTGGAGAGCTGCAACGCAGAGGGATAAGCTAGAGAAAAGGGACRASAGGAAGCTCATGAAGTTCAGCAAAAGTAAATGCAAAATCCTGCCCCCAGGCATTAGCATGTGCAGGGRGTTGACTGGACAAGAAGCAGTTTGGTAGGAAAGGGCCTCGGGGTTCTCGYAGGCAACAAGTTGACCATGAGCCAGCTGTGTGCACTGGCAGSGAAAAGGCCCAGCTGCGTTCTGGGCTGTACGAGTACAATTACAGTTAGCAGGTTGAGGGGAAGGGATACTTCTCTCCATTCAGCACTTGTGACCCACCATCTGAAGTGCTGTGTTTTGGGCTCCCCAGCACTAGCAGACTTTGACATACTGGTGCTAGTCCAGTKGAGGCCATCAAGACTGTTGGGGACTGGAGTACACGACGTAAAAGAGAGATAGAGAGACATGGGTTGGTCCAGCCTGAAGAAAAGAAGGCTGAGGAGAGATCTCATTGCTATCTGCGCTGACTGGAGGAAATTGAGAATATGAAGCCAGCATATTCCTCTTGGAGCTGCCCAGCAACAGGGCAAGAGGCAGTGGACACAAGATGGAATACGGGAAATTCCAATTAGATATTAGGACATTGTTTTTTACCATGGAGGTAGTCAAACCCTGGAGCAGGTTGTTCAGAGAAGCTGTGGAGTCTCTGTCTTTAGAGGTGTTCAAGATGTGACTAGACACAGGGGTGAAAAAWTTGATCTAATTAGACCTGCTCTGAGCAGAGGGCCCTTTCTAACCTGAATTCATGTTTGACTCCTTGATTCTATGATATCATCTATCTGTGAAACTATTAATTTTGTGAATAATTGTAATGACAAAGAATATAGTAAAATTAGGTTTCTGTAAGTTTTAAATCACAAGTTGTGCTTACTTAACTAGGTACAACTCATCTGAAATTAATTTTAACTACAATTTTAACTTTAATCATTTTTCAGCAGTAGTGTTTTAGAGACAATCTCAGAGAAGACATACGAATATTTATAAGAAAGCTGGCATAAACTTGGAAGAGTTGTAAATTATGGAAAGAGGAGGTTACTGATACAGAATTAACTGAATTACCTGAGGCATAAACAACGTGCTTTTAAATGGCATAGCTACTAAACACACACATACCCCAAAGAAAAAAAAAAAAGAAAAAAAGCCTAAACTTACAGGATAATACAACTTTCTGAGAAAGAGGGACTATGTGAACTTGGGTTATGGCAGATTTATTATTTTGGTGGATAAAGGTGGATTATTGTTGCAGTCTAATTGAATCAATTACTATAACGTGCAGTCAAAAGACCAAAGGGCAATCCTGTCTAAATCAATAGGGGAATAAAGTTGTATCTGTGTTTGGTAATGGTRTAATACCTGAAGGATGAGTTGAGATGTTCTGTGCTCTGTGTGATGGAAGTAGTTATGAGGGAAATATCCTTCTTTTCTGCCAGTCTATGTTTTAATCACATCCTTCTCTAGCATGTTCTATTCGCATAATAAGTCAAGGAATTGTTCTGATACAGTTAAGCTTCTTCTGGAAATCATTAACCAATAAGCCTTCCTTTTTTTCTTCCCTTTCTCTTGGGGCATCATTCAGAACCTAAAAATGGCATTGCATTAATATCTGAATCTTGTTCAATATCCCATTACTAAAATGATTCCACTACAAAATCATTGGAACAAATCAAAACATTTGCAGCTAAATACAAGCTGTTGCTGACTACACAAAAGAAATCATGGTTGTCTGCTTTATAGCATCATCATACTCCCGGCAGTCATTTTTTCCCTTTGACAAAAAGATTATTCTCTACTAAGTACACATTTTAATTATTGGTGCTATGGATTCCTGGGCATTATATCCTCTGGTAATTCACTTGTCCATATTGAAACCATATAGACTGAGCTTTGGAGAAAGCTTAATCATCCTTGCTAATCACACTTTGCTGATAGTTAACTTCCTGGCTACAAATGGGCAGATGGATTTTGACATATCCACTATGCCCCATACAGGATGTCAAGGACAACAGGAAGGGCTTCTTCAAATACATCAGCAGCAAGAGCAGGACTGGGGAAAATGTGGKCCCATTACTGAATGGGGCGGGGGCCCTGGTGACAAGGGATACAGGGAAGGCAGAATTACTGAATGCCTTCTTTGCTTCAGTCTTCACTGCTAAGGGCAGCACCCAGGAATCCTGCAGCCTGGATGTGAGGGAGAAAGTCTGGAGAAGGCAAGACTTCCYCTGGTTGAGGAGGAAAGGATYAGAGACCTTCTGGGCACACTAGACATCCACAAATCCATGGGCCCGGATGGGATGCACCCACRGGTACTGAGGGAGCTGGTGGATGTTGTCAGGCTGCTCTCCATCATCTTTGAAGTCTCCTGGAGAACTGGAGAGGTGCCTGAGGACTGGGAGAAAGCCAGTGTCACTCCAGTCTTCMAGAAGGGCAAGAAGGAGGACCCAGGCAACTATTGGCCGGTCAGCCTCACCTCCATCCCTGGAAAGGGGATGGAACAGTTCATCCTGGATGTCATCTGCAGGCACATGGAGGAGAAGAAGGTGATCAGGAGTAGCCAACATGGATTCACCAAGGGGAGATCCTGCTTAACCAATCTGATAGCCTTCTGTGATGGAATGACTGGCTGGGTAGATGAGGGCAGAGCAGTGGGCGTTGTGTACCTTGACTTCAGCAAGGCTTTTGACACTGTCTCCCATAACTTCCTCCTAGAGAAGCTCAAGAAGTGTGCGATAGACAAGTGGACAGTGAGGAGGATTGAGAACTGGCTGAAAGGCAGAGCTCAGAGGGTCGTCATCAGTGGTGTGGAGTCCAGCTGGAGGCCTGTGGCTAGTGGAGTCCGCCAGGGCTCAGGACTGGGTCCCATCCTGTTCAACTTCTTCATCAATGACCTGGATGAGGGGACAAAGTGCCTCCTCAGCAAGTTTACTGATGATCCCAAGCTGGGAGGAGTGGCTGACACACCTGAGGGCTGCGCTGCCATTCAGAGAGACCTGGAGAGGTGTGCGGAGAGGAACCTCCTRAGGTTCAACAAGGGCAAGTGCAGAGTCCTGCAGCTAGGGAGAAATAACCCTGGGTAAGAGTACCAGGTGGGGGCTGAGCTGCTGGAGAACAGCTGTGCAGAGAAGGACCTGAGAGTGCTGGTGGATGACAAGCTGACCATGAGCCAGCAATGTGCCCTTGTGGCCAAGAAGGCCAATGGTCTCCTGGTGTGCATTAGRAAGAGTGTTGCCAGCAGGTYGAGGGAGGTGATCYTGCCCCTCTACTCAGCCCTAGGGAGGCCTCATCTCGAGTCCTGTGTCCARTTCTGGGCTCMCCACTGCAAGAGAGRCATGGAGCTACTGGASAGAGTCCAGYGTAGGGCTACGAGGATGATCAGAGGGCTGGAGCATCTGCCCTATGAGGAAYGGCTGCGAGAGCTGGGCCTCTTCAGCCTGRGGAAGAGAAGACTGAGGGGGGATCTTATCAATGTGTACAAGTACCTGAAGGGAGAGTGTCAAGGGGACGGGSACAAACTCTTTTCAGTTGTCCCGTGTGACARGACAAGAGGCAATGRGCAGAAATTGAAGCACAGGAAGTTCYKCCTGACCGTGAGGGGGAATTTCTTCACTGTGTGAGTGACGGAGCMCTGGCMCAGGTTGCCCGGAGAGGTTGTGGAGTCTCCTTCTCTGGAGATCTTCAAGGCCTGCCTGGATGCAACCCTGTCTAACGTGCTGTAGATGACCCTGCTGAGCAGGGAKGTTGGACTAGATGATCTCCAGAGGTCCCTTCCAACCTTACTGATTCTATTCTATGAAAGCACTTTACTGTAAATAAGTGCACTTATTTGCTTCAAATACACTTCAAAAACATGAATATGAATGACAATCAGAWGCCTTAAGCATACATTCATTTTATAATTTAAAATTCTATTTAGTAAGATAAAAATAAAATCCTATGAGATCTTGTAACACATCCACCTTACTCAAGGCATGAATATGCTGTTGTTTTTCCAATTATAGACTACAAATTTTGGAAAACAAAAATAAAAATYGTTGAAAAGAAAAGCACATACGGAAATGTTTTGTTACTTTGTAGAAAAACATGCAAATAAGAGAAATGGCRAGGAATTATAAGCATTTTGAAATTATTTGCACCAAACAGAATTGAAATAGTGCTTCGCATTTAGATTACTCATGAAACATACACTTTTTTGCTGTAAATATGCAATCTCTTTATACCTATCAAACCATACAATTCAAGAATGATGAGTAAAAGAACAAGGATAATAACCAGTTTCAATCTAAAAATGAACACAACTGAAACATTTAAAGAAAACTACTGTTTTGATCTCTCTGAGAAATGATCCTTCTATAATGTGAGTTTTTCCTCTTTCAATTATTTTGAATACTAATATTTCATTTTTAGTGGAATTCTTTAAAAGCTCAGTTCTAACTTAAAATCTTAGTTGATATCTATTTGAAAAGTCCTTTAAYGCAAGTTCTCTGCTTTCCCCTTCACTTTCCACAAAGGCATACATAGCTAACCATAGATAGGGTTTATGATCATAAAATATTACATTATCAGGAAKTATGGTGACAATGAGTAAAAGAGGAATTGTTTTGTTTGTGTGTGTCTACATAGCAAYCATATTATAAGACTTTAAAAGACATGAAATAATTCAATACCATATTAGCTATATAAAAAGCAAATATAATGACTTTAGAGTTGTCAGCAAAAATTACTCTTCATTCTTTAAGTATAATATGCTAATTGTTAACCATTTTCAAGCCAAACTGCTACATTATTTTGGTCAGTCCGTGATTCCTACGATTCATTTTTAGCTGCCTATCTTTCTAGTGTTCTGCTGTCTCTCCATCTAAAAGAAAGTCTTAGATTAATCATCATTGTGTTTCTTATTGTACATRTCCTCTACATGGAAGTCATACAACTCCCCTTTCAAATGAGAAATCATGTATTTTACTATTTTTAGTCACAATTGAAACTGTTTTGTATTATTTTCTTTGTATTTTGTTAATGGTATTTATTTTTCAAAAGCCAGTAATTGATTATTGACATGTTATATGATTGTTATGACATTTAGCTACGAACCCAAGCTATGTCCAGACTTGCAGAACTGGGAGAACTTTGTAGGTCTAAGTGAGCATTCTGCCCACAGGATTACAGGATAATTCGTGTGAGCAGATATCTGAGAAAGTCTCTAGTCCAGCCTCCTTCTCAAAGCGGAGTCTGCTGTGGGGTCAGACAGGGTTGCTCAGGGTCCATCCTCATGTGGAAAAGATTTTTCTTTGTATCCACTCTAAAAATYTCCTGTTTCATCTTAAGCTCATTGTATCTTGTCCTCCCACCATGCACCAATGTGARGATCCCATCTCCATCTCCTTGTAGGCACCGGGGGTGCTGCTGTTAGGTCCCCCAAAAGCCTTCCCTYCTCCAAACTGCACAAGCCCAGCTCCAACCATCTTGGTGGCCTCTGCTGAACTTGCTCCAGTTCATTGATAACTTTTGTGTGCTAGAAAGCCCAAAACTGTGCTCAGTATGTTAGATGAGGTCTAAGGGGGCAGGGTTAGCTCAGCTGGTTGGAGTGTGGTACTGCTAATGCCAATGTCATGGGTTCAATCCCCATACGGGGCTATGCTGAAGGTTGGACTAGATGTCCCTCCAGAGGTCACTTCCAACCTTGCCATTCTATGATTTGATCTGATCCACTATGATTAAGTAAAGCGGGGATAAGTACTTCTGTTAATCTACTGGCCATGTTCCTGTTAATACAGTTTAGGATGTTCTGGCCTTCTAAATATCTTAACAGCCTTCTGCTGTTTGCCATGTTACAAAGCAGAATGAGAACTATACTTGTCCCTTCTCTTCTAAGAAATCCTTGTTCTTTTTAGAACAAAACCTCTGTGTGGATACAAAAGGAAGCCATGGGACTCTCTGATAAACCCCCCACGTTGATGGTTACAGTGAGCTGCCTCACACATTTGTCTTGTATCTAAATATGCCCAAAGCAATTTGAAACACAGTCTCCAAAGAGGAGAGCCAAGCTGTTTGTGAAAGAGAAATAGGTCTTTAATATTTTACARTTAATTTTTTCTAAATTCTTAATGTAAGCAGGCCAAACATTGGGAAGAAGAGACACGGTCAGAAGGTCTGACCAAATCCAAGAGTCTCCCTTTAGTTTACTTAGCACATCAGCCAGAAAAAAAAACAGAATCGTCTCAGGATCTGCTTATGCAGACATTCATATAAATCAGTCTCAGCATCTTCCTTTTCTCTCTTCTGAAACCACCACCKTCTTCCTCCTTATTTTTAGAAAAGATAGAGATAGAATTTTGTGTTAAAGATTTTAAGGGATGATGAAATTTATGAAAAGTCATTGCAGAGGATTCTGCTTCCTTTTTCCGTGTAACTAGACATGAAGTGTTATGCTCACAACCTTGCTATAGGCAACAATGGGACCCAGCATATATATGTGAAACCAAGAATTTATTGTCAGCCTAATTAAAATCTTACAACTGAATCAAAATACAAGATTTATTAACAGTCCAGTTATAGTAATACTAACACTCACAGTCCAAATTAATACTGAAAGGCCTCATTAGTAATACCCTTAGTATCAACTACAAGAAAACTTACTACGAGCTGCTGCTGTTTTCTGAGGTTATCCCTGCCCTTCCCGCGTCCCTCCGAGTTGACACCGTGGCTTTCTCAAAGCAGAGCGATGGGGAGGTCGCGCCGTGAGGTGTCCATGTCATTTTCCCTGATGATGGTGGCACCTTCCTCCTCGTCTTGGGGTTTTGTGTCCCCCCGCCCCCCTGGATGCTCGGTGCCCGGCGCTGCTGCCCGCGGCAGGGGGGCAGCGGCCCCGCCCCGCCCCGCGCACACAAAGCGCTATTGTTTGCCCGGAGGCGGCGGCGGGGGGGGGCACCTCCCAGAGGGACCCGCCGCGGGGATGGGCACGGCCACGGCTGCGCCCAGCCTGCGGTCTCCCGCTGGGCAGGGCAAAAGTCATATTTCCCGGGCGTCAGAAGAAAGATATGGGAGTTTAATGGTGTTAAATGTTGTGAGTTAAATATGCGTGTACACATAATATTAATCCTTTGTTTTTCTAGCAGCTGGAACTGATGTAATGATTCACAGCCATGCTGTCATAGAAAATAAACAATGCAGTCAACTCTGAATAAATTGTTTTTTCTCCTTTCCTTTGCACTTCATTCCAAACTTTTATTTAATAATTCAAAGCCAAAATTTATACCCTTTACCAACAGCAGATTATAGGGCAGAACATGGTTTAGCTTTCCTTTTCATTGCATGGAGTCTAATAGCTCTTTACTTTTCAACGATTATGCCACTTTAATTTAAGTGGTTTGTGCAAAATAAATTAGCATTACAAACAGCTTTAGTTTCCTCTGACTGAGTAAACCAAATATGGTTGAAAAACTAGAATAATAGAATTAAGTCACTTGCTTGGAGTGTTTTGACTAACAAAGATATCAATTTAAAATATCTCTCTCATTTTAGATATCTGTCTGTGCTGTATATATGTTATTCCAATACACCCTCACATTGCTGTAGGAGTTTGTTGTAGAGATCATTAATCAATCTTTAGTGTTGAAATCCCAGTTCTGAAAGTATATTTGGTCAATCCAAGACCTACTGACATTGTGGGGAAAATTATATAAATGACCTAAAGATATATAAAAGAAAAAAATAGATTTAAGGCCAAATCTTTAGCAGGCAAATAAACTATGAAGCCTGAAAAGTGTGCCAGGTAGATGATATGTTTGTGGCAATCACAAGGGAAAAATATATTTCATATAAGGAGGAACAGAACTGCAGCATAATACAGTATGGAAGCTAGAGCTGATTAAAAGCTTAGGAACAGTTTAAAGCTTAACTGAAAAATATATTTTCTTTCATAAACACATTTCTAACAGGTTGGAAACTGCCATTTAGATAGGACTTCCCTTTCTGGTTGGAAGGACTGGATAATGTCTTTGGGAAGAMTGGATCAGTCATGGCTGATCAAGCAAAATAACGTTTCAAACAACTTTATAGTTGGTAATTAAAATCTGTGTAGCCTAAAATCAAAACAAAGATTTGCATTTAAGTTCTTTTAGCCTTCATAAGTCTTCAGCAGATCATGCCAACATAGATTTCTTGCTTCTTGTTTTTGGATATTAGCCAATTAGACATAGGCAAGTCCATACAACTCAGTGAGATACATTCAAGGGTGCCAGAAGCATCAAGGCTGATGTCACTGAGAGGCTGCTCTCTATCGTCTTAAAAAATTCATGGAAATCGGAGGAGCTTTCTGAGGATTAAAAAAAAGGTTGTCCTGCCTGTCTTCAAGAAGAAGGATCCAGATAACTATAAGCTTCACCCCTGTCACTGGGAACGTTATGAGCATAGCCTGTCAGAAGCCATTTCTAAACACCTGAAAGACAAGAAGGTGATTGGGAGCAACTGGTATGGATTTACTAAAGACATATAATGCCCTACCAACCAAATTACTTTCTATGATGAAGTGAATAGTACTATGGACAAGGGGAGGACAGTGGATGCTGTAAACCTTGATTTTAGCAGAGTCTTCATTGATGTTTCCCATAATTTCCTTATCATTACATTTTTGAGATATAGGSCAGATAAGAGGACAATAAGGTGGGTAAAAAATTGACTGGACTGTTGAGTTCAAAGTGTTGTGACTAGGGGAGCAAAGTCCAGTTGCTGGATAATGATTACAAGGAGAGGTGGAGAGACCTGGGCCAGTTTTTTGCATCCAGTCAGAACCCTACAATTAAAATTGCAATAACAAAATTCAGGAAGGTGGAAATGAAAGTTTATTTGAAATTTCTGCAGTAATAGCTTTTGTAATGTTGGAAATGAATGAATAGAATGACTTATCAATGCCAGATAGAGGGTCTGAATGACCTGTCATTTGAGCAAAATCTTTTCTCTTAATTATTCGTGTATCTTGATTTCACTGGCAGCATTTAAAGCTGAAATAGGAGCTAGAGAGCATTAAAGCCTGAGTTTTGAAAGACATGAGATGCAGCTATTTAATGAGGACTCATACCAAATGATATAGAATATTTTATCACTGGCGTGAGAAGTTAAAAACAAAAATATCCTWCTCCTCTGTGAATTAATATTCTGTTTTTATTCATCAATAATTCATCTAGTTCTTGTGGCTACTACTCAGTGTGAGCTCTGTGTCCCAGATCTCAACAGAGTAGACTTTCTGTCCCAGTTTTGATAAAGAGATATATCATTTCTAGACAGAAAGATCTTTAGGCACATATAGAACCTGTAGCTGTAACGACTCCCACTCCACCTTTTGATTAATTCCTTTTGTTTTGTTTTACAAAGCACTTCTATCTGGAGGTGTGTTTCATACTGATGCTTTGACTTTAACTATAGCACTGTGAGGAAGAGTTGCAATAATACCAGGAAAAACACATTTCTTGTATAAGTCAGATCCAATATACTATTATTTCAGGCAGTTTGGGTTCTGATTACATCCCTTATTCTCGTGGAATTAGATGGCTGAGAGTGTCTGCTGTTCAGACCTTAGGGGAGGAGAAGCAAAATGAAGACACTACTTTGTAAATCACAGTAGAAGAGCTGAGCAAAAATACACCCAGTGTAATCTGAACACTGATAGTACATCAGCATGTAACTCTCAAGCAATGAAGTACCAATCTGTTAGCTGACAGGGCAACATAGGCACACAAGTTAGTACTGGATGCAATTGCAGCCAGGTGAGTTAACAGGCCATATGTTCCTGGAAATTAGGGAATAAGCTTGAAAGCAAGTCTGATGTTTATTCTCCCATTTCAGCAAGTTAACAGCTTTCATATATGACCTATATCATGGAAAGGGCTTTATATTTTTTTTTAACTTAAACTCTTTTTAAGGAAACTTTAATCTAGATTCATCTCACTAAGCTTTTGGCACCTACTTGATGAGCCTATAAACTAGGTGCAAAAGTGGCCTAAGCTCTTTCCATACTTAACAGAATGACATCTCAAGAGTGAAATTCAAATGAAGTAAGATCTGAATCCTGTGGAGAGCCTACTTTTCTACATCAAGTATAGAGGGATCCTTGAGTGGCTGTGCTCCTAACTCAAATATCTCAGCTTGAAGCCTAAAGTGAGGCTAAATAAACTCAGCTTTTTGTGCTGTTTTAACCAAATGAGGCCTCATAACCCTCCAGACCCACAACAGATTAATTAGGAAGGTACTAACAGAGTTGCATAAAAGTATAGGCACTATACTTGCCTGTTTAGACCTTATTTTCTTGTATTATACAACAAAATAATAAATTTGCTTTCATTTGCAAAAAAATAAAATAAAATAAATAAAACCTCTGTTCATAACTGTGCCTGAAGAAACTTTGAAAGTAAAATACACATACTCCACATACTCCTGAGTACACAGGAACTATTCAATGGCTAATAGACACATCTGTGAACCAGAACTTACAAGATACCAGGCTAAGCATTAGTATCCCCCCACCCCCAAATACACATCCTTATACATGCTGCTGACCAAGCCCCCATTCATCATCTGGACATCCTGGCTTTCAGTGCTTTTGGAATGGGCTGATCCTTGGTATTGCTCAGTTATGGTCTCCCAAGTCCTCACATTTTTTACTTAGGCTTTATGCACATTCTAATATCAATTATTCTTCTGTATTCATGCATTACTGACTATTACTATCTCAACACTTTTGTTTCTATGTATTTACTCTACTTGTTTTGCATGACTTTGGCTTATTTATTCTTTCTCAGCTCAGCAAAARTTTTCTTGATAAAAGTGGGGGTGAATGTTATACAACTGTGTTGCACGGAACTGAGCTTTGAGTCACAGGCAGCTTAAGTCCTGGCYGTCGGTCACTAAGAAGCTTGATTCAGCTCCCTAAATTTAGGCCTCTACTGCCATGAAGATGTCCTACACTCTAGTTACCATCCCAGAAGGACATTGATCTCTTAGAGATATCTATCCCATGGAAATCTTCACTAGGAYGGTGGTTATGACATAGGATTTCTGGGAGATCAATGTCCTGCTGCTATGATAAGTAGAGCATAAGACATCTTAGATGTCTGTCATACTGAAACCCTGTTGGCTGGGTAGCTGGATCGTCTCTATGTTCCATTGACTAAATAAAATAGGAACGTGGGCATATCTATACAAATAGTTTACAAAGAGAGACGTATAGTTAGGGGTTGATCTGGAGATAACTGGAGGCGTTGAAATTCACATTGAYATTTTGACATTGTCCTTAAGAAAATCAAAATAAAAGAAAATGAGTGGAGCATTAATAACGCTGTGCATATAGCTACTGTTTATGCTGCTCTTTTAAATTATATGATGGGAAGTGCTTGGGTGGTGATCAGGAAAGTGATCAGGAGCTGATTTCAAAAATATTCAGTCTTTCTGTCTAGCAAATATTTTTTGTAAAGATTCACGACATACTTCTTAACACAAGTGAGACCATGAAATAATGAAGAGTCCCCTTGCTTGGTGGCCCTAAAAGTATCAAACTGTCTCCATCTGCCCTAGAGTAACTAATTCCACTTTTTGTTCYACTAGAAAGTCCTTTGATACAACACTTTTAGACTCTGGATGCCTCAGCTGCAGATTCAGAGATATCCTTAGGCATGCCATAACATAAAGGAATCATATGAGGAAGCAGCCTTCTTCAGGTGCCAAATTCTCTCAATTTTACAAACTGTCAGACAGAAGGTATTTCATTTTTTGCAAGAAAAATGACCAGAATCTGTCCTTCTCCAAATGGAAATCAGATAAGCAATGCTTTCGAGCAGATCAAATCTGATCACAGACRTTGTGCAGCTTCTTGGTTAAGCAAAACAGGGACAATCTTCTGTCTGTTACATATGGAAGTGGAGAGCTGGACTGATGAAGAAGGATCTCTTATTACTCACTATAAAAGTAAGTCATACCCAAAGCTTTACATATGTCGGGCAGACACATTTTACTGCTAATAATTGCAGCTTTTTCTTCTTAAGGTTTTATTTTTTTCTWAGAAAAGTCAAAATTTAAAATCACAGAACTTAATTTCTTTGGGGATTAATTAGAAAAACAGTCACACTTGGAGCCCTCTGCTTTTGAGATACAGTCACTGTCTAAGATATTTGATGCTTAATGTAGAGATGAGTAGGCTGAATCATGTTTAAACTGGTTGGGTGCTCTGAGGTGGATATAAAAGGATCAGTTAGACTATGACCCCTATGTTTCTCTAGGGTAACAACTACAGCCTCTCTAGTGAAGAGAGAAAGCATTTTCTTCACTTCCTCAAATAAAGAAATTGTAACTGAGTTGCTCTGGCATGTGGGATTCATAAAAAGAAAAGTGCGTGGAACACTATCTCAAATACAATCATCTTTGCTGGTGTATATAATTTTGCCTTTGAAAAAAAGGTGAAGTCTCCCAGATAATGGAATTTCTTGTCAGTTGCTTAGGTGGCTTGTCCAGCCTCCATAATGAATGYGGGCAACATTGTTAGTATCTTAATCAGGTTGTTATAATTTTCTACACATGATGCTAAATGGCATACCATCTTAGTAATTATGAGGCTTATCAGCAAAATCATTATTGGCAGGAAAGTTTAGTAAGATCTGTGGCAGGTTTTGTCTAATATCTAAGGAGACTTTATCTCTAATTGTTTTTGCATGCTAAAATTTAATTAAGAAGCGAACAGAATTATGCAGATGCCATGAGGTGAACAGACCCAGAAGAAACACCCAGAACTAACCTAGAGAGCTATAAACTGAAGGTATATCCCTAAAATGTTTATAAAATTATTGAAAGAAAAAGAAGAAGAAGAAGAAGAAAAAAAAGAAAAAGAAAAAGAAGAAGAAAGAAAAAGAGAAAGAAAAAGAAGAAAAAGAAGAAAAAGAAGAAAAGAGAAAGAAAGAGAAAGAGAAAGAGAAAGGAAAAGAGAAAAAGAAGAAAGGAGAAGAAAGGAGAAGAAAGGAGAAGAGAAGAGAAGAGAAGAGAAGAGAAGAGAAGAGAAGAGAAGAGAAGAGAAGAGAGAAGAGAAGAATGCCTGGCAAAATTTTAAGCAACTGGAAAAAAGACAGAAAGTTGAAGTGATCTGAGGACAGTAAGATAAAGAATTTGTGTGATAGAGTTCAACTATAGCAAGAAAAATAGAAAATGAGTGTGAACATAGGTAGAAGATGAAAATTCCACAYAACTACACATGAAGGTTGTGTAAAATGGTAGCCCACAGGGAGTGAAAGTGTCCTTGCCCTAGGAAACAAGTTGCTTAATGGGTAGAAAATCATTTAAGGCTTTTTTAATTTGCATAGTTGGTGGGAGCTAAGGGAAATAGGCACTGGATGCTAAAAAAATCTTGCCTTCTAGCAGGATTTTCCATAGCTCTAGAGAGGATGAAAACAGAATAAGCAAATGACAGTCAAGCACATTTTTATTTTGTGCACACAAACCTCTAAGTAGGCMATGTTTTATAAATGCAAAACAGAAACAAAACAAATAAGAGAAGAGATAAAGCTCAGAGAACTGGACTGAACTAATGTAACAAAGCTTAGTTTCATTAGGTGCAAACAATTAATTAAGTGCTCACTMTATTACATGCATAATATGTAATAATTCTTTGTTCCCATGTAGCCTTGATCATTTCTCTCTTACAGAGGAAATAAATATAAAGTGTGTCAGAAAAAAACAAATCTCAGTTGAACAAACAGTCAAAAAGTAAGAAACAATTTTCTTACTTTTAGTACTAAGAAATGCTTAGTTGTTCATTCCAATCCTCTCAGTGACTGTGCATTTGCAATGCATTGTGTGTGGTGTATTTTGTGGTCAGATSCCAAAAAACAAAACATGAACAAAAAATAAATCTATCATGAAAAGGACAAGGACAAGTGTTAGCCTACAAAAAAAGATTTCTGGGGTGCTGTTTTRTAATATAGGATAGAGAGAAGAGGAAGTGTAGTCCAAATCTGCATGCATGTTTTGCAGATTTTCTGTACTTACATATATATACTGACCCTGCTTACCACTGATAAGACAGGGAAATCCTACTCTTCTACAGAATCAAATAAACCATAATCATGCTCTGTTCAATCACATTATCCTTGGATTTGTAAATTTAATTTTAACCTTACCCATGCCAAATCATTTTCATTAAAATATTCCATGGTAAGTGCTATGAATCATAGTTATTAGTGAGTTATAAGTTAAAATTCAAGTTTATCCTTTAGTTATAACTGTATTATGGCTGTGGTTTGGCTGGGCTGTGACATTAATTCTCCAGGTGATTCYTCCACCAGTCATCTGCATGGATGAGATAACAGACTGGCGTCAGAAAATGGACCTATCTGACACTCAGCRATTGACTGAACTCCTAGCCATCTTCACAATTAAGAAGTTTACTGATCGTAACAGCAGCTCTGCAGGTGAGAGTTTTGGAAAGTCCCAGCAATTCTCTCAGGCAGCATCAGCTCTGCCTCATCCAATTTTTATCCTTAAATATGTTGATTAATAACTCACTTGCAGTATCCTAAAGATCCTGGGCCATTTCAGCAGTGCAACTGGTCAACCTATGCATAGATAAAATATGTGTAAATAGCCAATAGAAAAGCACTCCTGTAGATGAAGAAATGGCCATGTAGGACAGTCCTTTGTATTTAGTTAAAGTATTTAAGAGATGTTTTGTGTGCAGATAAGATAATCAATAGCAATTGATTATTCATATGCTGGAGCAGTCATGTAGAACCGTGGGGCAGTTGTGTTATAAGAACTGAGCAAAACAGTGCAAGGAATCTCACCCAATCCAGCTGGTGACATCACTGCGATAGTCACTGCAGTGGAGACTCCCATTGCCATCAGATGGCACCAAACCATCTTGGTCAGAATATTTGATTCCCACACAAATGTTTTCCTATGCGAAGATCGCCATAAATTAGTTTTTCTTTTTAACATACATTCTGTCCATGAGTCTGTGAGTGTCCATGCTACAATTTACATATACAAAATTGCTGCAATAGGATTGATGGGTCCTTTCTGCAAAAGTACAGTTTATTTTATTTATATTTCAGGTCAGTAGTGCTTCTGAAGCTTGGTTAGAAAGGAATTAAGATTCTGAGAGGCAAGACCCAGCCTAGAAGAAGGAAGTAGTCTCACGCATACTCAGTGCACTTGTGGAATAAGATAGCAATGTAATGWTATATTTTGCAAGAGCAAATTATATGGATTAGCACAGAGTCTATAAAAAACCCCACTTTTCAAACCTTTAAATTAATTGGTCATATTTTATGAGATAAAACTAAACATACACACACACAAAAAAAAATGGACAAAATATGTGGATTTTAATTCATAGAAATTTTTGATTTCACAAGAAATGCCACAGTTACAGTACTCTGTGGATCATAGGAAAATATTGAAAATGTTGCAGGGATGCTTCTTAAAAAGAACATTTGGTGCATTCAGAGATAATTTACCCAAACATGGTAAGAATCCTGGAGTACCTAGTGAAAGGTGTGTGTCTGAACTTTAATAAGAAAGTAATAGTTAGAATGCTTTATTTATTGAGTGCATACTTTRAATGTCAATAAAAGAATCTGATTTTCAAAAATAATGGCTCTTTCCAGTCTGCACATCATAGTTTCCTTTGATGAGGTAATTGGGATGGGGAATACAGGACAAAAAAAGAGTGGAATATGCTTKATCTCACTGTGATATAACCAAGGCATATACTCAAACCTAATTGTTCTTAGATTCACACGTGCAGTCAAAATTGGCTTACCTCACTTTTAAGTAAACACTTGAATTTTAAGACAATGAAGTTTTCTGTTTTGTCTAATAATTGTTTTTCCCTCTCATTTTAGTTTTTAAACAAATGTGAAGTAACTCTAAACCTACTGTCTTACAAGTTGAAGAATTCTGATCCATACAATTCAGATCCATATTTATCAACCAAATTTATAATCTTGCCAAGTTATGTTACCCAGATATGTAAACATTAAATAAAACTAATATTATCCATATGTGCATGATGACTAGTTTCAATCCTTTTACACTCATTTTCATTCTTTATAAACTGAAACCCACATCAACCAGCTTGCCATTTTCCCCAGATCAACTTTGGCTTGATAGATTTGTCATTTCTACTACTGTGTACATTAATTATTTGAGACGGTTTGTATTATTTTCATTTTCTGTCCTCTTAATTCTAGTCTTTCATCCTATGTATTTTGTTTAATCTCATCTAAATTTACACTACTTTAGGAAATTAAGATTTTTTCTTTTTAAATACACCACTGATTTGGTATATCTCAATTCTTGAGATGCATCAGATGTGTACTTGTAGGAAGGAGAAGAAACAAGATAATCATTTTCTTAAACAAAACTGTTCTAACACATTTCCAATGAGGAACCTCACCAACTTGTCACTTTTGAGAAGTGAGTGAACTAAGGAGTTTGAGGTGTACTAGATATTTCAATTTTACAGGTGTATTTTTCCTTTCTAGAGCAGTCAAYGTTGTAATTTATGTCTTCTAATGTTGCCCTGAACTTCCATGAAAATAATAAAAAAGCACATTTAGACTTTTCCTCTTAATTCCTTGAGAAGATGAAAATTAAAATCCTGAATAATATTGTTGCTTTTCAAAAAATGAATTTGCAAAATTGATTTTCCTTTGCGTCAGAATAGGAAAATAACCTGAAATTAATATTTAACCTATTTTTTATTATCACAAAGAYGTTAGAAACTGTTGTAGGTGAGGAAGCAACCCTGAGAAGATCTAATCAACTGGAATACTTTGGAGACATGCCTTGGGCTAATCAGTGTGGCCTCTGCTACTATAGTGTTGAAGAAGACAATTTCGTACTGTGTATTGAAATAACCTTGACTCTCCAATCCTGTGATATATAGCCACATAGTCTATTTTTAAATGTTCGCTACATCCCACATAACTGCATTAGCATAAGTGGTGTCATTCAGAGTTACTTTATACTTAAATACAAAGCATTTAATTAACCCAAAGCTTCCGGATATAATGGCATACACACAACCTGTTTTAGAAAAATCAACCCAGAAATCAAAAGACATCCAAGAGTTAAAGTGAGCTTCTTACGTAGCTGTGAACTATCTATTACTGCTCACTGAAGTCAAATTGCTCAGCACATTGTATCTCATTATTTGCCTATTTTTAGTGAAATAKAAACTGCAGTTTCAGTTAACTGGACCCACTGCCAACAGGACAATTTGACTTGAAAGCTATTAGTTTATATGACTTTTCACTCAGGTAGCTACAGAGGATCATGACATTATAAGAAGACAACAACGAGAAGGGATACAGTTTACATCAGTTTCCATTTATGCTACAAGCTTTGTCACAAGAATAGATTAATATTGYGTGATCTTCTATTCTTATTAAGTTCTATCCAAGAAAGAAATGAGGCATCAGAACTTTAATTCTTCCAGTTTTTAATATTTTCTGAGATTTCTAGTGGAATAATAGCATTTTTTTCTCTTCTAATATTTTGTTCTGAGTGCCTTCAGTGTTTGAGAGCCTGTGACAGTGTTTGAGATTTGAGTGACTATTTTAATTCTTAAAGATAGCTTTCTAAGACTACTGTGGATTATCTAAACAATGAACACATACAATATTAAAAAATCAATTATGAAAATTMTATACTCTATTTATTCTTTAGAACTTGATTTTGGGAAAGAGTTTCCATTTTCTACTCCTTATAATTGGCAGGCATAATTAGTAATACTTTGTTATCCGACTTGCTCATTGCAATGCTATTGAAATCAACATTACAATTGACACAACAAATAACTTCTGGAAGATCTAATTGTGAAATGCAAATGCCAAACATTTAGAGAGATAGAGAAAAAAAGATTGTGAATTTTGAGACAAAAAAAAATGTAAAAATAATCCAAGTACTGTAAAAAGGGGAGCATACAAGTTTTGTAGTAGGTTATAATTTTAGCAGCTTCAACTTGAATGACTGTTTAGAAGTAAATGATTTTATTGGCCTTTTGCAGATACCAACCTCTCTGTATTGACTGTATGGGGAACTTACACTCCTCAGCTCACATTATCTGAGTTACTCTTTGACCACAGGACTAAAGTAGTCCAGACTAGAGTATATGAATATCTACACAGTGTCAATGTTTCTTTGGGTCATATTAGATAGTTTCCATATTGCAGTAGACTGCAGTTAAATTATTTAGCTTTGAAAATCAGTTATTCCAGTTCTGAAGTGTTCATAAGTAAATACTGCCTTTTAGAATTTGTACTTTAACCTACAWTTATGTCATTCCTGGGGTCTGCTTRCTATCAGATTCAAGAGTATTGATTTCTATGTATGCATAGAATTTCCTTCAGAAGCTACTGCGTATTCCTAGGTGGTATGCCTTGGAAATTCTGTGGTACCTCAGATATTTACTGTTGTGTGTTTTTTCTGAAAACATAAGCTAACATACCCCTTTTCTCTGCTAGCTTATATTTCATTTTACCCTTTTATCGGTAGATGTCAAGTTCTAAACTGGAGAAGATTTGAGATTTTATAACCAGAGCTAAAAAGCAAATGTTGCAAAGGCAATAAAAATAAAATAAATCTTAATAAGTATTTGCCATGTGTTCTATAATGGATCATTTTTTCAATACAAGAAAAGAACAAGGGAACTCTTAGACCCAAGAATGACAAATAAAATTCACCTTAACAGATGCAGATTTGTTCTAATGTTTTGTGAGAGGATAATAAAGATGGCTTGTAAAATATTAAACAGGAGCAGTATATCTCGGGTGTATGATAACATCCCCTAAACTTGTATTTTATCATATCCAGCAACTTTCTTAACTTAACACCATTTATTAAATTCTAAATAATAAAATTGGTGATTAAAATGTCAAAGTCCTTATTCTCTCTGTTCTAGTTTATGACCAGAACTAATTATTTCCCCACCACTAACCCAGACTTCCAAATAACAGAGCCTTTCATATAATTATACTGAGCCTTTCACATAATTATACTTTTAACRTAATTTTGTATCTTTGGTAAGCCRTTCCACAATACCATAAACTTAGATTTCACAACAAGCAATAAGTCATAAAGGAAATTTTTACAGTTGTCTGGCTGCAATATAATGGGAATGCTTCAAGATGTCTTTGTGGGGCTGTTGGCTTTGTATTTATTTTCTGTATTATAATTCTCTGTATTTTCTGTAATTTCTATATCTCTGCAATTTCTGTATTATAATTCTCACATGATGGGATATTCCATGAAGTCAGGTCAGATGAGGCTGGCCAGCAGCTGAACACCAGCTGAGGAAAAGGCCTACCAAAACATCAGTCTTACCTCTTTATTGGCAGATCTACCCAAGCTCTTGGAGAACCCAAGTGTGATATCAGGTAGGGCTGCGACCTGAGCTGCAACTCTGTCTCTCTCCTCAAAGACACACTTAGCAAAGAGAGAGAGAGGTTGTTTGACACCAGCTGCTTCCTGCTTCTGATGAGCAAGGAGGAGAGAGAGTGGCAGCACAAGTCACAACTTTGTGCCAGAAATTGTTTTTAGAGTTGTCTTATATGAGAAGGCTCCTCTAATAAAAAGAATTTATGAAGACACAGAATTCCTGATATTTCAAACATAAGAAAGAAAAAAGTTGCAACAAAATGACGTATAAAAAAACTAATTCAAAAGATAGCCTCAAACAACAGAAAACTCCCTTAGATTACAGAAGCAACACATCAAACCACCATTTGTGGGATGTTACCTGAGCACTCTTCCCTTCATGTTCGTTCAATATAAAAGGAAAGTTTTTATTCCACCAGAGGATCCTCAGATGATACCAAGTTACTGGTCAAATGCTAACATACTCTCACTGACAGTAAATCACAGCAGTTGTCAAGAAAACAAGAGAATGAGGACAGAAAATATATGAACATAGGACATTCTGGGTATGGATTTAGGATCAGTGAGRTTGATCTAAATGTCTGACCTTCTACTTTATCTTTGATATTCAAAATCCACCATCATCCATAGAACCTTTGACAGAACTTTGTCTCTGAGGACATACTTCAGCTCTAACAAGAACCAGAATTAAGACAGAAGGATTCACAGTATTATGTTTACTGTGAACTATCCAAGACAGTTGTATATTGATCTGATAAAATCAGGTCYGGATGATGAAAATGGCAGCTGTTGTCTTTTTTGGTAAGCATCCAGGGGAAAACAGCAAGTGCAGTTTGCTTTGTTCCTATTTCATGTCTATCTCACATTTCTCCAGGGCCTCTTTCCTGTCTGAAGTTATTTTTAGATCCACTTACAACATAGTTTTAGAGGCTGTTTTGTACCTGCAGCAAAACTGAACATGAGAAAAAGCTATTAGACAATGCARGTTCTATCGTATAAAATAAGATATGCTCATAGAAGAAGGCATCCTTTAATAGAAACACACACAGCTTTGGTTAACTTCTTGTTGCAGGTCTTGCATGTAACCATGTCTGAGAATACATTAAAAATAAGAATCAAATTAATCTTTAACGTCACTCTRTCTGTTTAGCTGTTTAATTTAAGCCATGTGGTTCCCAGATTTAAAGGGAGTTACTAACCAGATCCACAGGGAGACACTTGCTGCATTCATCCGAGAACAGGCGGCTTTGGCGAGGGCAGGGGGAGGGCTGTGACTGTTATTATACAAGGAATAGATTACTGACTGGAAATAGGTTAACTGTTTGACTGATGGAAAAGGTCTCTACCTAGTTTTTATTTTTAATCAAGCTCCCAACGACACCATATGTTTGTCAGAATAATGGCTTACACAGTTAGGAAGGAATTCATCTCACTTAATTTAGGCATCAGAAAGCTGTGCTAGGTTTACATCTGTCACCTAGGCTCCTTCTGCAGTCTGTGGAGAGCAATATGTGACTGATCACACTCCGGGACATGTTTAAGATACCTAAAATGAACAGCCTTTCAAAGAAGCGTTCTTCTCAATATTGATTATAAAAGGAGTCTAGGGTAATTAGCTTATATTTAGAAAACTATCTTTTAGAAGTCTAAAGTTAGAAACGGTAGGAGCAAAGTATTCCACCTACAGCTCCTAGCTGCCATTTTATCTACATGGTTTACTGTAAAGTTCTCTTCAAGTACACAAACTGGATGCAAAATTTTACTTTTCTGATCAAAGCTGCTGAAAAACGACGAACACCTTCACTGACTCAAACCATGATATATGAATAATTCAACAAATCTCTCTATTTTCTAGCTTGGATATTTTATTGCTTTTACGTAGTTAGATGTCTTGCAAGTTCTGAAAATACCTTTGCACCTTTGAAGGATCAACTCAACCATTGAAAAGTTGTTTGAGAGCATTCAGTCAAATTCTGAATATCTGAGTGATATGGCAAGAGTAATGCTCTCTCGTTTATTGTGTACAAATATTCAGAGAGAGAAAAACTTTTGCTCTCAGATTTGTTTGGAGAATAGCCATTTTTCATGCAAATAAGTGAATTTGCAAATATTAAAGATTTATTTCTGCTGAAAGGACAACACCTGCCATTGTGATCACCTTGATGGCTGATTCAGCAGAAATACCCCTGCCCTTGGAGTACCTTTATCTTAAGTTATTTAGTGCTGCTCAATCAATTTTCAGGAGAAAATGGGTCTTTTAAATAATGACCTGGCTGCTTGCCATAGGGGAACTTTCCCCTTTTGCTAGAGGGCTCAAATTTCTTGAATTTTTTTTTCCCTCTCTCTTTTTTTGGCTCATTTGGCCCATATATAACATTAAGCAGCTCCTTGGCTGACAGACAAGGCCATCTCATCATATGGTAAATGGTAATACACTCCATTACACAGTAACTTTAAAATCACAGCCCCACTGTGTTCAGAAATTAAATGGCTCTCCTGAAAGACATCAGCCACCAGTTAAATAAGTCAGTGGGGGGGATCCCACCTACCCTAGCAGAGTTTTCAGGGGAATTTCTTGCACATGCTCCACAAAGTGTTCTCAGCTTTGCTGTAAACATGACTGCTTTGTTTTATTTAGAATGAATTTCTCTCTATTGTGTCCCATTCTATAATGACCTCTCACCCCTTAGATGAAGTTTCTTCTAATTCCACTTTCCAGCATTTAAATGTGTACTTTCAGCTTGGATATAAGAAAATCCTAATTTTTACCCACGAAAATTTCATAGATTGGTGAAAGCACTCATTTCATTTTTTTATCCATATTTGTTCATTTCTCTCTTCTATCCCTGTTATTATTTTTTTTCCACTAGTATCAGGATCAAAGGCTAGATAAAGTGCTGCATTGTTCATAGCTGGCCCTGAGGATATGTCTATCTGAAAGTTTGGAGCACAGCACAGAGACTCCCAGATCATATTATAGGAATTTAGCCCCTGTACAGGTTTAGYGTATGATAGTTCCACTCAGGAAACAGTAGAGTCAAATCAGTAAAGCACTGCACATGAAT